>NC_061137.1:8750000-9375000 GCF_905220365.1 Vanessa cardui
GGTTATCATCCGAGAGCAAATTTACACGAACCCACTCTAGTCGTCGTCCACGATTTCCTCGGCGTAGTGCTGGAGTACGAAACGGTCAGCGAGCATAAAGGTTATCTTCATGCAGCCTTCTCCTTACAGTTTGGTCACTCACAAGCAACTGGTCCTCTGGCTGGAGCCTCTGAACCAATTGAAGTGCCGTAACATTTGGTTCTCTTTTCGCGGTAACTTGCAAACATCGGTCTTGTCGTTGATTGGTTATGCGCTTCTCACCTGGATATCTTTCAATCACTTCACCAGTAGCACGGTAGCGTGACCATAACCTATATATGACGTTTTGTCTTGTTCCAATCTCCTCAGCAATATGCCTCCTGCCCTTAGCATTTCTTCTCTCGTTAAATGGCACCGCTGCATGATGCACACAATAGGTTTAACTCGAAATTAATCGGTAACTTGTTATAAAACTAAAATTTGACACAAAAAAATATCTTAATATGACTGTAGGTAAACGAAACCTTCGGCCATCGCTACCACAATGTCGCGTAAAAATTTTATATTCATTTAATTTTTTCAAATTCAAATTTAGAATCGTCCAAGAAGGTTTACAAAATAGTCTTTCATCAAAAGATTTTAAAACTGGCTATGATTTTTTGAGTTTAAGAATTTTATACAAAATATCCCTAGACGGTGTTGATGTGTATATTTGTAAGTACATATTTATAACAAACTTAATACCAAAACCAAATGGTTTTTCTCGTGATACAACTGAATTTACTTAAGTTTACGGAATATAATTGATTTTTTTTTTGTGTTCCATACTTATCAACATTGTAGTATTAAACTAGTTACATATATTTTGCGCGGGAAATAAACATACTTTAACATCGTACAGCAGTCTAAAATAAGATATCATTTCTGTAAGCCAATCATTTTAATTTTTAGCGGTTTATTTGAGGAGTCAATTAGGTAAAATACAATTGTCTTGACTTGTTACTACACCCTAAAACGATTCACTATATCGCCCAACTCACTGCTTCGGCGTCGCACCGCATGCCGTGTACCAAAATGTCTATTATTTAATTATTATAATAATGATCTTACACTATTGATGTGCGTAAAATATTGAAGCAATAATTAATATTAAGTCCCTGTTAATAACTCGATAAATACGATTGTCGACTATATTCTCAACTATAAGTTCTAAATCAAAAATATTTGAATAAAAAGATATGCATTCACATTCACATGAAGACCTTGAAATCCACATAAAGACTAGCTGTCATAAGTTTTGAATGCTGATTATTACATTATTATTTTTATACACTCATTACAAACACTAAGCACATATGTAAGTGTTCCTAGGAAAATCATTTTTATTAAAAAATTATAAATTTTACTACTTTCAGAACTTATCATTTGTAACTAGATCTCCTGCTCACCTGGAACTAGATTATAGTTTTGATATAGGTATATGTTAGTCAATATTAAAAATGACGCTATTTGTAGGCTACTATCTAAATAACCGTTTGTGTTTATGAAATTTTTACCACATATTTATCTCGCAAGTCTCAATATACGAACATAACTTAACACGATTATGTGAAACATTTTTTAAGCTACTAAGTTTAAAGTGACCCTGCATAGTTCGTGTTATATTAAACACGGTGCCGCTTCTCATCAAGAATGAGATTTATTTTTAATTACTTCGCATTCGAGACGTATTCTACAACCTATCACCCAATGATGTTCTAGTAAACAGACACGTCACTAACGCGCAAAAAGTGAAGGCCAGAAAACGTCCCAATTGGGATGCCCGCCCCCAGTCGCCTCCATCATAATTCTGCCAGAAATACGTTTTGCGCAATTAAAACATCTAGTCATCCCTTTATCCCACTTGTAACGAAACTCAAAATAAACGGTCCCCGGCGCGGCACACCAGTTTCCGTTGCTTAGCATGGGTACAACATATCTGTTTATTAGAATATCATTGCTATCACCGGTCTCATATCGACGCGCCTTGTTTCTCGAACTACGCTGTTTATCAGCCTTCATAGTTTACAATATTTAATCTTACAACAATGATTTTGGTGATTTATTTATAAATTATTTTACAGAACTACCGCGTAATTTTTACAGAATTAATAAATAATAAGAAGCCTGAAGGGCGTGTAAATGGATCCCACTTCTGAATTTAGCATACAGAAGTGAAATAGATTAAAAAAAGACAAGATCATAAATAATTTTAATCAGAATATAAACAACTTCAATCATTTACAAGCAAACATAATAGTTCTAACTTCTAAAATATCTTAACACTAGCAAACCCGGCGAACTCCGTTTCACCACCAGATGGCTTAGTTTTTTATAATATTTCGTTTGGGGATTAAAAGACGAAGAAATTTTTTTTGTTTTATAAGGAAAAATGTTTGAAAAGGAAAAATTTTATTTTATTTCACAACAGTAATGAATTCATTTCGATTACAAAAAATTCGCCGAAGATCCTTCAATGTAAAGTTAAGTGCTTCAAGTGATTTCTGATGTGCCATTGTGCACTCATCCCAAACAATGAGCTTGCATTGCATCAACAATTTTCTCATTGCACTGGATCGAGAAATATTGCATGTTGGAGTACATATCTATTGTGTTTAAATTGAGTGGCAACTTAAGCGCAGAATGTGCAGTACGACCGCCATCAAGAAGAGTCGCCGCAATTCCAGTTTATTCTAACGCCAAAGCTATGTCACATCTTGATCGAATATTAGCCAAAATTAATTAAATGACAAATGTTTTCCCTGTTCCTCCAGGTGCGTCCAGGAAGAATATACTACCAGTATTACTGTCCACCGCTTGCATTAATGTTTCGTATACTGGTTTTTGCTGTTCATTCAGCAACGGCACATTATTTCGAACGAATTCCTGCAATGTATCAACATTGTATTGCAGCTCTCGATTTAATTCTTGGTTGAATGCATCGTGCATCGATCGATTTGGCGCAACCATTCCTACTTCAATCAGTAGCTTGTTTGCAATAGTCAAGCATTGATCCTCAATCAGAATCAATCCTTCATTGTAGACTTCATCAGTTATTTGCATGTCGAGATTATTCGTTCGAATGCGCAAGCGATTTAAGATATCTTCACATATATCGTCTTTGTATTTGTTCCATAACTGCATTGGTTGTGAAGGGAAACCTGTGGTGACGATAATTGCGAACAGCGTTCGTATTTGATACGTATTTGATGAAACAACTGAATCAGCAAGTGTTTAATCCCAATGAGAATCGTTCTCCAGCAAACCCAGTAGTTGACATGCTTCTCGATATGTTTCGCATTGGTGGCCATTCACAGTATTCAAATGCGCAAATGATTTTGGCCCACGTACATTTACCAACAGCCGTCGCAAATAAAAACATTCATCATTTCTAGGATGAACTGTATACGTGCGACCTAGCACATCCGTGGAAAACACGTGTGGCCAATCTGGAACTGGGCAATCTGGTCTCTTGTTTGCGACGTTGAAATGTCTTTGTTGATTGATTCTAAGTGTAATACTTGGGCATTTCAACGTACATCAACGTCGCTGCGAATGGATCTGCTTTACACATTGCAAATAAGCTAGTCAATGTTATCGATGGTGGTCTCTCAGCTCGTTGTGCCGCATTAGCCTCAGTGAAGTGAACTCATTGTCCATTTTCCAAATGCACTGCTAAATGTACAACTGTGGGTTATCTTTCATGAATTTGGAATGAAAATAATCGCCACAGTGCTTCATTAGTACTGACGTATCTGCCCATTTGAAAGGTGATATTTTGCAGATCAGTGACTGGATCAGGAATGTCACCGGATATGATGTCATCCAATTCATTTACATGTAATTTGTTCAGTAACCAAATTAGGATATGAGCATGCGGTAGTCCACGCTTCTGCCATTCCACCGAGTACATATAACAACGTGTGTCACCAAAAACTCGATACTTCGTAAGCACATCTATCATAACTTTGAGTTTTTGCTGAAATACTCTGGCGATTATATCATGACGATCTAGCGGTTTTTGGTCCGGGTCCAACTCACGTTCAATTTCCGTCCACTTCGGATTGCATGTGAACGTAATAAATAAATCCGGAGTTCCATAATTTCGCACGTACGTCATGGCGTCTTGAGCGTATTCGTGCATGTGGCGTGGGCTTTCGATATAAGATGATGGGAGAATGGTCAGGCGTCCAATTTTCTAAACGTTACCATATAAATGAATAGCATCACGCAAGTGTATATAATCTTCAGATCGAAGTTTTGCCAGATTGAATCGGATGAATGCTAAACGTTCGGTCTCGACTTTGACATACATGTCGACAGCGAACTGCTGGAATAGCCGACGGCACTTTAGAATAACATTCATTCAATAAGATTCATCATACGATACGAATAGTAATTCATTGCGCTTAGTTTTTTGTTCGTTGATACGCCTGAAAATACTATATTAAATGGGTTGTTAAACCAATAATAGTAATAATTAGTGTGCGAATATTGTGCCGTCTTGCCCTTGCCAATAAATTATTGGATATTGTAACGCATCGTAAAAACGATGTGTCTCGTTTACACGGTGCATGATATTGCTTCTTCGCTGAACGATAATATCTCGTGATGTAGTTGGATCGCCAACAATAATTGCAGCAACATCATCAACGATGGGTGCATTGAATCTTCGCACATGTTCACCTGCTGGGGTACGATCCGCTCTTATGATAAATTTGTGCGTGTCCGATGGCATTCGTTCCAATGCTGTTTTAAACATATTAACCACAGCGTTATTAGCGTGAAAAAATGCTTGCAGCTGTACAATAATTCATCTCTTTAACTTTTGTGTTCCCTGTATATTGCACCGCACATTCAGCTGATCCACCATCGACGAAATGAAATATATTTGCAGAAATTGATGAGGTTCACCTGGTGTTGGTACCATTGAACCATGCAAATGATATATTTGTCCTTGTATCTGTGATGGCAACAATAAGTATAATTAATTAATTATTCTTCTGATCGTGTGATGGTGCAGCGTGTGGTGTATGTGTAGTTTTTATGTATTGCAATTGATTGCTTTGGTGTGAGTAATTGGTTGTGTGTATTGTTGTATCTTTTACCTTGCAAGTCGGCATGAAGCCACCTTCTCGAATGATATTAGCTCCAAAGGAAGTCATGCGAAAGCAGTTATTGTATTCAAGGATGCGTTGAAGAAAATGGTTGGAATCGGGATCAGTTCCATCGAACAATGGTTTCAGTGGCTGTGGTGTTGTAAGCAATGGATCCAGTTTGACTTTTCCACTTGCGCAGCACAATCCAACCGTTTCTCTTTTGAGTCTTAACGCATTGCAATATCGGCATACAGTCGTCATCGGTCCAATATCTAAATTTTCACCATCACTGTAGTTCGCACTGGGATCATATTGGAATGCCAAGCGATTGTATGATGCCAATGATCTTCGTGTGCTCACGCGTTGTCTCAATCGGGCGTTTTCTCTTATTATATTTTCATCGATCAAATTCTGTGAATACACTTGTTGCTGTCTTGCATGTCTTGTGCGACGGCCGATGTTTGCACGTCGTACTCTCGGCATTTTGGATTATGGATAGACTTGTGAATTTAACATCAAATTAAGAAACGAATAACTTTAACCTCAGTTTCACAGTGAACAATATATCGGTTTAAAGTTAGCATTTGAAAGAACGTGCGCAAGATAAATGTCACATGAAAAGCTGTCAAACAATTGATCACGCACCGGCGCCATCTACTTAAAATGAATCGTACTTATTTTCGTGAGTATAATCATACACCACCTACTGTCGCCGTTGTAGTACATGCTATGTATAAGAGATGGCGATAATTAAATGATTTTCCCTGTTTTCCTGTTTTTCTTTGAAATTTTTAATGATTTTTCTTTGCTATAAACCTCACGGAGCCCGAGACCTTTCCAACGAATGCAAAACCGTCGAAATCGGTTCGTGCGTTCTGGAGTTATAGCGTCAGGAAGGAAAACCCGACTTATTTTTATATTATAGATAAATAAATCACCAAATCATACATATTGAAGTAAATTACTTACTCGGTTGAGTTTACAAATCCAAATAAAACACAAATAACACTTATAACAAATTACAAGTCGCGCCAATATTATTGACCTTACTGTTCGCGCCCAAAATGATAGAATAATGACAGCTTGATGCAGTTTCGCGCGCTTTTGTTTCTTTTTTTTATTTCATTCTTTCCAGCCAGTTGCATAGTTAAAGGAATCTCCTAAATATATATTAAACTTTCAAATATAAAACTTTACAACTATTAATGTTATTTTTTGGTAATGAAAATATAGCGACATCTACTAGCGACACTACGAATTACTAAATGTTATTATGATCCTTGCAAAGCATGGCATTGTAATTAGTTTAAAAGATTTAAGATGGCGCTAGTAGTCAAAACGCAACGAGTTTTGAATTTTTTTTTTATTTTTTGCTTACAATTATTATAAAACTAAAAAAAATAGAAAGTTGTCATATAGACACCGACAACTTTATATTATAAGTAAAATACACAAAATATACTTAACAATTAAAAAAATTAACCTCGAAACATTTTTAAATTCAAATTTAATACCCGACACAAATTAAAAATCTTATTTAAAACCTTCACAACTTCATTTGATAAGACTACATCATGACGTTTTGCATATCCACTAACACAAAAACCTTACAATCTTAACGCATGATTCACACATTCATCGAACCAGGTTTTTCTACATCTACACCCCTGCGCTGCGCGAGAGCATACAGTTACACACACAGAGAAAGGTCAATAGGCAACCAACTTCATTCAAAGTAGCGCCTGTTGATCCGCCGGCTCGTATTTTAGTTCTAACTTCACTCAAGCAACAGTCTTCGGTCTCATTGATGACGTTTCGTGCAAACAATTGACCGTTTACAGTTTTGTTTTGTCAATATCTTGTGTATAACTGTGTCTGTTGCATTCAAACATGTGTTGTGCGTTTACGTGATGTTATTGATTGCTTTTCTTGGTTGTAAAAATGTTTATGAGTGTAAATGTGTGTCCTCGATGTGTCCATTAGTTTTGTTCATTGGTTATGTTATTGGAAATCGATTGTTTATTTGAGATTTACCTAGAAACTGCGAACCGGTAAGAATATATAACGTTATCTGACTTGTATTTATAAATTAGTAATTAACACTTTAAATGTATAAAGTAACTTTGGTAATACAAATTAAAAATAAATATTGCTTTTAATTATTGTATTTTAACACGTAATTAAACATTCTGCATTGGAACTCGTACAAGATTAATATCATGCGATTCATTACTTATTGGAGCATTAAATTCGAAATTTCCAGGGGTTTGAGTGGGATGATCATTCATCGATAAATGTTTTGATTTTAGTTTCTTAATTTTTAAAGTTTTTCTTTGGGAATGTATTCTATTTCGACTCTTATTGAGTTGTGGAATATCTTCGATTTGTGATTTCCATTTTGTGAAGTCGGTGTCTAAATCGGGTCCAGTAATTTCTTCAGTTTCTCTTCTCTTTCGTTTACCGGAAGCAACGCCGAGTTGCAAAAGAATTGGATTGCTAACTAAAGCGGCAGCGGCTCCAAGAAGTGCAATTCCTGCAATCGGCCATAACACCGCTTTGGCCGCCAATGCCTGTAAAAAATATGTTGAATCCAATTAATATTCATAATTGCCACAATGCAAATTGCAACTATGAAAGTGTAGTAATAGCCTTATCGTACTCCTAATAACATAACATATATATTTTTATGGAGAATATTTTCCTACAAAATCTACTTTCCCAGATTATAAACATTCCACGACGATTAAACCCCAATTAATGACTTATTTAACAAAGACAAGTCGGTCATAGATATTTGTCAACAGCAAAGAGAAACAATACTATTTACGCTTTGTGTAAACAAAGATTATAAAATTTTATGTTACATTTGGACAGCTATTTAGTCAAAGAAATCAATTAAATATTACGAAATACAATTTTATAAAACTCATAATAAAGTCACATAATTAGTTATTCATATTATAGATTAAAATGTAAAATAAATTATAGTAGATCGAATCAAGCAATCTTGCCGTTTCCTTATTACTTGGACATGTTTATGTTTAGTAGACATTTACTTGGTAATTTAGGTATTAGGTTGACTTGTAGGCGGAATTTAATTCATTGCCTTTAATAAATTTGACATGTAAAACTAAAATTATACTTATAAATACAAGTGGGAACTAAATGTCTTATCTATATAAGATAATCGCTTTATTTAGTCGTACGGTATAATTAATAATATCGATCAAAATATACTACACTCAATTATGCTTTTACACGTCGTTAAATTCTGTTTTATAGCTGTTTGCATACTTTATTAATAATATAATGTACAAATTATTACTTTAATGTAATAGTTATTCACGCGGTTGCTACCGCATTGGTTATGTACGTATATATAAGGTTATAAGTACGTATGTATAACGTCTCGTATTTCCAAGTACAAAGGAATATATGATTATTTTAATCTGCTCAATTACTATTATCACAGTTTAAAGATTATTTTTATTTTTTAGTACCTTGGACAGGCAACTGAGCCACCAGTTGGCAAATTGTCACCACATTCCCTAGACATTAACGCTGTAATATAAATTAAACATTTCCGGAATCGCCAAAGCGCCACCAATTTTGAAAGCTAAGATGTTATTAACCTGTAGTTACACTGGCTCACTTATTCAATATTATATATTATATAAACCTGATTATTATATATTATACAAACCTGATAATTAGGTGGTAGTGTACGGTATTTTACGTAAGGTACCATGAAGTAATATAGTATAGGTACGTGGATGGGCATATAGGCTATCAGATGGTAAGTCATCATAACTATAATATTGGGACCAATCTCCAATGTACCACCAACTGCAAAACTACGATGTTATGTCCCTCGTGCCTGCAAGTTCACTGGTAGTATTGTTGTTTGGTGGTAATACATGACGTTTATATAAAACAAAATAGGAATTCACTGACGTGGTTGTAGTGTTTATAATGATGCCCAGAATAGTGTCCGACACCACCATGATGTCCATAGTGATAAGGATCAAAGTTGTGATGATTGTACTCGTTATGAACTTGAGGTACGTGATATTCGTATCCGTAGCTAATATGGGGGTATTCGTCGTAATCGTGTATGGGATAACCTGTAAAAGAAATCAGCATTATATTTTGATTCAAACAAATGTATTATTATTCATTCCTTAGCTGATGATGAGACATTATGATTAAGATTAGGTAAAGGTGAACCCGAAAGCGTTTGATGATGAATTTCTAAATTCATTATGAAACAATGTTGAAGTATTTTCTGCTAAACCCACAAATATATCATGCGAAATAAAGAATTTATTAATCACTAGTGTCGCCCGCGGCTTCGCACGCTTTTTAAGTATTTCATCAAATTCAGTTCAGCGGTTTGGTTGTGAAACAACGACAGACAGACGGACAGAGTTACACTCACATTTTTAATATTAGTATGGATTAGTAATCAAAATTATTTTACCAGGATGATCTCGATTGATGAGTCCTCGGCTGTGACTTGAGCTTGCTAGTTTATTATCGGGTATATCCTGAAAAAATGATAAATACAATTAAGACTATAAACTGAAGCTACATATATAAACAAAGATTCGAATACATCGCAAATATGAATTAATTTCATATCATTTAAAGCTGTGGGTTCGCGGCAATGGTTCAGCCCTTGTGGAGACTTTTTCCCTAGGAAAATAATTAAATCCAATTACACCGTCGTCCTCAGGCACGGTCCGGTGGGTCGCAGTCGGTGCGTCTGGTCGCTGCCCTCTTTTCACACGGCTCTTAATGTTGAAACTTCTCAATCGAATCAAAGACTTGTTCTTTTTCCGATTGAAATTTCTCAATCAAAATATATTACTCGCAAACAAGGCCAAATATCGAAAGCATAATATGTATTCATTAAAAAAAATATATATAATATTTTTCATTCAGATTGGTACTTTTGAGTCATTATATTATACGATTAAATTTATAAAGCAACGATAGGCTTCTACCGAGAAGAAGAGAAGTGTAATATATAGTTACTTGTTTACATCAATGATATGTACAAGTTATTAAAATGAAATATATATTTTTAAATAAATTGTATGAAAATCAATGAATCACTTTTACTTATCATTTCACATCTTTAATTAAAATGAAAACTGAAACCTGCGCTTAAATTATCGTATTCAATATTTATGTAGTGAAATAAGTGAATTTATTTATTTTATATATAAAATGAATATTCACTTAAAAAACTTTTTCTAAATTAATAATTTCTCTTTAACTGACTGGAAATTCAGTTGTATGGTTTACCAATACATTCTAACAGGTGAAGTAAATAAAAATTAGTCAAGGCCTACGTCGAATGTTTTCCTCGTATGTTACTTAAAAGATAATACCGAGAATCGATCTCACATCTGACTAATAGAATGGTGCCTTTACACTGTCGGTCGGAGAGGAATAAAAATATTACAAATATGTCCATTTACTATTAGAATGGTGATAGCTAGTGGGTTAATTATACTAGTATACCTTCGTAAATACATAAATCTATTTGAAATATACATATCTTGTGTTTACTTTCGAGACGTCATTTTATAGGATTGGATTTATTATTCGTAATTTATAGTATCTTACGAGTCAAGATGACCCAGTGGTAAGAACGCGTGCATCTTAACCGATGATTGCGGGTTTAAACCCAGGCAAGCACCGCTGATTCATGTGCTTAATTTGTCTTTATAATTCATTTCGTGCTCAGCGGTGAAGGAAAACATCGTGAGGAAACCTGCATGTGACAAATTTCATAGAAATTCTGCCACATGTGTATTCCACCAACCCGCATTGGGACAGCGTGGTGGAATATGTTCCAAACCTTCTCCTCAAAGGGAGAGGTGGCCTTTAGCCCAGCAGTAGGAATTTACAGGCTGTTGTTGTTGTATGGTATCTTATCTTTTTTGCCTAGCTCGCCATAAACTGCTATATATAGCAACACAATTAAAATACTATTGATTTTATTGGATAGAATTACTGAAGGTCTGTATTGAATAAAAAATAAACGGGCCACACGCGTGTTAATACAATTTAATTATAATATTATCATTAAAATATAATTTGTATTTTAGAATAAAGATATATTAATTTATATAGAAAATGAAGTGCATTTCCTTTACATTAATAATTTTAGTATTTCTTATTAAGTTTTTTTTTTACATTAACATACAACTCACTAATGTCTAAAGAATGACATGTTTAAGTGAGTAAACTGCTTAAGAAAGGTAACATGTTCACCGTCACGGGAAAAGATTACCAGCTATGCTGTCCCAGTTCCGATGTAAAATAAGTTCTTTATAAAACAATACATTTAATTACGATGGGAACAATATTTATCATGTAATGGCATTTGTAATAAAAATTAATGTAAATTATATCGGTTAAACTGACTCACGTTTCCGTTCCGACAAGTTATCAAGAATGTGGGCCATACTAGTGATATTCTCACCAATAGCCTGAGCCTGTATTTCTACATTTCAATTACAAAGTTTCTTACGTAGTTCGACGTTTTATTTATATATCACCTACATGACGTCTAACTAGTTGATATTGCATATAATTCACCTTGTGCCAATCGCTTGTTGGTGTGTTAATCGAAGTTGAAATTTGAAGTTTTTTTTTTCTTGATATATCTGATAAAATATGAAATTTTACTACTGCAAGGTGGTGAGGATTTTGTAGAAATCAATTGGTGTCAAGAACTCATCAATTATACTGCTGTCAAACAATAAATATCCAATTGCTGTGTTTCGGTTTCCAGGTGCAGCAAGCAAGTGTAATTATCGAGACAAATATAAAATCTTATACCTTATTGTTGTTATATTGACATAATATCAGCGAATATGACGTACCTATACATGACCCATTTGTTCTTCCCAAGAAAACCACATAAAAAAAGTTCAATTTGATATTCACCTGTAAATGAATAGGTCGAAAATGAGACAATTCGGCATATCGCTTCGGATCTTCTTTCTGCAACGTTTTTACATTCGAAGTATTCTGTAATACGATATAGAAAACTCAAATAAATAAAACGTATCGAAACATTAGAATGTTAAACATAATAGCATTCTAACCGTTTCGTATATTACTTACAGTATTATCTTCCTTCAAAGAAAATTCCCTGATGTTCTCGTTGAAATTGGAATTCGTAATAGGATTACATCCTCCAAAATTCTTTATTGTTAATATAAAAATTCCGAATGAAACCAATACACGATACGAAGATCTAAAAGAGTGTAACTGCATAATGTAAACACTTTCAAATGAAACCGCTCGAACACATGAAATATTGCATGGAGCTCATGTTACATTAAAAGAGTAGAGGCTGAAATGGTATACTTTATAAAAAATAGCGTTAGAAGAGGGGAGGTTTGGATGACAATTTGACAGACTGTGAAACAATGGACTCCAAGATACAGTTACGCCCTGTTGAGCGTTGCGAAGTCATTTCATTGTTCCTAATCATAATGATGGTCATATTATTGCAGATTGTTACATGCTGTATGCGCATTGTCTCAGATATTAGTTAAACTGTTAGTCCTACTTAGAGCATGAAAGTAAATTGATTACGAAAAGATGAGGTAGAGAAATGGGGAACGCGTATCCATATTCATTGAAGTACCTGGAACGGTAGAGTATTCTGCACAAGCAACGCGAAAAAACAGAGAAAGTCAACAGTTTTCCAATGTATAATGAGTTCTCTGTGTGTAAAAATTATTGAAAATATCTAGTTATAGCGTAATATCTTTCTCATTACCTAATTGAGAGTCCAATTTTCTTTAAGTAAATTATAATTATATCTATTACCTTAACACTATATATCCTTGCTCTATGTAATGGTACATTGTGCAAGGTCTTATTTAGTGCTAACATTTAGAAATAACCATTAATTAATTTAATATTTAGTTGTATTAAAATGAAACAATTAAGATGGTTGTTTTTACCTGCTTAAATATTATTTTACATTATTTTTTTTTTCCTTAAATGTAATTCGAGTAAATAGTTTTATTTATGTTAGTTCGAAGTTACTGGAATAAATAATCTCTGATCGACAGAAACGTACGAGTTTCCGTTTTATTAGTTTAAATTATTTATTTTGCGGCAAGCAGATTTACGATTGGCACTGCAATATATCAGGAACCCACTAATAAAATTCTGCTTACAAAGATGTAGAATGGTTGATAATGTTAACGAAAATTATTCATTACGATAGAGAAATTTGGAGAAAAAAGCATTTCAGAATAAATTTTTACGATAAACGTAAATATAATACTGATTAAGAAAGTATTCGTAACAATTTTAAAATAACCGTGTAGTTTAATCTGTTATGTAGATAAAGTAAATTTATATATGTTCATAGTGTGTCGTAGAATATAGAATTACTATTGTTATGTAACTACGTACTTATTAAATTTCTATAATATTGCTATAATTTCACTTCCAGGTGTACATTTTCTATATCTTCGTTTTTCCTCGACGGTGTACGATCCTTTATTTTACGACCTTAAATTCTTCAGGAGATCCATAGGTGGAAAAAGTATCGGATGCCTTTTCAATTGCTACCGCATGGAAAAACATTTGGAATTAGAAAGAGGGTCGTGACAAATTATCTTGTAGGATTGGTCAACCCCTATTTTTTCTCTTAAAGCTTTACAGAAAATTAGGATTACAGTTTTACAAAATCAAATAAATTGTAACTTTTTGTGCTCTATAAAAAATGTACTTAAATGTAAAGTGTTTTAAGGATAAAAATAAAATTTTACCTTTTTATACGCATGTCGTACGACGTTATAAAATCGAAATGTTGTTTCCTTGAATTTGTTTTTTAAGCCTTAGAAAGTAAACATCCATCAACGTCTAGAAGCATCAAAGAGCGTTCGGAAGGTAAAGCAGGAGGTGTCACGGTAGATAGATCGAGTCGTAATCGAGTATCAATAGAAATGCGATTTGTGATTGCGTTTGACTTTACGTCTGTGTGAGCGATGGCCTCACTGATTGGATCGTACATTACACAATAAGTTTTGATGCTAAATCGAATATTTTTTATAAATATCTGGGTCACACCCAGCCATTCTTATACAGTTATCCAGTAGGCATAAAAACTAGCCCTTTACTTGGAGTTTCAGCTTGTTTAAATCAAATATAATAAAATTTAGTTTAGTCGTATGGTCGTGAATGCCCAACAGATAGAAAGATAGAGGTAAAAACTTACTTTCGCATTTGTAAAATTAAATGTGATTATTAGTAACGACAATAATAGATACATACATAATGTAGAAAGTTATGAGATCGAATCTTGTGTTGCGATGAAAATTAAATTACAATGATGAAATTGATACTTAACTTTTTATACAATTAAGTTACAAAATGAAACGCTTCTGACACGTGTACAGAAGCGTTTCATGCGAGCGCTGTTTATATGTAGTATATTGTATTTTAAAATTTTAAAGTAGCTTTCGCTTGAGGGTGCTCTAAATGCATCCACCGATGACATGAGAGCGATGTTTGTGAGATTCTCGCAATACGAGTCTTGTGAGTGACGTGGTTTGAAAAATGCGGTGATGCTTGTGAGACGTTAATGCAGCTGAATATGCGAGGGTGCAAATGTGCAGACGTACGGGTATTCGAAATAGAAATGGGGTGACTTTGAGGTGACATCGCTTATGAATTGTTGGGATGTCGTGAACATAAAAGCGTTTTATTAATGGAAAACTTTAATACTGCATATTGAAATATATGGTTTTCTTATTAGAATTTTTGTTTTTTAACTCTTTTATTTGCCTAATGTTTTGTTTATTGAACTATGAGGTTATTATTGTTTGAGTCTTCTACAGTACAGTTAAATAACACATAACATCACTTTTGATATATTTTACACTTTTACTATCCTAAGTATAATTTTAGTTTACGTAGTTTTCATATATATATAGAAAGACATACAAACAGATGAATTCCAAGTGATTGTAGTCATCAGTCTTTCTATTATATAAACTATTAAAAGTACCTACGTGAAAAACAATCGACCATACGAGTATAACAATCAAACTTTCTTTAAAAACAATATACCATATACCATATACCATATACCTACCATAAATAATAGTTCTTGTGAAATACACAAGAACTATTCTGTAAGAATAAACTCGAAAATAATGGCAGAATACGATTGTGAAATATTAAAACTTATATGCGATGATTATAATACTGCAGTTATTTCAATAACACACAAAAATCAATCATCATCAATCAGTAACGTGCTTTTATTCCCAGATGTCTAAAATATCAGTTACATAGATTTGATGAATACAAACGATTAACCATAAACGCTCTATCCTCTTGCTACATCTCTGTAATAAATCTAAAAGCCACAAACGTAAACACGGGCTGCACATACCAAAAGGAAAAGGCGGAGTAAAAAAATTACACTCGTTTGAGCGCGAGAAATTGGCGTTAATAAAAAACTGCGCGTAATTCGGAAACGTGGACGCTGACAAACGAGCCGGATGGAGTGCGTAATGAGGCGACATCACCTGCCCGACTACAAGGAATATCTGCTCTATTTAAATGCAACAATTGTTATATTAAACTGGTAATTTGTTTAGGAATAATAGATTTATTTCTGCTGTCTCAATAAATGTATCGCTTCTTAAGACAGTATTATTTTGCTAAACGTGCTAATATCACTTGCTTAACGTGAGCTAATAATATAACTTGGGCATACCCCATGCATATTTGAACATTTTGCTAAAAAGTCTTTTTAAAAATTTTGATACAAAGTCAACTTAATATAATTTCGCAAAATAAATCTAACTTTTTGACTACTTTTCCTTCAAATAATGGTTGCAGGTTCAATTCCATATTTTCGATGTGATAATCTCACTTTGAAGATTGGTTATTGTTCAATAGTTTATAGGTAATAGATTTCCTATTTCATGCCAAAAAAAGATTAAACAGATATTTTCAAATGTACAGGATTTCATCGCAACGTACTTATACTATACAGTCTCGGAGATAAAATTTTCTTCTATTTAAAAATGCATGTATATTTATAATGAACCGTTTTTGTTTAAGACTCTACGGAAGTAAATTAATGATTGTCAGATGAAGTTCACCCTTCATTTCCTCCATAAACAAAGGAGGGTGCTTGAAAATTTAATAATTTATAGATCTCGTTTGACTTTTAATATTTCTAAGCTTTTAGTCATTTTTGATGAAAGTATATTATGACGTCATTTATAAATGGCTTTTTGTAATTTTTAAATTTTCTGAAATTCAAAAATCAAAATAACAATAATTTTTATTTCAAAATTAAAATGGCGTTATTTTACAGAACTATATTAAAAGTAAAGCTATCTCCGATTCGGAATGGTCCAATAATTGAGATACATTATGTTAGTTAAATACAAGCATATAAGCATATCCTGGTTGAAATTCAAACAGTATGAAATTTTAAAGGTAGTTTATTCTGTATAAAATGCGTATTAATTTATGGATTGAAAAAAATATCATTGCTTAATATACAATATGCTCTGATGACTATATTACGTATATGTGTTGACGGTGAACGGAATCAAATAAATTGCGGACACAAAACGATACCCCAACAATCCTATAATCCGCACATTGGGATATTCGCATGGTTGTGTCGTGGCCGATAAAATGACACAACGCTGTGTCTCAAAATATTCACAAAAACAGTCGATGTTCCTGAATTTATAATAAACAGTGTTAAACAAATGACTTAGCGGGGAATTAAGAGATACGTTACTAAATTGCCTAAGTAGGTTTTTACAAGCCCTTTTGAATCGTCATTTAACATCTATATTACGTGAATCTACTACCGGTTCGGAAAGTAGATTCTACCGAGAAGAACCGGCAAGAAATTCAGTAGTTACACTTTTTCAATATTTAAAAATACAGTCATGTTACTTAGATACGCTTATAAGTTACGATACGCTTAACATTAATATATCCTGTTTGGAAGTTAAAGAATATTAATTCCACGCTTTTTGAAATTTATTTATTTGTAATCGATAACATTTACAATTACATGTTCACATTAAGGATTAACAATTTTAATGTTTTTATAGACTATACGATTTTGATAAAAGAAAAAAATATATACATAATAACAGGTAGATCGATATAGGCTTTTTTCTTTTTTGTCAGTAAAAAGTATGTATTATATCGTTCGTAATTCATAATACGTTATTTTGATATACATATACAATGTACATTATAAATATGACAAAAAAATGCATGTATCACACCTTGTGAACAGAATTACAAATTGAACGTACAATTATTCTATAAGTACAAGCGGAAATTGTGAGTACATATTCGTTTTTGATAAAATTAAGCGGGATTTTAGTGGCTTTAAAAACACAGGTTGTTTAATTTGCAAACCGAAAGGGATCATTGTGTCTATTATGACCGAATCGGCACGTTCCGCACACCTATGTGATCTACGAGAACGAACGAATCGGACTTCGTTTTTTATGAAAAGCTTATATTCGAGTTAAATCCGAATTTAAATGAAACAGATGAACTCATTATAAGTACTTAAATAAAACAAACAGACGTTTTTCAGTCATTACCTTCATTTATGATTATGTTCTTATATGTTTATCCATTCCTTATATCGTGATTTTATATAACTGTGCTAATTTGTATGGGCGATGGCGAATAATTACCATCAAGAGACCCATTTGTTCATGCGCCTACTTATTCTATAAAGATTACGCTCCTAATTGGACGTTTTTTACCTCATAAAAATATATGTAATATCTTTCTCAATTTTTCCGCGTTACGTCTGCTCCAAGTATTATTCAAAGCCTTGTGCTTACATCTCATGTTATCCTATCCTATATTATATTATACCCTATTTAATTCTTGTGCGGAATTATAGCTTTCTGTTCTAATATTATAAATGATATCTTCCCTTATTTAGGTGGCATTGTATGAATATTACCTATAAAATATTTTGAATGTCATTGCTACGCAATCTAGCAAGTTAAGATATAACGCTGTCTTTGTTTAAATGCCTAAAAGAAATAGTCCCCTGTGGCATAGAAATGTCTCCTGTTATATTAGCTGTGGAACAGAGAATAGATAACAACTTTAATTGAGAACAAAATTAATAAGAAGACGTAATAAGGAGCCTAAAAAAATAAGTTCCAATTCTAGATATAGGACACGACGAGGGACTGTGGTAGGGCTTTGTGCAAGCCCGTCTGGGTAGGTACCACCCACTCATCAGTTATTCTACCGCCAAATAACAGTACTCAGTATTGTTGTGTTCCGGTTTGAAGGGTGAGTGAGCCAGTGTAACTACAGGCACAAGGGACATAACATCTTATTTCCCAAGGTTGGTGGCACATTGACGATGTAAGGAATAGTTAATATTTCTTACAGCGTCATTGTCTATGGGTGATGGTGACCACTTACCATCAGGTGGCCCATATGCTCGTCCGCCAACCGATATTATAAAAAAAAGACTGTATTGAGGTATTTGAAGTGGTATTGAATATATTAATATTTTTTAAAACGCCGCCTATAAATTTTATGTAAACACGTCGATATAGTGTACATATGTATCTTTGAAAGACAAATTAATTCTGTGGTACAGAAATGTAATAGGTAGTTTATAAATTTTCAAATAAATAAAATGAAGTGTCTATTTGTCATTTCAAAATAACTCTCTCTTTTTTACTGGTACTTAATAATTTAAGTGCCTTATAATATACTTTCCTTCCGTCTGAATTCCATGCTGGGGACGCATCGGATATGGCAAGCGTAAAATAAAACGTAAAATGGACAGAGAGATATTGTATAGAGAATATAAGCATAACGATCTGACGAGAGCCCTATGCAAATGTTGCCAGGACTACATAATTCACGCACGGGTGGCGACAGACCACCCTTTTTGTGAAATGACACTTATTTTTGGTAACCAGGAAATTGCGCACTTCTAACTAGGACGCTTAAACGGTGGAGCTCAAAGGCAATTTGTTAAAACGTTTCGAGTCGGGGACGCGACAAGTTTAATGGATATGTTTAATATTTTCAGCATAGATTTGAATAAATATTTATAGTAAGCGCTTTTTTTTATTGTAAGTGTGCATGTTTTGTATGCTTCTCCTTTATTTATAAGTAAGGTGTTCGTTGCGATGCGATATTGATGGATTTTTGTGGACATTTTCGCGCATTATAAATTACTAGCGACCCGCCACGGCTTCGCACATTTAATATCAGCAAAGCACCCGTGCAACTACAGAATTTGTTCAATTACGACATCACATTACGAACTTCTAAAACTATAGTTAAAATACGTAATTTAAAAGATCTAAACACAGACAGAGGCAAGCGACTTTGTTTTATATTATGTAATGAATCGATTAAAAGTGTCCTATAACATTTAATAAATAAAAGAATTATAAGCAAATTTAAAATGCATATTTTATACGTTCGTGTTAACAAAAGATTAAAAAGCGATGTTTAATGTACAAATAGTTTTTGTTTAATAGAGCATTAAAAGACTTTCATTGCTCGATTGTCGGTATTGTAATGTTGGTGTACAATATTACAAGTATAGTGTTAATTTATCGTCTCAGCGTGCTACATTTCCTCTTCTTCGATTACACGTTCCGGATGTACGAGAATTAAATTTGTCGACGCCGGACCAATGTTTACTTGACAGAAATAAACAACATCGATTACTGGATATGCTCAGCGTTCATTAATATTTTACACAGGATTTTCATATATATATTAAAAGTTGTGTTTTTTTTTTGTATGGGATCAGTATATAATCCATCTGATTGTATTTTTATGTTGTACAGTTATTGTTGACAATTGTTGAACGTACAAAAATTAGTCAACTAAATTTATTATATAAATTAACAATATAGGTGGAGCAGAAATTGTATCCGTATTCTATCAATATTTAAAAGGCATTGTGTACGCATTGACTCCGTATTTTAATAGTAAAATAAGCTAACTTCATTATTAGCTTTTTATGTAGACTTCCTGTGGGTGGAAAAATATAGAATGTATTTAAAATAAGTAATACTTTAGTTAATTACACTTTCTGACTTTGTACGAGATGCACTTTAAAATAATGACTGAAAAAACATACAATAATATATAAAATATTATAAATCAATGAATATTGAACCAAGCTATCTTTACTCCCTTTGTGGATGGAAATACGTATACGCTTCCGCTCATCCCACGCGTTTTTGTCTCACAGGTTTATTCAATGTATGTGTGTATATGTATGTGTATGTTTTGTCTTATAAATCCATAACTGACAGAAATTATTTAAAATTAATATGATATTATTGCTAATACTACACGATAAATTAATATGTATAACATTGTAACCAACAACCACACCAACAAATATGTTTTTGGCAGTATTCGTTTGGTAAGCGTCCGGAACGCTGACCACATTGGCAACATATACGCATACTATTTACCCTATGATAATTTTCATCGATACACCAAAAATGATGAGTATGAAGCGAAGATGGACTAAAGTATAATAAATAATCGCGATGTATTGTCTCTTCCAGTGGTTTATTTCTTTCGAAGAATTCAGTTTTAAATGAAAAACGGGTTAGGCAAATGTTTATTTAATTTGATCTGCGTGGAATTCAATTGTTGATAAAGAGAGTTGAAGTATAAGAATAGAATAAAAGACAAGGAGATCACTAATAGCAATAATTTAAATTCATAAGCTAAGTAAAAAATAACATTTTATACTAAATTATTATTACGATATTAAACATTATACGTTTTGTTTCAGAATTGAAAATGTCTAATATTTGTGAACGATTCATCAGACGTCACTGTGAGGAGAAAAATGGCGGCTCATATATGAAGGTAAAAGAAAAATAAAATATTTTAGAAATATGAAGTATTTAACAATAAATACCTTTTACAGAAATTATTTCACGAAAAATCTTTAGAAATGTAAAATACGTATACGTACGTAATAAGCAAAAAAAATACTTTTCTTACTAGCTGGTAGCCTGTAAAAGTTCCGTCAAAATCGGCTCAGCCGTTCAGACATTAGCTGGAACAAACGGACGTACATACAGACAGGCAGACAAAAATTGTATAAAATGGTATATGTACCGTGTATACGTATGCATTTATTAAAAAGCGATTATTTTAATATTACAAACAGACTCTCCAATCTCAATACATGTAATAGGTATATATAATTAAAGGGTAATCGGAGAATGCGTTTGACAGTTTAATTTCCTATTTTGCTAAAGTACTAGTCATGCTATCGTTTTGAGATTTTAAAATATGATTCTTATATATTATATAATGTATAATATTTTAATATAACATCGACGTATTACCTCGGAAGTATTTATGTTCAATACTGTTCAGTGGCTTTGAAATATTTTATATGGGGTGGGTATCGATTTTTACACGCCTAGTTTACTTATATGTAATTATTTATTAATTGTTTACAAGAATAAAAACATTACGTTGTGATAAAAAAAAAGTCTACTTTTCATACTTATTTGTCGTCTTCATTTGATAATTTCTTAATCGGATGTAATTAATAATTTTATACTTACCATGAAATCAACAGTTACCAAGTTTTTACAACATTAAACTACAAAATGCTTATTTTGTGAAATTATTATTATAAGCTTTCATTACGCAAAATAATTTATATACTTTTATAATTCATATATAGTTCTTTTTTAAATAAAGCGCCTTAAAATAACTGCAGAGCAGAGAAACACAGCAATGTTAGTGCTATGTGTATATGTAACAGCAAACAAATCCTTGTCAATTTTTTACACACATATCGAAATTTCAAACAGTTAAAAATGTGTACATTGAGAGAGTTAGAAAGGCAATATTATAATTAATAGCATATTTCTTCTAGAAACATAAACATAATACCATTAAACAAACTCAACTTTTCAACCTTCGAAGATACTCATAAATCCAATCACATCAAACTTTAAAAGCGTTTTCGGGAAGTTGTGAAATGATCATTAAAACTTTGACTTACAATCACGAAAATTGTCCATTAGCGATGGGAGCTATTTTCCGTACAAACAGCCCAAGGGCCGAGGTTTTAATTAGTGTTATATTATCACTGAAGCGTCGTGATATGAAGTCTCGTCACTTAGTAGACGTTTAGTTTTGAATTTAACCCTTCACTGCTTGTCAATACTTTGTTATCTGAATAATTGTTGAATGACATTTATAAAATTGAACTGAAAATAGTTAATTTAAACACTTTTTTTTATTTAATTTTTATATATTTCGAATTCGAAGCTATCTTTGATAGAGTAATTATAACCCTAAATAGTTGAAGGTTTAGACATTATCAATTTATTATTAGTACAGCATTATATACGTTTGTTAAAATCGGTTGAATTGTAATGTATTTGCATACCAATGAGGCAACAATGAAACGCTACTTTTGGCCATGATATATACATATAATGTACAATTCTATGTTTTATTCTTCATTTCATTATTGCTGTACCCATTGGTAAGTGCTCGCGTCCATCCATAGACATACATACATACATACATCATACAGTAAAATATATTAATGTTTCCCTACACCATTTTACCGCCAATTAAGGGAACTAAGAAGTTAGGTCCCTGGTGACTGTCATTAAAGTGGCTCAAACCGGATTAGAGTATTACAAAGTATTGTTCTTTGGGGGTTAAATAACTGATGAGTAAATTGTAATCACTCAGATAGGCTTGCTCGGCCATCTTATTAAAAGATTAGCATATAATTTATTTAGTATGTAAAAAATCTGTCTCAGTCTTACGGTGATATTCTAATTTGATGACTTCTTTTCAACCGACTTCAAAAAGGAGGAGGTTATCAATTCGTCTGTATTTTTGTTTTTATGTTTGTTACCTCATAACTTTTCACTGGGTGGACCGATTTTGATAATTTTTTTTTTGTTTGAAAGGTAGTGCTTCCCGTGGGGTCCCATTTTAATTTTATTTTTTCCGATGATGGTATCCGTAGGAAAACGACATAAGTCTTAAATTTGTATTATGTACATGCGCGACAAACAGGTGAATAATAATGACTACTACTACTGACTACTAAATGACTCGTTTATTGTAAAAAGTAATGGATAGCACTAAGTATTTTACAAATATGGCATCATTAGACATTATACTCTACAGATTCTTTTAAATTGTTTTTATTTGTTTATATGAAATTGTTTTAATTTATGGCGGTGATTGTAAAAGTTTATTACTAAATATTGTTATTAATATACGTTAAAGTTATTTCATAATAATAAAATAATAATTAATCTATTGTTTATCGTTTATATCTTAACAATGCAGATATTATTTATAGCTGCAAGTGTAAAAGATAGGTTCCATACCAAACGTCACAATATTGCATTTCATACGATTATAGTACTTATTAAAGAAAATTGCCAGTTCTATGCACATAATTTCTAATATAAATTGAGATTGTATATGTATTTAACATGTTAATATATTTAAATGGCTGCCATAGCATTTAACATTACATCATGACTGTCAACGAAATACACAAGCTATACAAATTCCAAATAAAATATCCCATTCTTACTGTTTTCTGTACAAAATTAACATTATAAATTAATTGAGCTCAAGCTAATAAACTGAAATATGTCGAGTTAAAAGTAATTCATATAAATATTAATATTTTCTATTCCTCAATAATCCTATAAATACAGTAGGTATTTAACTTAAAATCACGTAAACCAATTTTGATAATTCTTTTTTATTATAAAATATATGCTTCAAGGGTAGTTTGGTGAAAGTTTGGTAAGGTTCTGAGCATAGGATCCATGACAAAATAACGGAACGGAAGGGAACGGAACAATTCTGAGGATCACGTTAGCGATACTCGGTCGAATCTTTTATTTATAGGTTAAGAAACATATTTGTTAAGGTATTCTCGTATTGTTTTTTGACAGATATACTGTAGGGTTTTCTTGGCTGACACCGGCTCCAAATATAGCAATAATTATAACTACATTATATAATCGTAAATCGACTTTTAAGTACTCTAATATTTTTCATTTCATTTTACTTAGGAGGACTCTAAAAAACGTGTTGAATACGCAATTATTTTTATTACTTTTTAGTGCATATTCATTTGTTTTAAAATAGTGTTTTGTTTGAAATCGGTATATCTTTTTGTTAAAATTTTTATTTATAACAGTTATAATTAATGAAGCCAAAGTTGTTTATCACATACCGACGTTTCACGTTCGTATTTCGATTTTGTTCTTACAGAATAACTCTTATAGAATAACATTTTAAATTTAGCAATTGGAAAGCGTAGTTGCGGTGCCGTTCAATTTCCGCGACCGCACGGCGGCGCCGGCCATACGGCCGATAAAACGTAACACGTATGTGTAAATCTGTTAAAAGTTGTTTTCTGATGTATTGTTGTTTAGTTTCGCCAGCTATTGCTTAGTTACTGTTATTTTGTTTATATGGTATAAGACAAATATATCTTACCTAAATTGATTAAAATAATAATTATACTAAATCGTAAAGAGATTAAGATAAAATATTAAAGTGGAAGTATATTCGAAGTTTATCTGTTCGAAATGTTCTAATAATATTTACAATATATTTTAAACATACGTTCCATATTTAGTAATTTCATCTGTAATTTATCTTAGTGCTAAACTTCATTTAGATCCGTTAAGCTGTTCATGGAAACTTCAGTATTTATACCTCCCCTACAAAGCCTATGTCAATTCTACACTAAATTTTAAAATTTATATCGAACATATTATTGCTATTATTCTTTGTTGGTAGGGCTTTGTATATGCGCGGGTACTGACTATGCGTTTGATATTGTACCACCATCTAGCCATACTTTGTATTGTTGTGTTTCGGTAAAGGGTGACTGAGCCGGTGCAACTGCAGGCAGAAGGTACTTAACTTCTTAGGTGGGAAGTTAGACGCATCGGTTCGATGTATTGTATGATTAATATTTCTTACAGCGCCAATGTTTAAGGATCGTGGTGACCACCATGACCAACTTTACGTAAAAAAATGTGTTGTTATTTTAATCGACAATATTTACTACTTTTCCATAATACGCGTAATAATACAGAATCTGAATAATTCGATTCTAATAGCGTTTTTTTATTACTATCAAAGGTAATAATAGGCCAAATAACGACTTTCCGTTGGTTTATTTTAAAGATATGTTGAATGTGATGATAGGAATCTTCTATAATATTATGGAAATGTTCTGTGACTAATAAACTGACGTGAATCAAAATCGTGCTTCGACAGAATGTAATTATTACTTCCCTACCTGTGAACCTGCCTGTCTGGAGTTTTAACTCATTTTGTTGCGTAACGCGCAACTCGGGACTGAAATAATTAACTTTCAACAAGTTTTAATAAGATTTTGGATATGATGATAGATCTTTTATTACTGTGATTATTCGATTTTTAAAAACATATTTTTTTAAAGGTTTGATCGTTCAAGAAAAAAAAGATTAATTACAAGTAGATGATTGCGGGTTCAAACCCAGGCAAGCACCACTATATATATGTGCTTAATTTGTATTTATAATCCATTTCGTCCTCGACGGTGAAGGAAAACATCGTGTGGAAACCTGAAAAACCATGTGTCTAATTTTCATCGAAATTCTGCCACATAGGTATTCCACCAACCCGCATTAAAACAGCTTGGTGGAATATGTTCCAAACCCTTTCCTTAATGGCCTTATCCCAGCAGTGGGAAATTAACAGGATGTTTCTTTACTTTACATTATTGAACATAGTTCATTAGGACATTTATTGTATTAAAGCAAATGAGATCTAGATGGTAAATATTATCCATTCAATATATTGCCCTAACGCAGTAGTGAATTCCGATATATTATAATTGATTATAATCATTAAAAATTTAATCGAAAAACACCATTTGTTTTTTTCCAACATTTCATCAGTGAAAAGTGAAGTATGTTCTTACAGAATAGCTCTGCTGATTAAGTAGTGGATAATTTTCACTCCCTTGAGGCTGAGAGCTGTGACATAAATTTTCAACGAAGATCTTTTATATAAATTATGTTTACATTACTATCAGTTCTCGATCACTCCTCGCTTTTGGTTTCTTTTTTATATGTATTGGTATGTCTATCAGAGCTATGGACCTACGTATGAGTATACCCCAATTAATATTAATATCCAATGTATAACTTACTTGGTGGTAGGGCTTTGTGCTAGCCCGTCTGGGTAGGTACCACCCACTCATCAATTATTCTACCGCCAAGTAACAGTACTCAGTATTGTTGTGTTCCGGTTTGAAGGGTGAGTGAGCCAGTGTAACTACCGGCACAAGGAACATAACATCTTAGTTCCCAAGGTTGGTGGCACATTGACGATGTAAGGAATAGTTAATATTCTTACAGCGTTATTGTCTATGGATGATGGTGACCACTTAACATCAGGTTTCCCATATGTTCGACCGGCAAACTATTCCATAAAAAAAACATTGTAAAATTTGCTGAGAAGTGCTGATGTCTGAAATATATATATTTATTGGGTCTGAATCAACTTTAGGATAAAAATAAGTAGTACTAATCCAGCCTCCAAGATTAGACATAAACTAACAAATACTGCAAATGTGTAAAATAAGAGTGTAAAATAAGCTACAATATATTTAGTCACATATTATATTAAAAAAATATTGTCTTATACATTTATTGCTTCGATTTTCATAAAACCAATAAGAATATCTAGTTGCACATTAGATTTCTCTATCTCGATTACTCAACTCTATATGTATCTACCCTTAGATAAATAGATATTGAACAATAAAAAAAAATCTGTCGATCTATCTATTCGTCCAGCCGTTTTCTCGCACTGACAGAAAATTAATAGCAGTAATCAAACTCGATCGCAATATGGCGTTGTGTATCACATTCTTCGACAAACAGCGGTAATAACTTTTGCGGTCTAATAACATTAAGTAAAGGGTGTAATTTGTTACGCCGACAAATGACAAGGCGACAACAACGTCCATTCGTTCCGCCATATTGACGGCGACCTTGTTTGTATCTTTTCATATTTACTAAAAAAATATATAAGGAAATAGGTTAGGTGTAAAAATAGTTTTGGGTCGAATTGTTTTTTTTAATTTGTTGAGTGATTTGTGTAATTATGTCTTGTCTTATACATCTTGCGTTCGGCTTGGTGTCGTTGTAAAATATCCTTAGGAAAGCTGTTGATATTAAGAAATTCTGAGACATCAAGATTGAGTATTTCAGCGAATACTGCTCCTTAAAAGCCTCACCATTCATTACATCGAAAAATGAAGAGGCTACCATTTATTTTATAATGTTCTCGGGCGATATTCTTAAAAAGCGATTATTGAACAAAAACATGAATGAAGATGATGATGAAGAAGACCGGGAGTTGTGTGTTAATAACTTAATATGTATACTTTTTTCCAATAGTTCCTTCAAAATATCACATAATCATTCTTCTCGATTCAAATATATTTTAAAATGCTATATCATGACCGAACGACTATTCCTACTAGCCAGTAACAGAGCTTTTTATTGCATTGATTTTAATAGTTTGCTGATATTAATGAACTTTGTTTTCCACAATGTAATTATTATTTACATTATCATGAGCTATATTTACACAGGATGTTCTTTATCAAGGCATCGTTGTATCGAACAATAATTGATACAATTAATAACTATCAATTATACAGTATTTTTTATAGATGTGATTATAAAAATCACAATATGTAATATTAAAAATTGTGTATTTAAACGTGTCATAAGTTTTATCTTATTTATATATTTATTTGTAATAGCTCAATCATTAACGAAATTTAATTGTAAATAAAATTTCCAAAAGAGGTTTTATATTGTATGCTAACAAGCTATCTTAGTATGAATTACATACTATAATTGTTGCTTACTATAAAAGTCGGAGATCGGGTCTTGATATAATATTAGAACAATAATATTCATTTTGTTTCATGTGATGATGCATACATACATATATATTTAAGGCTGGCAAAGCCGGTTTTGCAGATATTCAGGGGCAATGGTAGTCCCTTTCCATCTGGTGAGCCTTAAGGTTTGCCGCCTCTAACAGAAAATAAATTAAATATGATCTATATTCATTTGTCAACTCAAATTAAAAACAAATAGGAATGTATTCATAAGTAGATAATTTTATTTATTTAATAATAGTGAAGGAATTCAATTTATAATCGGACAAACCAATAACTTTAAAAGGTCTAGTTTTATATTGAATCACTTTAGCAGATTACGATGGTAAATATAAACGTATAGTTAAATAGATGCGGAAAAATGACACTTTGTCGTGGCTGTAAGGAAAGACATTATTCATAAACGCGCGGGCGTCGGTGGAGCCTCGAGGGAACGTGCAGTTTAATGTCGGAATTTGCATATCGTAGTATATTCTAATTTTAGAAATATGCTCTTTCAGAATATATTTTAAATTTAGGAATAAAATGTAATTTTATTCAATAGAATTTAATAATTTTATTTTCTATTAAATATTAAGAAGGTTTTATAAATTCTTTCATAAGCATTCAAAAACACACATACAAAATTATATTTTTTTTAAAACAAAGCGTGTGCAGCTCCATTTACGTTTCAGTTATTACGTCAGAAAAGACTCAAAAAACAGAAAACAAATTGCACTAATATGACCTAATATGACTCAGCGTAAGTTTATTGCAAATGCTATTGAGAATAGCGATACATCCAAAGTTTGGCGGTTTTTAAAATCATTGGGAATTGGGCGTCAACGGGAAAATTATTCTTTTAACTTCGATCTCAATGATCTCAACAAACATTTCATTTCTTCTTCCTCTATAAATGCACAAGACAAACTTAATACTATCAATTATCTCAATACACTGCCCACCCCTTATAATCCTTCCTTCCAATTCAGTTCTGTCACCATTGGCGAATTAAAGAAGCACATCTTTAGCATCAAATCAGACTCAATTGGTTGTGATGGAATAAGTCGAAGTCTGATTATCCTTACCCTTAATAGCATTTTACCTGCTTTATGTCATATATTTAACTATTCCTTATCAACTGGTACTTTCCCATCTCTATGGCGCAAAGCTGTAGTGATCCCTATTCCTAAAGTTCCCAATCCTTCTTTACCTTCTCATTTTAGACCCATATCTGTTCTTCCTTTTCTCTCAAAGGTGCTGGAGCGTGTTGTTCATTTACAACTGAACCAATTTCTCTCAATTAACAAAATCCTCTCTCCTTTCCAATCTGGGTTTAGAAAAGGCCATAGTACAGTTACTGCGCTCACTAAAGTATGTGACGATATACGCTGTGGAATTGATAATAAATCTGTAACTGTTCTAGCTCTCCTAGACTTTTCAAACGCCTTTAATAGTATTGACTACGATATATGTTTGGCAATCCTAAGATCTCTAAACATAGATCCTACTGCTGTAGATTGGTTTCGCTCTTACCTATTAAATAGACAGCAATGCATAAAGGCGAATGGTAAGATCTCGACTTATTTAGATATTCCTTCTGGTGTCCCGCAAGGTGGTGTACTGTCTCCCCTTCTCTTTTCTATCTTCATCAATACTCTCTCCACACTTATCTCTTCCTCCTATCATCTATATGCTGATGATCTTCAAATTTATGTTACCGCTCCTTTGGACGGTATCGACAAGGCGGTTGCAACGTTGAATAATGATTTGGCAAAAATCTGTGAATGGTGTAGATCTTACGGGCTCCAAGTGAATCCGAGGAAGTCACAGGTAGCTGTTTTTGGCAGTGTTAAGCTTCTGTCGAGGATTAAAGACAAAAATCTACCTCCAATAATGTTTGATGGCCACATATTACCACTGCAAGAAACGGTTAAAAATCTTGGGCTAATTCTGGATGCTTCCTTCTCCTGGGTCCCTCAGGTTGCAGAAATAAGCCGTAAGATGTATGCCATCATTGGTTTTTTAAGGCGATGGAAAAATCTACTGCCAATCAAGGCTAAGATCAACTTAGCCAATTCGTTCCTGTTTCCAATATTGGATTATGCCGACGCCTGCTACATTGACTTAACTGAGAACCTTCTAAACAAATTAGAACGACTGCAGAATTTAGCCATTAGATTTATCTTTGGTCTACGTAAATTCGATCATGTCTCGCAGTATCGGTCTCAGTTAAAGTGGCTGCCAATCAGGCTTCGACGAAATTTGCACGCCTTATCTCTTCTTTACTCTTTGCTATATGTTGAACATACACCACCTTACCTGAAAGAACGCTTCAAATTTCTTGGGTGTGACAGTATACTCAACCTGCGTTCTAGTAACGATAATAAGCTTGTAACGCCCTGCAGCCGGACACAAACTTACAGTAGCTCTTTTACTGTGAAAACCGTCAAACTTTGGAATGCACTACCCAACGATATTCGGCAATCGAAATCCTTGTCCATCTTTAAACATCGCTTGAAAAACTATTATCTGTCCATATCCCAAGAATGAATGTAAGTATGAAATAATATGTAGTTTATAATTATGTATATATATTGATATATATTATATGTATATTATATTTATTATATGTGTACTATTTGGATGTAGTTGTGTGTAGTTTATTATTATACTGCAATATTAGTCTACTTAAACTAAAGTTATTATCTCTTAACTATTAATTCTATTTGCACTTACCTGTTCTCTCGTCTTAAGTTCCTGTCACCAAAGGTTGTCTGTGAGAGATCGCTATAAGCGATAAGACCGCCTTTGCGCACCATTTGTTGTTTTTTTGTCTCTCTATTACCCATTGTCGTGTAATGTGTTGTGCAATAAAGTATTTTAAATAAATAAATAAATAAATAAATAAAATGACCTTGAAAGTTTGATATAAACGTATCGAATATATTTCCTTCTAAAAATCACCACATATTTATTAAGTATACTATGTCGTTTATTTCGAATAGACCGTAAAAATAACATATAGACGTAAGCGTATTGTCCGAACGCCTCTATCTTAATATTTTCGTTATACTGTATTAAATAAAATATCGTCTCATAACATTAAACGATGGAAAGAAATAATAACTCGAGCAACAGTCCCGGCAGACATTATGCGACACTTCCAAACAATTAGACGAACCTCGTTAGCTTTATGCCATTTTTAAAGCACTCTTTCGACTTCTATGCACTTTATGAGGAATAAAAAAAGTAGATCAAGTCGCATTATGACTCGGAATTGTATCAAAAGGGGGATTATCTCTCAATTAAGAATGGAAATAGCTACACATTATTTTTGAAATTTTAAATTGAGTTGTTGAGTAAAGTATGCTATTTTCATTAATGATCTTTAATTGATAATATGAATAAAAAAACTAAATGTTGTTAAAACATTGCAAGAAATAAAAATGTTATTTCAGTATTTCATTAAAGTGTGGCAATGTTATTACTAAAACAACTTACAAAGGTGACTTATGGTATAGTATTATGTTTCATCATTATCATTAAAAGTATACAAATAAGTATGATTGTTGTTAAGAGAGCTTTATATCTGTAACAGGAACACTAGTGGAATGAGTCGTTATGGATATTATCGGTTTCCTAGCAACCACATGTATACAAACACGTTGGTCATTGACCTACTACAGAAAATAATACCATACAAATAACACTTACAACCATTGACCTATTTCGCCTTCTAATCATCGCCTTAAAACAAATATACTTTTATTGTTTCTTGTTTGAATGATGGATATTTACTAATATTGATCATATTGTTTATCTAACAACAAGCTGTACCTTTCTTATAAGTATTGTTTATGTTTGGATTCGTAATCATTCTTCTTGCGCTTTTATTTTCGTACATACTAGATATATCTCGAATACATATTCGACCAGTTTCTTGGCCATAGCTGTGGATATTCGGTGATAGTGTGTGCTTCGTATGTAACAAAGTATTCACAGGTTAGTAGTAAAATGCTAAGAATAGGTTAAATTTTAGGTAAAAATTAAGTTTACTTTCAAAGAAAAGTTGCTTATATGTGATAAAAATTAATGTTGGGTTCCATAGCAAAGTTGCTTATATTACTCAAAGTGTATTTTAACAGTTTATGATGGATAAGTCTTATAAGTTAACTAAAAATAATATTTACATAAAACTAATACGTTTATTGTCTTGTTTAACTAGTCACATTATATACTGTCTGCTGCAGTCCTTATGGTATGTCATTAATATGGTATGCTTGGAATGTATGCATCTATGTATGTATGGAAGTTGGAAGCGGAAATATTTTGATTCGTTTATTAAAATAAAATGATAATTGAAATATTCTGTAACAAACATACATGTCACTTTTATTATTTGTTTATTTATTTGTCTTAGCTGAGAACATGTCAAAAAACTAAGTAGTACAAATAAGTGAGCTACCATGTTCTTGAGCAAGTATCAAGTGTAGCTGTCCCACACACCAACTTAATAAAATTCAAAATAGATATTTAAATAACACGAGCACACGTCATTTAAAAATTTTGTAACATTTTTTTCATACAAATGATATTCACAAAACGGTGTTTTTGGAAAAAATATTTTTCAACTTTAGTCTCTATTTTTTTGTTCAAATGAGTGGAAAGTTTGTGAAAGGAGCGAGAATGAATAGCCCGAAGGGGCTAAAATCGTACTTGTCACTTTCCAATCAATATTTGACCCTTTTATCGTATTCCTTTCAATGTTCAGATTTATATCTGTGGTGTTCTAAATAATGATCAGTTCGAATTTCAAATTCAAATTTAAGAAATAAAAGAAAAAAGAATTCGACCTAAAATTTAAATCCTTCAATGAATATTCATTTCCGTTGTAAGACGAGACGTAGATTTCAACGTGTCTCGTTATTCATTTCGCAACACGTATCAACATGAGCCGAAAAATTATGGTAATTTGTCCTGTACAAGGGGCGGTGCGCTAATAAAGGCCGAAGTTGGTACAACACGTGGGGTGCTGATGGGCCGTGCGGATTCGAGAATTTTATTTGAAAAACTTTTTACATCCGCCACCCCGGCTTCGTCTGCAAACTAAGCAAATAACTAACTTTTGTACACATAGTTCATTACGACTACAAGCATTTGTTGTTTGCTAAATATGTACATTGAATTGTACTAGATAGGAAAATTGAGGAAAACAATTGCATGAATTTGGAACTTTCTAACATCTTTAACGAGCACTTATCCGCGTAAATGACTAAATAACAAAATAGACAATCCATTGATCAACAGAATAAAAAGATACTGGTCTGTAACTCTGTATATAGATTACAGAAATAAAATGACTTGACAAAGTATACTCTTTAAGAAAATTTTGAAAGACATCGGATATAGTACTGCAATGTCAATCACTAATAATGATATTTAATTGGGTTTAAATTTTAAAAATAAACGATTATTCTCATAAAGTAAATAAATAAAAGCAATATTTTCTTTTTCTCAGTCTGAAAATTACTATATATAATATAGTATTTTGTAGTAGTTATAATTTATTTTTATTTTTACCAATAATTTAAATATGTTTACTAGTTATGTGAAGTTGCGTATTCAATAACCATTATTTATATTTATTGTAGTTTCTATTTTAATTTATTAAGTACAATATGTATTTTTCCTTAAAGTTATTCTTATTCAATATTTAGTGTATTTGTGACTTCCTATACAGCTATACTTAAAGTAGATATAGATAGTCTAAATCATCGTTCAAGATGTATAATGTACCTCGTAACTGTGTATTCTTTATTAGACATCTTAATAAATGTATTATAAATGATTCATCATAGTAATACTTAGTTTTTTGTGTTTATCCTTTGCTCGTCATCTTTTGCGTCCGTGTGTCAAGTGCAAATAGCTAAAGCTGCGACTGTGGTGAACAAGGTTTAACTCATTTCCCTTACGATTCCAATATGTGCTCGGGGGTGAATAGAAAATCGAACTCGGCCGTTTGAATAACGGGGATTATGCACAATTACCGTGAAATTTTCAATCCATAATCTTCTATCTGGATTAATTGATTTTTTATATTTCATAAAAAAAGCTCTACTTGAAAAATATTTAAATTGCTGTGAAAATTATTATGTATACATAATATAATACCTTTATGTGTATCAAATACTGGAAATTCTTTCTGGAAATAAATTTTTATAAATAAAAAAAAACCGCCTTCAAAAATGAACTAAAAAGAAAAAAATAATCAGTTACATCCATATCCAATTTACGATTTTTTAATCACCTCTCAAAGTCGGTGCCAACATTGCTATATATGCGCATGTAGGTACATAATACATAATACAAAAACTAAATCAATTAAATGATTTCAATATAGGAATTTATTTACTTTGTTGGCACCGCCTTCAAAAGGTGATTAAAAAATCGTAAATTGGATATGGATGTAACTGATTATTTTTTTCTTTTTAGTTCATTTTTGAAGGCGGTTTTTTTTTATTTATAAAAATTTATTTACTGCTTTTCAGTGTTGTTTTGTTATTTATAATTACAATTGGTAATGTTTGTCATTCACTTTAATGCCGTTAATCATTGTGGAGTTCTCCTGGTAGTCCACCATCAGCTAGACTTCATCATAGTCATGTTTACTAACATCAATTGCTTGACGACTATCTTAAAGAAATAGAACTAAGCCCGTAAAATAGTTACTTACTAATAGGTTCTGATTACTAGTTGTGGTCTTCATCATCAGTTCCACTTCATCAAATGTCACTTTTTGTGAGCATATGACCAAGGCACTTTGAATAAAACCGAAATCACTATAGGTGTGCCTATAAAATTTGAGGAGTTCCCTCGATTTCTCCAGGATCCCATCATGAGATCCTGATCTCCTGACAATGGGACCACCTGTAAAACATGCCCTTTCACACAAAAAAAGAATTGTCAAAATCGGCCCAGCCATCTTCGAGTAATTCGGTAACATACATAAAAAATAAAAAAAAAAAAAAAAAAAAAAAGGCCCCGACGAATTGAGAACCTCCTCCTTTTTTTGAAGTCGGTTAAAAATATATTTAACATTTACAAAACCAGCCCTTAAAAATAATAGCTCTTGTATGGAATATAATAGTGATAAATTAGTTTCACTATTTCACATTCTTAAAGAGCAACCTTGGAACTTCACCGCATCGATATGAAATTGATTGTAATATTTATAACATTTAAATGGCACACGCATTAGAATAGCATATCGCATTGATAAGCGAAATTCGCAGTGAGTTCATATTTAAAGTACCTCTGTTAAATTCATATTGGTATATGTAATATGTTTTGCAATTCAAATAATCCATTAGCTATTATTACGAAATTCCATACATGGTCGTACTTTTAATAAATTGAAGTTCAATCTTTTATGTTATTCTTACTTTCAGTTGCTGAACACACTCTCGACGGATTTAGAGGAGATGCTCTGCGAGATTTATGACGACGAGAATATTGCCAGGTGAGTAAACACATTCACATAAAGATAAGTAATATCAGCTGCAGTGTTATTCTGAAAGAACTCGCATCGTATTTCATTCGTCGAAATCGACTTAACAGTATACCATAATAAGGATACAAATGGATTTAAATGTGTCATAGTATTACACAGTGTAAATCACCACTTAATTTACATAATATGCTTATTTTTTGTTTTTAATTCATCTCGTTCACGTGAAAGTAACATCGTCAGGTTGTATCGCGGATGAGAATTTGCCACGTCATTCTTCAAGCCGCATTGGAACAGCGTGGTAAAAGGAGACAAGGTCTTAGGCATTACAGGCTGTTACTTATTACAGCCGATGTCGTATATAACATTTTTTGACATTTCACGATCGTGTTCTGCGACGTGTTTCGTGATCTTACAGAATATCTTTAACTGTATGATATGTGTGATATTAATTTTGCGCGTTTGCTATCAGACTTATGAAACTATATATGATTATTATAAGTGCAAAATATTTTTGTACCGATGTGATCGCATCATAACTAAATCATTGCACTGAACATAATAAAAAATATATGATTATCAATTATCGGAAAAATGTTTTTTTTTTATCGTTAAAATACTCTTTTGTTCCTGGATCTTTAAAGCAATGCCACCTATCAGTTCTAATCCAACCAACCAAAAGCAACCCACACGATCACACACCAAAAATTCATTTAGAGTTTAGTAACTTATACGGGCACAGGATAATTATAAAGTGACAATAAGTATTTACTAACACATTTGTTAAAAAGTAATTGACCTTACAAGAATATGTATATTTTTGCTTTATAATTATTAAAAGTAAACTGTTTAGTTTTAAGTTAAAATCCATTGAAGGTTATTAAATAGCAGAAGCATCACATTATTAGAACGGTGGTGCGCATCGTCGACGAACAAATTGAATTATACGCTATCGTGAACGACTCTTGATTTCAAAGAGCTTTCATCATCTCGTCTGCCGTTTCACGAGATATGTTATGAGAGACGAAAGAAATAATTAAACGGCATGAAAATTAGTTTTATTCAAAATTGTCTACTCTGTGTAGGGTAAAATTGTAACGGCTACTGTTGGAGTCATGTAAATAACTTGCGACCCATCCAGCGGGTGCAATACTGATACTTTATATACTACAGAAATTGTCTTTATCCGACATAATATTAGAATGTTCTAAAATGTGTGTGATGTGTGTGTTCAGTGATTCTTTACTATACTGCCTATGCATTATATAGAAAACCTTCCTCTCGAATCACTCTATTTATTAAAAAAAACGCATCAAAATCCGTTGCGGCATTTTAAAGATCTAAGCATACATATGGACAAACAGCGTTAAGCGATTGTTTTATACGATATATAAGTACTCGTACTTTAAAATCGTGAAACAAGTTGATCATAGTTCGAAGACCAGCGACAATGTCGCACCTATTTAATTTTATTTCAATTTATTTTTAAAAGTACTCTTAACTTTTTATTTGTTTGTGTGTTATAACAAATTCACGTAAAAACACTTGCAGAACTTTAATTAAATATTTATATTTATTGAACTTCTTAGTGGTCTTAGTAGGCTTTGGGGAGAGCCGTCTGGTCTAACTTGTAATGCTACCGTAAAATATCAATACCTGGTATTGCTGTTTAAATAATCATAAACCCAAGGGACATAACATCCGATATGATATATTTGGTGGTGAATTTACAGTGGAAAAAGAGGATTATGATTTTTAAATAGCAAATGTATTTATTCAGCTATGACCAAATCGAAATTTCCGGTAGCAATTATCCTTGAGCGTTTGTCCTCTTACAATTTATACTAATTTTGTACAGCTGATGAGTTTGTTTGATTAAAAGCTTGTCTCAAGACTTCTAATCTGATTCTCGGCGTCAGATTTATTGACAAAGGTTATGTAATATATGTAACATTATGTTTTAATACACTGGGCGGAACGGACGATTAAACTTTGGTCAAATAATTATGAAAAATTATAAATATATTCTTTGCTTGTGTGCGTAAATATGATGTTCTAAGCTCACAATTCTGTCTATCAGTACAGGATTTAAACAACAATTTGTCAATAACTGGTATGAATCAATAGCATGAAAGGCGTAGGTTTAACAAATCATAGTTCCTATTACATAGTCGACAGGCGCTGTCCGACGGCATTGCAAATAACAATGCCTAGTTTATTGCAGTAATTTAATAGACGAGAGAATTCAGACGGAATATTTTGTTGTTGTGATGAATTTGCGTTCAAAAAGTATTTATAATAGCTATGGATGTTTAGTATACATTTAGAAAAAAACGTATTGTAGGTGAATTGGGATTTTCTATGAATAGTTGTTTTAAATTAATGTAATAATAGTGTGTTCTGTTATCTTACTAGTAACTGTCTCTTACTAATAATAAAAACAGATGCAAATTTGTTGCATCATATAAATTTGCCGCTATATCTTGTGATTATTTCATGTTAATTTAATCGAATCAAATAAACAAAACTTCTATAAATTTTGTTCTAAATAATTTAAATAACAAAAATATTCCACAATCATCATATTAGATTGTAAAGTCCGTACCTTATGAACAAATATTTGCAAAATAACCTCAGTTTCCTTCTGGGCAGCCGTCTCGAGTCGAAGCCGAGGGTGTGATCTGAATGTAGATGTTCACTAAAACAATATCAAGCATTACCGTAAAACTGACTTTATACGTATGTCTCTCGTGAAATCCGTCCAGAACGGAGATTTTTCGAATAAAAATCTACGAAAATCGTCCCGACACGCCATCGCATTATGCGACCGATGTGAATTATCATAAACGAATAATATCGCGCGAAAGTAAAACAAACCCTTGCATTGAAGCTTGTACATTTTTTTTAGCACGGATTTGTGAATTTAAATTTGTGATATTATACTGAAACGGAGCTGTTGCTGAAAATATAATGATATAACATTTTAAAATAAAATGTACCTGTTCCTTTTTTTGTTTGACATATTTGTTTTAATAATGCTGTTTTTAACCTTTCATAAGTGTCAACTATGAAATGTATTTAAATAGGCCCAAACCCATTACATTTTGCCATTAAGACTCACTCACGTTTAACTTTTCGACACATAAGTGTAGTTATGAACATGTCCCGCCAGAACAACAGAACACGTCTAAAACAGAAGCCAAAAGTTCGGAACAAAGCATTATGAATAATGAAATACGCCCTATAAAGCATCGCACCCCACGCCGGGCACAGCCGAGCCTACGTACTCAAAATTTGCGGTAAAATCCTCAGTAGGGTGTCGCGAGTAAAAAACGGGAGCGCAAAGTGTTTTTTACGGCTTAAATACGAGTTTATTAAAATATTTAAAGCGTAACTTTAGCGGGAATTTCCCAAAAGACACTCGGAAAGGTCTTCCGGCCCTCTGATATGGAAGTTTTAGTGATTTCGTGTGGAAATGATAAATTAAAAGTTCCGAGTAACCATCGTCAGCAAGAGTTTCCGTAACGAGATTCCTTTTGCGATCCTCGTGGAGTGTTTAAGAGTTTATTTTTTCGAACCGGACCACATTTTGTATTTATTTTCTTTTTTTGGAGAAAATTTAAGAGTACCTACTTAAATGTGAAATTTTATTTGATTGATGTAAAGTAATAGCCTGATAATATCCCATTACTGCGTTGAAGCCGTCACTCATTTAAAGGAGAAAATTTGCAGCTAATTCTTACACTTTGCTCCAATGGACGGTATGTATGTACTCATGTGTTACATTGTCCAGCAACATCGATAACCACAACATGAATTGGAAATCCAAATCAAACTCATAAAAAGATTTTTACAACAAAACGACAAATAAATAAAATCGTTACTATAAATAACAGATTCATAAGAATGGAATAATTTATATTTCAAGTTTAATAAGAATAAACAAAGGTAAAAATAAAAATACATTATTACAATCCGCTGATTTATTTCTTCATTTCTTTTGTTATAATTGAAACAGCAACGCTGAAGCGCGCTATAGCTTTTAATACTAAAATGACTACATATTTTCCATAGCAGAATCTGAATCTATGTTATGATATTTTTTCGTTATTAAAAGCGAAGCAACAATGCTCGTATTGTAACTGAGGCCTTTTGTGGTTTTGTGCCTCGTCTATCTAGGTACGGTGTGCTTTTAGTTCTTAAAACCACCCCCTCCCATTCCACTCAGTAGTTGGAAATGTGATGTGACGGTTTTATCGATAACAATAACATTATTTGCATAAAAGCCTTTGCTGTTGTATAGTTTGTATAAATATAATGAAGGTACATAACAATGTACTGATTACAATAGAAATAAGTCAAATGTTTTGACTGAATGTATGTAGGATATATTTAAAAGCTTGTACCTAAAGATTGGTGTAACATCTTTCTTCAGACTGACTTATAGAATTAGGGACTAGAACAACAAGATCACACAGATAAGTTTATTTCTGCAACAAATCATATCTATGTGATAAATTATCGAAAAAATATAATGAATATAAGTTCTATAATAGTGTTGAAAACAAGTTCGATATTTCTTCACCGAAATTTGTTAATAATTATGTCTCGTATAAAAACGTATTATAACTTAAATTACTTAAAGTGTAAAAATAAAAAATGGTATAAAAAAAGATTTAAAACATCACTAGTTGACAGTACTTTTGAGTGATTGCGAGTGAACTCCACAAACAATGCCTGCAGAGTCAATCTCTGCACTGCGTAGGTATATCGGAATATTGTTTGGCTTTGCTTACAATGTTTATACCGAATAGGCTTTCAAACAAATCGATGGAAACGGTTCTGGTTAAAGCCGACACGTCCATGTTTTCGAGTTTCATAATAAAAGCAAGAGTAACGCATGTCGGCATTTAAAAAAACTGACTAAATGCTCTGAATAAAAAACGTGAAATGGGGATTTTGTGACAGTTTCTGTTCTTCCTTCTTGTATTATTTCGACGTAATTATCCATATAACTGTCAGCTATTACTATGTTATATTTGTTGTACAACTTATGTCTCGAATAACAAATGAAAAAACGATACATATATAAAAGTTTCATCAAGAAAGCATTAGAGCCGCTGCAGCGTTCGTAGATTTTTTGCTGGATAGGGGAGAAGAGTAGGCAATAATTATTTCCAAATTAACCGGGCTAGGGTAACCGCCGGCTGCGCTAAATTAAATCGAACGACAGCATAGGATGGACAACGACCGGACCGTTTACCCTGCGTAATGGCGTCATCAAAATCTACGGCAAAAATGTGTTGCGAATGGCAGACCCAGGGCCGTTATTTCACTTAATGTTGATATATTTCGTGATGATGGTACTTATTGAAATGACACATATTTGACTAAACTATTAAAACTTTCACTTGAATTTATAATTTATAAAATTTATGCTTAATATTTGTTGGTATAATTATGTAGTTTTATCTGACAGTATCACATAAATTTGAAATTACATGTAAATTATTTTATTTTACTTTAAAGGTTTGCAGAAAATGACTAAATAGCATGGTTATTAAATCAACCTCTCATATTATTACCAAAAAATGGGAAAAACATTCCATGACATCTTTTCCGGTTGCTTAAATAATAAACTTTTCAAATATGTCTTCGAAATGAGCGTTAAGACATTTTATTATATTTACCAAGGAAATACAAAAATAAAATAAATTTAATTTTTGACCATATACGAAAAAATGTGTAAGAATATAAATCCGAGTAGCAATAAAACAGTTTATGTTATCTGTCCCCGCCGAACCGCCAAGTAAAGTGTTGCCATTACGTAAGACAAAGACAACAGAGTAATAACTATAACAATATCGTTTCGTCTACGTCTTCGCCTCCATTGGTTGACTTTCTCGCTGATTTTGAATATTATACCATACAATTATTCGCGCTTTTTGTTCAACGTTTTGCGACAATGCCCCTTATTTCATTGTATTAGAATATAAATTGCTATCTATTTATCGATTAATTATATTAACAAACGTGGAGGTGTAATATGTAGTTTATGCGGTCGGAGATTTCGGAATTCCAGAATGTAATGAGTACTAATTAAAATAGTTTTAATGGAATGTGTTATAATTTATAATTTGTATTGGATTACTTAATCAAAATCAACATATAATTTATTTAATGTAGGCATTTACAAACGCTTGTGAATTTTATAATCTGCAATCCGACAAAAAAACTAGATCGGAAAATAAAAATACCTACTCTTTTCTGGCCTTTCAATTAAATGTCTGTTTTTATGGCTAATATTTCTTATAGGGCCAAAGTATATAGACGACAGTTAGCACTTAAAAGCAGATACAAATGGTTAAATGTCCGTCCCCTTACCAAAATAATAAAAAAGTTTCTATTACCATTTATTTTTTTAAAAGACACATTATTTAAATAAAGTGCTAATTCAAATAAAGTTCTAAATACCAAAATCCCAAAAAAGTGATAAATAAAACACGATGATACTTATTATTTTCTTTTTGTTAACTTTGTTCCTACGATTGCTATGAGGAAAATTTAGGGGTATGTTGTACTTTAAGTAAATTCCAACGTAATCCGTACTCAAAAAGAACCCTCTTTATGAAGTATGGTGTTTGTTTCCCTTCATTTTGTTGGAACAGATGCGTCTAAAAATAGTTTATGAGGTTTTACAAAAGTTCTTTTAAGAAAGCGCTTCATTTTAAGTAGTCTTATCGTCCGTGTAGAACAAATTATGAAGGATATAATGCTCAAAAGATTTTGAGATACATGACAGTTCATAAGTAGTTGAATTTTGAAATACGAACTTCACCTTTGAACGAGCAAGGCTTTTTAAGAAATTACTATGAGAAGTTAAGAACGCTTGATTTTTAATGCATTTTAAAATACACTCGTTCAGTACATTAGATATATGTGAAATCTTAAATATATTTTTAATAAAATTAATAAATTCAAAAGACCAACCATTTACAGTATAAATGTAAATGGTTGGTCTTTTGTCGAGTTGATTGTGCAAACGATTATTCACAAAATCAATAATATGCGCTGTCATGTACATGACATGACATGACATTATACGTACATATTTATATGAAACATGCATTGGTCGCATAAAAGTGACCTATTTTGTTTTATTTTAAAATTAAAAAATATATTTAACCAGATACTTTTTAAAATGAAACCACAGTTTTATCATTATAGGTGTGAAGTGAAATAAATAAATAATGTCTATTACGAATAAATACTTTTTTCTCATATTATTTCTGACAAACAAGAATCGCTAATATTGTGATGTAATAACTTATTGACGTCACATCTTTTCTCTTGCTGATGTAATCTCATGCACCAAGCAGTCTGTTTTACTGAAACCATAATTTCTGATCAATACTTATCCATAATTCAGCTCTATACGGAGCACTAAGCTCCATAACTCAGAAGATCTTATGACCGACGAAACTTCGGTTTCAATTTACTGAGTGCAGTACACTTGGATATTTTATGCTAATGTCTCTCATCCTATGTTGTAATAAAATACTGAAACTCGAAGCCTCTTTACCTTTAGCATAAGTTTGGGTTGCCAACCGTCCCGTTTTCCCAGGATACATACTGTGTTACTAACATTAAGTATATATGTGTATTAGACATTTTTGTACCTTGATTTAAAATTTGGACTATTTTAGCCAGCGAAATCAGACATATCAACATCTTTATGCTTTTAAGTAAAAAACATCTATTTAATTATCGGACTTGCATTTACAAATCTGAGTTAATATAATAAAGAGGTTATTTTTATTGTATATTTATTATGCAGTAATACTCGGAACTAATAATCCAATTTATAATGATTTATCATTGACAGAAACCGTATTATTCCGTGCTATAGTATAAATTGTATTCATATCATATCATTTTCTTTAGTAATATGATGGTTGGATAGATGCGAAGCCGAGGTGGGGCTTTACTGTAAATAATACATTAAAAGCCATAGAAACCAAGGTTGGTACGTATGTGTATAGTTTGAAAGAGTGCCATTCCTAGAAAGAAAATTGTGAAGCTACTAAAAATAAATGTGCTACATAAATAGATTATAATTTATAATATAATTAGTCTTCCTATTATAATTAAAAATATGGCAACCCTGTGGCTTGTTGCGTTACACAAAATATGTCACGCCGTTGTTAATGTTCCTAAGCTATGAGGCAATGTATTATGATTTATGTAACTTTGCGCGATGATTCACAAATATTAAAATTGAAGAAATTAAGGCATTAAATGGTGATAAAAAAGAAGGAATGATATTCATTATTATTATTTAATTATCACGAGTATTTATACAAAGATACACGACATAACCATTCCTTACATTGTTTTGTCCCTTGTGCTTTTAGTTGTACTGAATCAATCACCGCTTAAATACAACATAACAATACTCAGTATTGTCGATTGGCTGTAGAATATGTGATGAGTTGTTGGTACCTACACAGACGTGCTGAAATAAAACCGTACCACCAAGTAACCAAAAAAATGTATTAAAACTAATATAATATTAAGTTCAAATGCAAAAAAATATTGTATTATATGAAGAGTACATAAATGTTTGCTTATAAATGATAATTATATTTCGGTTTCTTAGCCGGGCAGATCTGTGTAGGTTTATAGTAAGTAGTGTTTGAAAAGGTACATGTAACATTTACAGGGAAATTTAGACGAATGGTTCGTGTAGGTGGTCGTTAATCGCGTTTAGTGCTTGATGCGTGAAGCTTGTCGCTGACCGTAACGCCTTGGGCAGTGACGTGTTATATATTATGTGCCGTATTTTTAACCACTTTGATCGACGTGGTTTTATATTTATAGAATACTAGAAACAGTAACTTACTCTAGATTCTCAGGGTTTACTAGATAGTTACATGACGAGTTGCTGAGTTGTCATATATACATAGTTTCACGGACTTTTCTCTGGAAGTATATGGGTGTAAAATTAAAACGTCACTTTTTATATAAATATAAATGTCATTAGAACGTTTGCCAATTGGCACTCCTATAAAACATTTTTTCATGGCAAATTTACCGGTAAAGTAAAATTCCTTTTTCATTTTTAAATATTTCTAATGTAACTATTACTGTGATTCCACGCGCTCTTGATTTGCGCGGTAGCTATTTTAATTATATTATTGTATAGAAATATATAATATATTATTGTATATTATTAAGACTTCAATCTTATATAAAATCTATATCTAAAATAATTTTTGATCAGATCCAATTTAATTTATGAACCTTAACTATACTTCCAAATTTGACAAGCTTTCGATAACTAACTAACCCTATCTCGTTTTGCATTGTATATTAATATGTAAGCATGATCGAATAAAGTTTCTACAAGCCTGAACAATTGTAAAGTCAATATAGACAGATTTTGCATTAGATTAGTTGCAGTCGGGCGAGTCCGCCGGCTAAGTGCATACCCTTGTTTGACATGAGCCTAACTTATTTTACTATTTCCCAACTTGGACTTGTAGTTCGGCTCTACCCTTCCAGACTTTTAGAAGTTGTTTAATTAATTCTGGTTAAGGATATGTTGAATTTAGTGTAACTCTTAACCTTTACATATGAAAGATTCATTCACTGATTAATCTTTAAATTTCAGAAACTATAACAGCGACAAACTTGATATTTGGCAGGTTGGTTCTTTATAGGGAGTAGACATCTGCTAAGAATGAATTTTAAGAAACTTCACGCTTAGGGATAAAACGGGGTTCAATGTTTGTGTTTTATAAAAATCCAGCTACAATTTTATAAATCAAATCAACGTGTTACTGAATAAAGAAAATATGAAATGTGTATTTTTTTTAATTTCTAATTTTATAATTATTGTTTTTCTTATTTGAAGCGTGTTAATAAATATATTACGATTTTTGTTTTTGTAATCGTATCGGCTGCGCAGATTTGAATATTACCTGAATATGCCCGAGGCAATGTACATTATATTTTATATACCGGGCAATGGAAGTGCTTCCAGGGGATAGTTTGAAAACTATCTGTATGTTCAAAGTCTACGGGAATGGAGTTGCGGGAACTGCTCATTAACTATATGGTGCAGCATTAAGTGCTTCTAGCTCGAGCACTGAGAAACGCGGAATTCCGATCCATTTTCTTTTGAACACATAGTATTAGTGATGTATATATAGTATTGATTATTATTGTATAATTATATCTACAGATGTAAATGAAAGTGTGGTTCATATTTCAATGTACACATTTAATTACACGTTAAATGGGGCTTTCCTTATTCAATAGCCCTCTCGTCAAAGGTTGTCTGGAACAGATCGCTGGAAGCAATAAGATCGCGGTTACACTCTCATTATACTCTATTCTTATGGAATTGTTAAGTGCTAATATATTTATTCTATTTTTAGATTCGGTGTGAACATTTTTCATAAAAAATAGTTATTGTCCTCTTTAGACTTTAAGATATATCCGCAGTTTTAATATTTTTTTATAAAATAAATATTTATGATTATTTTGTTTTGATATAATATATAAGTTACTATTTGCCGCTCGGTATCGCTCGTGTTTTGGCGATTGGTTGTCTGGTGTTAGGCTAAAAATGTCTTCTCTTTGAGTTCAAGCTTGCGTAGGCTTAGTTCTTATTCATATGATTTTTTAATAAACAATTAAGCATATAAATATATACAAGAATTGCATTTTATATTTAAAGCGATGAAAGAGCGCTATCACGACTCTTTCTGGCTGAGCTTGCTTACATAAAATGCTGTTTTTTGTAACAATTTGGATAAATGTCCATGTCTGTATACTCCACAGTTAAAAGCATAAAATAATGTATGAAACTTTAACATAAAGGCAAGTTTATACATAGCTCAGCAATTCCAACAAATAATTTATTTTAAATTAATAATATAATAAATTCGCAAATAGCCAAAGCGATTCGCTTCAAGTCTACCTAAGTTAATTAGAGAACAAACTGGCGCTAAAGAAAACACATTTAAGTATTAAAACACACAACCTAATTTATTACTTTCAAATTATTATTTGTATAAACCAAATAACTTTTTCGTCTTACATATAAGTTTTTTAAAATGGTAACTTTAAATGTAACAAACATATACGTGATGTGATTAAATCACTAACAATCGATCCAGGAGCGCAGGAGTTAATTAAGTGTATGTGTGTGAAAACACAGAAACCTCAGTTCAGAGCTCGTTGGGACGGAACACGGTGACACGATAGAAGCTAGCTGAGACTCAGTACTTGCATTACATGACAAGCGTTACGTGAGTGTTAATACTGCTTTCAAACTCCGGATTGTTGTTGAGATTTTCTTGATTGAAACTAAATATATAAGTTTTATTGCGACAATTTGTTAACACTCGGAGATCTATCAGATCACCATTTTTTATGGTATATACCGTAAAAAAATGGTGATCTGATAGATAGTTATTAGTAGATCTGATAGATATATAGTTGCACGAGCATATGGGCCACCTGATGGAAAGTGGTCACCATCAACCATAGACAATGACGCTGTAAGAAATATTAACTATTCCTTACATCGTCAATGTGCCACCAACCTTGGGAAATAAGATGTTATGTCCCTTGTGCCTGTAGCTACACTGGCTCACTCACCCTTCAAACCGGAACAAAATAACAATACTGTTATTTGGCGGTAGAATAACTGATGAGTGGTACCAAGTAAAGTAGTAAGCATATCTTAAAAGCCTAGACCAACAAAGACAGTTTAAATAAGCAGGAAAGAAAAATAACACGACACGTAACCTACAAAAAGCTCTTTGAAAATCACCCGTAGAATTTTTTTATTCAATATCCATACAAAATATACTTTGCTTTTTCTTATTTTCTAAAAGGGTGATTCGTATATTTCTATTAAGAATAAATATCTCGTGCACCACGCTTTATCCGGCGAGAGGGCGCCTCGAGGTGCGGTAATTATTCAGAAGGCGTTCAGATGCATCTGCGCGCTCCCACTTCGGTGATTTTTTTTTATTGTCTTAGCGTATGCCTTATATAAAGATTGCCGTCCAAGAAATTTGAAAGTTAAATACTAATTCAAACTTATCATTAAGATATTATACATTTTTTGTTAAATTATTATTAATGATTGTTTTAATTTTGATTTCTTGAAGTGTGATAATTAATTATTCAACAGGCGTTCAGGTACTCCTTGACGGGTATATTCTAGTAGTTTCAACGGATAAAAAATTAAAATAAAACACTATTAAAGTAGTTGTGTGATCTAGGCAGTTTTAAGTAAGAGATTTTTACATTTTTATATTTTTACACAATTTCTATACTGTTTTGCGGAATTTTAATGTAAAATCGATTAATCGATAATAATTCCCAGAAAGCACGTTCTAACTTTGTGAAGTAAATGCATAAATTTTAGTGTTTAAAAATTAGTACTAAAATACTTCTTATGACCCTATATACACACATTATATATTACATACAAATATGGTAATATCATTTTTAATAACGAATTAATTGAATATATTTTTAGTTATTAATAAAGTTCCAGTGTAAGTTTTCGCTAATAATATTTTTGTTGAAAAATCGTCGACAACGCGTCGCTAAGCCCTGAGGGGATTTAATTAGACAGCTCAACCATAGTTTAATGGGGCGTGAAGATAAAGACTAAGGGAGATTTTAAATGATTCATGGAACTGAAAAGAACCTTTGAACATATATTTTATTCCAGCGGCGTTCAAATTTTTAATTTTCTTTGTTTTTTTTTGTCCTGTTTTCCTGGTATCTAAAAAGTTACGTCGCATTACCCGATTAAGTAAAAGAGACCAGTGTGTATTTACCATTTTATATGTCGCTTTGAAATATATTCGCTTGCATAAATATCTCTTGCAAACAACTAACATTGTAGTTTCTTTTTGGAATATTACTTAGACTTAATAATTCGATTGAATGTTGCTCTTCCTTTATATTTATATGGGATGGAAAAGGACGACTATATAATGTGTAATTTGTATTAAATATTTTCTTTTAAAATTATAAGTAAATGCTATATCTTCTTATAATAATTCAAATAAGCTTTCGTTTAATATTACTATATAAACAGTTTCCATGCATTATTTTCAAATGAAGTGTCTGATTTGCATGATATGAAACACTTTATGGACAAAAATAGTTTGAATCTTTTAACCTCTAAAAGGACATCATAAATTATATATTTTGATTTTATCTTTTCAAATTAAGAAACATATGAAAGTGGTCATGTGTATATATTATTTTAAATGTGTTTAAATTATTTTCAACACATTTAAAATAATATATACACTTGCGGAAAATTACGTTTAAACTATTTTATGTGTTAATAAATAAATATTAATCTCTGATAATTTATATTTTTACGAGACAGTTCCCCTATTTTAGTGGCTTTGTTCTTTAAACTATACATACAAGTATATACTTTAGATCTAGCACTAATGAATACAGATAGATAGTAGATGTAACAATAGTCGGTGATTGCACGGGCGCTGCGGTTCTCCCCCGACCGCAGCAGACGGCTACCTATCAGCATATTGCAGTAATTGATTAACAATTAAACATATTCTGATTCGTCTATAAAGTAATTATTTCATTAAAGATTAATTATCATTGGTCTATATTATTTCATTAATTCTATTAAATTTATGTGAGAATAAAACAAAAGTCTGATTTTGTTGGAAGATTTGTCCTGTTCGTCCGCAAACAACATACGATGAATACATCATCGGGAAACATTGCAACGTTCGTATTTTACTCAAAACAGAAACCTAAATACCGATCCTCATATTTACTACGCTAATATTACCTTCATACGAAGTTTTATGTCCAATTCCACCTCCTAGAGTAATTAATTTTTAGAATGTTTTTACAACTTCGACTAACAAACAGAAGACAAAATACCGATTCCCATACTTTTATACTGATGAACCTTCATACAAAATTTCACCCCGTTTGATGATGAATTTTGAAAATTCTACTTAATTTGTATTTTTACCAGAAATTGCGAAACGTCATATAAACGTTCATCATCCATTCAAGCATCTTAGGAGATAAATTTTGAAAAAGTCTCCCTTAGTCCTCACCAAAACTCCATCTTGTTAAACCTACCTGACTAGGGTGTGCGTTTTATATAATCGAGATATAGATAATTATATGCCTTCGGTCTGTGTAGGGATTTTTAGAATCAATTAAAAATATATGTGAAATAAAACTGGGAAAATGTTTTAATTAAAAATGTTTTATATTCTGTGTTCAAACTAGTCAACTATGTAACTAAAATATGACACACAAGCATTCATAAATTATGTAAAATTTATAAAATTTTCAAATTAGTACAGAAAAATCGGCGACGGTATTTATTTATCTTTTATAAAAAGCCATACTAATTATTTCGAAATTAATAGGCAAAATGAAACGATAACTTCAATTATCATTATTAAAATCCGATCTATTGGGATCATAGATTACTTGGCTGGTTCAATTACAGTCGTAAACAACGACCAAACTATGTTTAAAAAAGGATATAGGGCTTATATATTACTTTTATTTCTATACAAAATTTTGATGGGTAGATATTTTTTACTAATTGTACATAAAATAAATTCTATGTGCTCCGTGCCCTAAATACAATTTTTATACTTATAATTAATCGGTTATTATTTATCTCTATAAAAATATACACTCTTTAAGTCTCCTTTAATAGAATTTGTCTAATTTTTCCATGATTTTTTAAATTACTATTTTATCAATTATAAATATTTCAAATTTTGAGTCATTTATTTGATATGAGTCAGCCTATGTCTCTTAAATTAATTAGAAGCCATTTTGGAGTAAATGCTAATAATGCCATAAAAGAGATCTTAAAAATCCTTTTCTAGTGGAACTTCGAGGAGGAATTTCGATTATCTCTCAAACGTAATGTCCGCGGAATGACTCAAAGGCGATTTTTTATAGACCGTCGGAGGTTGTGGGACCCGTAATTCAATTTATTGCGTCTACCCTCTGCCTGGGAGTGCTCCTAAGCGATAATGCAATTTGATTGAGCTACTTATTGGTCCTTTACCTTTTCATTACATCGGCTAAATTTCAATCGAATTGAAAATACGCCTTCAAAGGGGTGAGTGAGAATACTTGGTAAATATATACGAATTTTCGCTTCTTACTGAACGTGAAATACTGCGACACAATAAGAGGTCTTTAGCCTAACAATGGGAACTTTTCGCTTTGCCTCTTGGCACCTAAAACACCGAACGATGAATAGAAACGTTTCCCCGCTCAACTTATAGGCACTTTTGATGGCGTGGTGTGGTGAGTCTGCGAACCTTCGGTGGAAGCGCGATTAAAAAAGTTATGCAAACTGCTTTCATAACATTTTCCTTTATGATAAAGGCTTAAAGAGAATTTTACTAAGCTATGTTTATTTTTTGTTTTCACTTTCATCGGCCCTTCGCTGATTTTGTTTGAATATTTATTTACGTCCCTCTCATGTCATGACTCCTTCCAACTTTATAATTTGTATCAGGAATAGCTACGAGAAAGACTCAGTCCTTATTTTAGAACTTGTGATTTTTTCATTGTTAAAACTTTGAGGTATGTTGACTTATAGATAATTGCTTATCTATTTTACAAATTCTTATAAAATAACTTAACCATACATTACGCTGTATAATGAGGCAATTTAACTTTGGTCTCGTTCACGTAAGTTCTGAAAGCATTGAAATATGGACTTTAATATTACTTAAAAGACATTCGAACTTGGACGTTGAATATGACACCCTGTATAATGGTGTCTTGTTTTCACTGAAAATGAAGTTGCTGATTTATAGACTCTAAATCGTTTTAATGGAGTCTCGCCTGGCTGTTTTAATAACTTTAGAGTCTCCTTGCGTAAATGATTACTTGCGCGTTATAAGCTTTTGTCAAACGCTAAAATTTTGCCTTACTTTGTCATCACTACATAATTGATATGTATTGTGCTGATCAATAAACTGTACTACATATATAGTTTTGTAGTGTAAACAGTTGTATTGTCTCGAATAAAAATAAGCAATATATTTACAAATCCTAGATTTTCCACTAAAGGTCTAACTTTTATTGAGTCGACTTAGTGAACTTAGGAAAACGCTTTGCAAAGTTTACATTCTCAAAGGACTCCCAGTTCAAGATTTACTGAAACTTTAAATATTTATTTACAAACAATCTCTTAAGTAGAAAACATTTTTTCCTCAAACCCAATACTATATCTATCAGTCTTGGAAAACGTTAAAATGGATTTAATGAAAAAAAGGGACCAAGCTGTCATTTCGTGAGCCATATTTTTTGCAATAATCTGGTAAATATTAAGATTCCATTTCAGAATTCTTTGCTCAGTATCAAGAAATTCCTAGTAGGCGAATAAGAGTCTCTCAGCGGGATCCTGCATAATTGAGTCCATAAATCATACGACTATCGAAATAAGATGTGGTTCACGAATGTTTCTGTAATAGTGAATAGTGCTTACATAAAATACTATGGTTTCATATGAAAATCGTGTTATGAGGTCACATATGAAAAGAAATGTTTGCAAGTAACCGCGTGTTGAAATATAAATAACTCTCGGATGTATGGAAATGTATGAATGCTATAAATTGCTTATACTCCTCAGTTGAAACGTATTCGTACTTATTCAGTTCATATATTCAACAGCATATATGTATAATGTATATCCTATTGATATCGCTCGCGGAATATTTATATATATATATATATATATATATATGTGTCAACGTAAGATTTCAAAATTCCCTAGATTACAATATATCTCATCAGATTGTAACTGTTGACTTCCAGGCAGGATATATTAATTTAAATAATTGTATTAACTAACATCACTTGAATAAAGTATACTTTGATTTTGATTTTGTAAATTGTCGAAATATTGTGAACCGTGAAATTTGATTGCAATTTAACGCATTGTTTATTTAAAATACTCTTAAATTTGATTACCTAAAAACCTTGAAATGTATTTAAAATATTTTTAAAAAATTTTTTGTTCCTTTACGAAGATTTTTTTACATAAACTTTCGCATGTAGTGAATCGCAAATGAAAGCTTAGGTTCTTAGAACAGCAGACGTTGATACCGATCTCAAGAACATCTATGATAGGATCAGTTGAAATGTAAATACGAGTGCAGACAAGAATTTCAAAAACTTGATACGAACATTTCGATTGTTTAATACGGATTGTATCGTCAAATTCAAATAGTTGAAAATTGTTCTCGTTCTTCTATAAATATAACTAACGCTGAAGACGTATGCTAACCTGTAAATCTTTCACTGCTGGGCAAAAAAAAAATACTTTTGAACAGGGTTTAAAGCTTACCCTACCACGATGCTCAAACGTGTGCTCGTGATACATATAAAAACGTTTTTCTTTAAGTATGCAACTATGCAAATACATCATACAATTAAATGAAAAACATTAAACTTCGTGTACTTAATTAGAATTTTATAATAAGAGCTATCTTCCGTAAAATGATACGTGTCCAGGCCACTGAGCATCTCAGGTTTGAATGTAATGCCTGTAAATGTCGCGCTGCTGGCTTAAATTTAAGAAGCCTGCTAAATTTTTTCAGTAGTATGCTTGGATCTTTCTCCGCGCTCCGCAAACGGGTTGATGGAAATATATGCAAGTTTCTTCACGATGTTTTCCAGAAACGAGATGTATAAAGACAAATGAATCAAATTAAAATTTCGTGGTGCTTAACTAGTTGTGTAATAATCACTAGCTTCGATTATATTCCAAGCTTCTTAGCCTCTGAGTATCCTTCACTTATTGTACCAATAAGAGTCACAAACAGTGTCACATATGACACAAAAAATTGCTAAATAAGTCAATGACAACTTCAGCTTTTTAAAATAACACTTGTATTCGTCATAGAGTTCACTGCAGTTGCCATCAATTTGCAATCCAAAAATTTAGATTTTGTTTTACAGGAATATCAAACCAAATTATAATTAGTACATAACCACATCACGTCATCACGTCTGTGGAGAAAATATGGCATTAAAAAATATAATAAATAAAACACTTGTTACGTGCAGATTTTTTCTCATATATATAAAATAAATTACATATATTAATCTTATTACAGACAAACCCATCCATGTTATTATACGTGTAACTGATCTTGCGGCACGCGTGAATTATGTCTCAATATCGCGCGACCCTTGGCACCTGCACAGGCTTCTTTTATCGCGCTATTGATTCATTGTTAATAGAGCTGGCACGCAACCCACCTTATGATTTGTTGCTTGTGTTTCGTAGTCTTTACATTCTTTTGTGCTATATATAAGTTCGAGATTTTGTCTTGTGTTTTCGTTTACTTCATCCAATACGGATGAAGAATTGAGATGATAGATGTTTCGGAATTGGTCCTCTAGTTAAGAAAGTTGGATCTTAACTGAAGATTGTAAGGTTCGACTAAAGTCGCTGAAATTTTGTGTGTAAATCTTTTTAAAATGTCGGTTAAAAGTTACTACATATGTACGCACCTGGCACATCATTAGATCCAAGTAATCTCAACAAGTGGCGAAGCCCTTAACCAACTAGTTGCATATTTCCCACTAATATTTATTTTATGGTCAAATTCATATAAAGTAGGGGTGACTTTATCCCATTTACTTTCTAAAAGTTAACATTTCCAAATCTCAGGTCAATCCTTAGTTACGAAAATTTCTTGATGAGTGGTATTTTCGTATATTGGGTAATAAAAATTTTAAGATCGTAAATCAGCGTTTATATTTAGAAAGTTGGTGATCAGCATTATGATTCTGTAAGAATTATCTTCGTATTTGACTCAAGAGATGTTGAAAACCGACTCACGGTGATACGCCAGACTGAAACGTGTTCCCATATATTTTTTATTACTATCGTCAATGCACAGCCTTTCAACCATAATTCGAAAAGAAAAAATATCAAGTCATTTTGATATAAGTTCGACAAAGAATTGTAAGCCGGCGAATTGCAACCAGCCTTTTTATTTTCGGCCATCCTAATGTTTGCATTGCATTTGCGTTGATGAAGTACTATCAGTTGGTTCATTTGTTCTATTTTTGTTAATCAGCTAATTTAAAAATCTTCTGCTTTACAGAACTGTAGGTGGTTACATTGTTTACACAGTTGTATCCAAATAAACCATGTTAATTCATTACTATTCTACGCGCTCGTGGATTCGTGTGGCCAGCGTTTATTTGATCTGCCGCTACCGTTCTGTTTGTTTGCAGCACGTGAACTGCTTAACTTAGCTCCCGACAATGCTATTTCGATATTTTTTCGCTATTGTTTTTACAAGTCTACGATGTAAGGACGTCGCTGGAATATACTTGTGGGATGTTACGTCTGATTGTAAGTGCATTAGGATTTTATCTTCAAAATCTTTTTACTTATTTATATGGTGCTACTTTTAAGTAAATTGTATTGTATAGTTCGTGTTTAGTCTTAAAATGCTATGATAGTTGCCTTACATAAAATGTTAAGTACATTTATTAAAGTATGTTCATGTATTAAATAATATTTTCCCATACTAGCCGTCCTCGGCTTCGCGAGGGTGAAATGTTTTCATGTTTCTAACTACAAAGAACAAAGACTTTTATACAAAGTTAATTTTCTCCCTTACTCTACAATATCTAAAAATATTTATAGCGGATATCGTAGCTTACGTTATAACATAAAAGTGTATTACTATTCAGTTATATTAAATATTTTATACGCATAGAATATAGTTAACCAGGGTAATTATAGACATATATTTAAGCTACTTTTACATAGGATAAAATATTGATTAAGGTATCAAAAATATATTAAAATTCCTGTTAACATTTTTAAACTATATATATAAATAAATCATTAAATATATTTTTTTAAATAGGCACATTACTTGACATGTGTAACAAGACTTTATATATTGTTTAAAATTAATTTTTAAATATACAGACATCAAGGAATGTATTTGATATTTATACTGAAAGGGTACTTTAATTTAATTAGCGACTTTGTTGACTTCGCAGCCGCAGAGCGAAACTAGGTGTGTCATCCTAGTATTTGTAGGCTTAATTAATTAAAAGCGTAAACTTTCAAGTGACTTCTCCGTTACCGTAACTGCGATGGATGTAATTAGATTCGTCAACTTCTGCGGCTTATATAGCAAAGTTTTTGAGAATAAACAATTTTAGGTCAAAATTTTCAAAGTCCTCAAAGTTGAAGTACGTAAATAACGTTAATTCAGCTTAATGTTTGAATTTTAATCTGTAACCGTAAATGTTAAAAGTGCCTTTGAGTCGTATTTGCTTAAAAATTACTTGCAAAAACTATTTTATCTATTATTTAAATAAAGAGGTATAAAAAACAAGTATGAATCTCCTTGTCGGTTTTCTTTCGTAGGGTAGGTAATCCTAACGTTTGTTTTATACAAGAAAAACAGCGTTCATTTTAATTCGTCCTGAAAATAGATGGCGCAAAGCTCATAAGAGCCTTTTCTTATTTTTCTTGTAATATTTTTATCGAAGAGTAATATTATTATTAAGTACCTACATTACGGAATACACTAATATATTGATTACCGTATTAGAAGTTAAAGAGTTTACATTTAATAAGAGTAATGTTTCTTGGTAAAATATACATATATTGAATTTATTTGCAAATTACGCATGAAATTGTTTACATTATAATATGAAGGTGGTAAATTATTATTAAATGAGAAAATTATGTTAAAAACTTATGCAATAGAATACGCTATTAAATCGTAATTAATAGTAGGTATACTTTAGAAAAGTATGTTGCGAATTCTAGTAACCAAGATTTACGAGCGGTTTCTTAATCCTCTTCACGAGTCATTGCTCCAACTTTCCGACGATTAAGATTTACAACGGAGCAAACCCTAAATAACTTAAATAGTTGGAAAACCTGATTCCCCGCAACACGAGCTCGATACAAGCCGCCTCTATATTTTGGAAACTATTAAGCGGCTTAGTTTGATACATAATAATACAATTTAATGGCAATTTAAAACATATTTACCTATAAATATGATGTTGCTAACTATTATTTGAGGGAGTGAAAGTTTTATGTATTATTTTTTAGTATTTTAGAGTGGGTATAGATATGGGCAGTGAATTAAAGTTTCAAAGAGTATATAAACAACATTACTAAAACAAGAAAAATGAGCCCGAATTATTTTACTATCCTTTCAAATATTTAGTTGGTTTATTTTTTAAGTTTTATACGTTAATTTTTTATTTTTGTCATATGTTTTACGTTCATTTTCACTGTCAACTTAATTTTATTACTCAAAAGTGAAATTACTAAATTTGTTCAAATCATTGAAAAACGAGTCATTCCTGTATTTAGTACCATTTTCAAGTAAATCGCTTGTGTTATTTGAAACCAAAATGAAGAGGCTCGCTTGCTTAAAGCTGTTTGTATAATAAATGTATTTTCTCTGTGACGCAATATTACTGTGTGGTGCTATCGTGAAGCTGCAGTCTCGTAGTTGCCCGCACGCATAATTTATACTGTCCCTGCCGTTCGTGTTTGCAAACCCCCCCCCCACCCTGTATGGTCAGTATATCTGACCCAATACACGAACTTTCCTTTATTAGGCACATCTCAGCTTACGTGGTTATAAAGTGACATAATATCTAGATTAATTATGATACAATTTAATATAACCAAAGTACTAAATCTGTTTTTATTAATTTAAATTAAATATCGCCCGCGGCTTCTCTCGTTATAGGGATCCAATGTTAGTTGACGTGTGTTAGGTAAAAAAGTGGCCTATGGTCCTCCATTTAGTTAAAGTTTGCTGCATATGAAATTCAATCAAATTAGTTTCAGTAGTTTGGTCGTAAAAGTGCGAAAGACAAGCAAGCACCGCTGATTCATGTGCTTAATTTGTCTTTATAATTCATCTCGTGCTCAGCGGTAAAGGAAAACATCGTGAGGAAACCTGCATGTGACAAATTTCATTGAAATTCTGCCACATGTGTATTCCACCAACCCGCATTGGAACAGCGTGGTGGAATATGTTCCAAACCTTTTCCTCAAAGGAAGAGGAGGCCTTTATCCCAGCAGTGGGAATTTATAGACTGTTGTTGTTGTTTGTTGTTGTATAGTTATACGACCCATGCTTCAGTTCAATTTCAATATACACTCGTATACGGTTTTACTGAAATCCACCCGTACTATTCATACGTAGATAAGAGTATCCATAAAGCTGAATTCAATCTCAAGTACTTAGTAATGATCCCTTGAATATGGGAAAAGAAAAAATATGTTATGCGAAGGTAGTTTACGGGGGTTCGTTTCAGCGAAAATGGGTTAAGATCGTATATAATAAGGTTTATTTTCTTCGTGAATACCTACTTGAAAGAAAATTATTATGAAGCTTATATTAATAAAAAAAAGTTGTATTATGTAATGAGCTGTGTAGTGTATTATAAGAGGTAGTTTATAAATAAATAAGGACAAGTCTACGCGTAAGGCGAGCAATAGTGGGGGGTACGGCCATTGGCCATATCATAATCAGTCAGTTCGCCGTACGAGCAAGACGTGTCCGTTATAACTCGAACTGTGTTGTTTCATTATTAACCACGTGCCTAATAGTGACCTGTACAAGCTGTAAGGGATAATAATATTGCTAGAAATGTTCTGATGGAGTTACGTCATTTATAGAATCTAGTGGGTAGCAATTTTGTCAGGTTTTGTTTCTATTTACATTAATTGTAAAATGACAACGTCTCTTATAATATCTTTATTTTTATATACAGCCAGAGCGCTGCTCTCTTACCGGCCAGTATTTTTTTTCAGTTCTCTAAATTTAATTATTTGTTAAATTGTAACAATTTAATAAATTACAATTAAGAATCCTCTTTAACTTTCTACACATCTATCGCTCGAGCTCTTCAAAATAAGACCATAACCGGTCTTCTATCGTCTTATAATCACTGGTACAAAAACGCCTTACGCTATTAATATATAAGAAATGCTCGATACGTTTCGGAAGGAATATTAAGTATATAGTAGATCTAATTAATGTAGCAAATGCGTGGAAGGCTTAATAACGACAATGTAATGTCGATATATTTTTAATTAGTATCCTACGTAAAACCGGATATTTAATAATAATAATAAAATAAAAAGATTATGACAATTTGACATCAAGAAATTCCCACGATCGTATTATTCTACACTTACAACCGGCTTGCAACAATAAAATATCTAATGCACAATTCATTTAACAGAACACGCGAACTAAATACCTGCACTTATAGAAATATACAAATAGCTTCTGCTGCTATTATTAATATTATTGTCTTTATATTTCGCCGTCTAAATAATGTAAATAATTACAAAAATAGACTACAAAACCTTTCGCCGGTTCTTCTGCTCAGAGTGTTTTCTCTTTCTAACCGTTAGCAATTTTACCTTGGTTATTTTTACTTTAGTTAGTTAGATAATGCCTCTATGAATTTATATGCAATTAATTGATTCTAATAAATGGAATCAATGTTCATAAGTATTGCAGATTTTTTACCATATTTCTCATAAATATTGAATAAAAAAATGTACGAAATTGCATTCGGGACACTTTCGAAGAACACGCATGTACGTTATCAAGATACCTACTATCTAATTATAATCTTGTAATTATATGACCCCAACCTTTTCAATTACACAAAGTACCAGGAAAGGGCGGGAAAGGCTGACTACGACTGACTCAGCTGAGTTAATTCTGTAAGAATAACATGCATTGTTACTGAGAAAGTATGCCATTGTTATTTTATAATACTTTTGCATCGATCTTTGTACATTCGAAGCCGAGATGGCCCAGTGATTCAAACATGGAATCTTTATGGGAATCGAGTATTACAGGTTCAGAAATCATTTCTATGTTATATTAACTATCATGCTCGGTGGTAAGGGGATATACATTGTGGGAAATTTTCCATATGTAAATCATATGTGATCTAAACCTACATAAAAGGTGTTAATTGTTCAAGACCGTTTAGGTCTTAGCGATGGCGAATTTATAGATTGTTACTTTTAGGTTCATAAGCATGAATTATTAACGTATTTGTCAGTTCTTGTAAAACGAGCCAACGCCTGACAGCCGAGATGGCTTAGTGAATAGAACATTGGATCCCAACTAAAATATTCATTTGCTTGCCTACAAGTCATTTGGTGCTCGACAGTGAAGGTAAACATCGGAAGGAAACTCCGTAATCCAAAAAAGGCAAGTCCAGTGTCTGCGTTATACCGCAGTAGAACAGCCTAATCGAATAATTTTCAAAATCTTTCTTAGGATTATTTTGACCTATTGTGGAATATTAGTATTACATAAAATATATTAAATGTTTATAAAACCAGCATCGTAACTGGCAGTAGGGCTGTAAATGCGTCTGGTTGGTTACAATCCATTAATTAGAATTCTTCAGTTAAACACCAATAGTTGACATTGTTGTGTCGGTTGAATGGGTGAGTGAGCCAGTGTAACAAGAGGCCCAAGGCATATATAATCTTAAGTTCATAAGACCTTTTATATACCTAGCACTGCCTATTTGACGTATTATGAAATTTTATTTTGTACTAAATAAATTGTGACTAATTTCCGGAAATCTATTTGAATGCCGTGACTCAACTGAATCATTATTAAAGTTGTGGTTTGTTTAAAATGATTAATTTGTAAAACGAGATCGCGTACTGTTAGAACATGGGGCTCATGACTAATTTTTTGATTCGATTTATATCTCTAATTGATCGGGTGTTCAGCGTTGAAGGAAAACCTGAATAAACCATTAAATGTGGCATGAAATACTGTCACATATGTTTTAACTCAACTAAATTAGAGTAACCAAAGGAGTATTTACTTGAAAATCTTTTTAAATAAAGAACAGGTTTTTGCTTAATACTTAGCACGGGTATTAAAATATTGTCTGTATGTGGTTGTCATATAAAAAAACACCTTTGAAACTGTCAATTAAGATATTGATTTAGTATATTTTTAGTCACTGAAAATGCAAGACTTTACATGTTGCTTACAATAATGCATTTCTTTTCTTATAGTTTTATATCTTTATAATCTAAGTTAGTGTTTTATTCAAATAGAATGAAGATAAAGTCTCAAAAACAATGTGTGCCCAAATAGATTATAAGTCTTTAAACTATAAAGCTTTCGTTGTATTCCGAAATCCAAACTTAATGCCTTATTCATACGACACGGTACGCTACATACATGAGAGGCTAGGGTTGCCATTGTAACAAACATTACAGCTTTTTTGCAATGAAAATTTGAGAAATTAATAGAATTTAAACATAAAACTTAAGCAATATTATGTTTTAATAATTATTTTCATATCGAATTGATTTCATCGTAACAGGTATAGGTCTATATAGGTCTATGACAAATGGAAATACAACTTTAATTGATTATTCTATAACATATATTCACATTATTTAGTAATATATGCATACGAATACTAAAAATCTATAAATTTAGTAATTAACGAAATGTTAATTTCAACTAATGTTTCATTGATAATAAAATATTCACCTTAAAATCGAAAGTGAAACATAAATATTCTTAAGTATATTAATTGTTAACTATTGCAATTTAACTAAAACCTTTTTTAATACAAATTACAGTGTAGTCCAAGCCCTATCGTGGAAAGCAAAGCAACGTCCGTCATGTGTCCAAGCGAATCGTCGAGGAAATTAATCACATTGGGATAGTACAATGTTCAGATTTTATTACACTTGAGTGAACATTAACTTGCGTTAAGTTTATACGCAGTCACTTTGCGTTATTTACCTACAGACTACAGCTTAAAGAAAAGAAAAACGTGGAAATTATATGAATAATTTCGTTTCAGAAATTTTGAGGTCTATTAAAAACAATAATTATACTAAGAATGATATCGATACACGCTCTATGCAGCTTCTGAGAAATTCTATATAGAAGAGCGCAATATTTTTTTTGACCCAATGAGGTCATTCACCCTCGAGATCTCTTGATACATAAGTTAGCTACTAGATCACTGGGCCAGTTAATATTATGCCAATAAGAACAACCAATACAAAAAGGAGAACAAATATAACACTTTTCTCGTTCTATCTCTTAATATATAGATACTACGTTCTATATATAGCATGTAATATTTTTTACGAATTAGTTTTATTTTTCTCGTTTTCTTAGTCCATCGTAATAAATCATAAGACAATCTTATGAAACTAAATAAAATGTTTGTGTCGAACAGTGCAATGTCTCAATGTCTTTCCGAAGCGGAAGACGAATTATTAGTAACGATTACAATCAACGATGTTCCTAGAAGTAAAACACTATTCAATGCTAAACTTTTAATAATTTTTCACTTCGTATATTCATTAGAAAAAAGTTTTTTCAAGATACACTTAATTTATTAGAGATTTTTTCTTCTGTTTTCATTTTATTAAGTACTATTTTAGGTTTATCTAAGTCATATTAGTTAATTTATAATTTCGACATGTGTTTTCGTCATTACTCAGGGGAAACTTGTGTATCGAGCCTGAATAATGATGAAGGGGATTATTTATTGAGCAAACTTGGGTTATTTGTTACCAGCCATAACATCGTATTAGTTACGTGTTTCATTATTAATTAATTTTGCCGTTTTTATGAGAAAATGTATGCTTAGAATAATAAGATGCAGTAGTAAAATATTAATGCTAAGATAATGGCTACTTGGTGGTTGCAATATCATTTGGGTAAGTATAGTCGAGAAAGATGTTGACATATAGTCATACTCCTTACAACAATGACATTTGCGAAGAAAGTTTAAATTTAATGTGTTAAAGAATAAAACTCAAAAACAGAATAAATAATCCATCACCATCTTTCCAATTAAGAACAAATCAAATAAGATTGTTATTTAAAAAAAAATTGTTTATGTCTTTGCATAATAATATATAATAGATAAATGAATGAGTGAAGTACATATATTATTTCATACAGCTCGAAACAAATGTTCTACAGAACGAATACATACCTATCAGCTATGTACACCTAAACATAAACATTTTATATCGGTCGGTTTCAGCTGAATGAGCGAATGTAAATACAAAAATGTCTCCCATGTTCCCATGGAACAATACAGTGTTAATCATTTAATCACCAAACCGATATGACGAATACAGACAATTGTACTCTATGCTTTGAATAATAGATCATGGATTGTAATTAATCACCTAACTGCTCACGTGTGCTTCCCTCGTATCTATCATTTTACATTCGCGTTGAAACACGGCCTATTGAAAACGGTAATATAATACGTACAGGGATGGGGGTGTAATTATTGATATGTTAATAAGTAGAGATGCTAATACGAATATTCGTATTCGACGAATAGTAAATATTTTCATCACTAATGTAAAAAAAATACTGTCGAATTGAGAACCTCCACCTTTTTTTGAAGCCATTAAAAAAAACTTCCCAAGAAAAAACTGGCCAGGGGAATTTTTGTAATTAAGGTCTACATTCTCCATAGAATGATTATTTTTTAGAGGAAAGTACAAACCTAAAAATAAATCGCCTTACGCCTACGATTATACAAATTGTCAACGGTAAATTTTATTTGTTTCATTAAAACCTCTTAGCAAAAAGGAACAGTTGTTAAATCATTCATAATATCGTTTTCGTATTCGCCGAATTGAAAGATTGATAATCGTATTCGTTAAAGCATCATTTGTTGCATCACTATTAATAAGTGATGAAATTTCTCGTATAATGAACTTGTTAATGTGAAAATTCGTTATCGTAGCATTATACAAATTAAAATATCAATTTCGTGTATTGTGTTGTTATTATGTATTGTTAAATTAATAGTTTGGGCTTTTAATTTGTATAAAGTTCCTGTAAATTTTAATAATTTAAAAAGCATAAATGTTGTTTTCATTGATTTCTATTCAATGATATAACATTACATTAAGTCTCTTATTCATTTTTCTAGGAAGAATCTACATTGAGAATTTATAGTTAAGGGAGCCTACTTGAGTATTTTTTATTTTAATTCTTTAAGTTCTATCTAAAAGAATACGTCTTTCTTTTAGATAGAACTTAAAGAATTAAAAATAAAATAATTTTTGATTTAATTAATGCATTTCAATGTTATATAATTATTTGTAGAAAAGGTTTTTTGACGTTAGTTTTAAACAGAAGTATTTGGTATTCTTGCGTTCCAGTTTGAAGGGGATGTGAGTCAGTGTAAATAAAAGCAGAAGGGACAGTACATCCGTGTTTCCATAGTTAGTGGCCCACTGGCGATGTGAGGAATGGATATATTTCTTACAGTGCCAATGCCTATGGCCCTGCTGATCACGGTCATGATTCGGGACCACCATCAGGAGGCCCATTAGCCCGTCCGACTACCTTTATTATGTGATAACACAACGCGTTCAATTCAATTCAATGTCTGATTTTACATTGATGCACTATCATTCAAAAAAATAAACATAACAAGTAGCTTAACAAATAGCGTAAGCTACTGTTGTAATAACATTAAAAAATAAAAGTCTAGTCTGCAGTCGCAATTTAAATGTCACGGTCAGATGTAATTGTCTGTAACGTATTTTAACATGTTTGTTTTACGTAATGCGTCTGAAACTGTACATAACATGAACATCAGTCATCGTAAGGTAAAAAATAAACATATGCGTTGATCGCTTATTTATTTATACTATTCGAATACCTAAGCGGTCAGTTTCCTCAGTAAGTACAAAACAATTGATAGAATAACTTAGGAATGTCTTGAACAGGCCTTCATAACTAAATAATGTTTTGTTCCGTTTGTTGAATTGAAAAGGTTAACTTGTAATTTATCTGTCATATCAAGCAACACCTTTAACGTCTTTAATATTAAATGGTTTTCTGATCATTTATAACAACGAGAATTTGATAGATTTGTAAATTAACTAGATACTAGTATTTCATTGTGTATTGTATAGGTTTCTTGTTTTGTATTACAATGCTTGATATAGAGGCTGTCCCAAAGCTTAAATAATGTTGACTCATGGTATATGATTAAAATATGTATATGGCCACACTATAAAAAAACTAAGAATTTTTGTTTTACCGCAATTAAAATTATCTTCGATTTTAAGGACAAGGGCTGTACTTGTGTTTATTTTAATTTGTTAAGTTATGATTATAATGTACCTTAGAAATACTTTCTCGTATCTAACATTACCTTGGTCAGCGGTGAAGGAAAAACCGTGAAGAAACCTGTATATGTCGGATGAAATTCTGCCACATGAGTACCAACCGGTATTGAAGCAGCTTAGCAACGTAGTGGAATAAGTTCCAAACTTTCTCCTTAGTGAAAAGGCTGTTCTATTTTAATTGAACTATTATACTGTTATGTTGTTTGTATTTTTAAATTTTATTTTTACCTGAAAGAGTAGGATGTTGCCATTTGCAACTGTATCTATTTTAAGACGAGTATAGATATAGCGCTTGTTAGATTTATTTATAAAGCTATTAATTGCTAATCTAGGAACACGGTGACAATTTATAATATATGATCAAACGAACTTGCAAAGTGAAGTTCGATCGATATTATATGAGTACGCTTCATTCGAAGATATAAATATATGTATACTGTAGTCCTTTTATTGTGCTGGCAACTTCGCACGGTTTTTAGGGATAAAAGTAATTATTTTGACTTTTTCCCTTTCTACCACATAGTATGCTGCGCTTGAGTTTCTCATTCTTTTTAGAGATATACCATATATTTACTCAAAATTTTATTTTTTGGGCTTCGGGCGGGAGGGTTATAAAGTATATCTTCGAATGAAGCGTACTCATATAATATCGATCGAACTTCACTTTGCAAGTTCGTTTGATCATATATTATATTTCGTACGCTTCATTCTTTGATATAAATATATGTATACTGTAGATGTTTAGAGTTTAAAATTTTATGTAAAAATAAAACAAATGTTTTTTAATAATCGACATATTTAATAACTATATCGTATCTTACATTAATATCAAATCATACATTAATTTGGTAAGAAGACAGACTTGGCAAAGTCGTTATTGGGTATTATTAGGCGGTTATAAAACTGTGCAAATGACTGTGATCGTTCAGTCCAACCGGCCGTCTTTCTTATTAGGTTCAGTGACACTCCGCGGGCCCTTGCCGTGGATGTAGCGGCATGTCGCGTACTATGCGCGCTAAACGTCTTTATGTCTATGCCACTCGCGTCGAGTACTTGTTTAATCCATCTGCTGATGGTTTGAGATGTTGCTGGTTTGTGAGGTCGTTTGTATGTCAGTATAAGTGTGTCAGTTGATCTAGGCCTGATAGTTGTGGTCGCTGTTATGTAATCTTCTAATATTGTCGCAGGACAAATAGCATTATTTTCTTTAAAGTAGGGTAAATACAATACAGGCTGTTGGCGGGTTGCTGCAGAAGTTTTTATTACGTCCGTAATACCAATTTGAATACCAGAAGGGCTTATTTTAATGTTACTAATTTTGATGAGAGAAAATGTTTGAGCTCTGTGTGCAGTAGATAAGGCAAGTAAAATCACTAACTTTTTTGTGATTCTTTCAAGCGAAAGTTCTTTATGGGGTACCCAGGTTGCAATAAAATCAAGAACGATTTGTGGGTCCCACGTGTGAGAATACTTAGGTAACGTGGGTTTAAGTTTATAGGCTCCTCTGAGCAACCGTTTTACTTGATCGTTAGAAGTGATCTCTTTTCCTAATAATAGCGATAAAGCAGAACGATGATTGTTTAGGGACCCGTAAGCAGCTCCATTATTGAATTGTTCATTTAAAAAAAGTAAAATTGATGGAATTGAACCTTGGTATGGGTTAAGTAAATGAGAATTACAATATCCCCACCATAATCTGTAGCTACCATTGTATTGATTTAGGGTATTTTTAGAAATAGAAGCTATTATCAAGTCTAACGCTTGGATCGGGGTTCCTCTAGCGATGAATGCCGCCCTGAGAGCCTCGCAGCAGCCAGGGTAAACTGTTTCTGATGTTGTTGGTGTTTGCTGGAAAATGAGGATGAAAACATTGCATTAGTAGCGAAAAATATGATTTTAGACGTAATTAGGCTATTAAGCAAAGGAAACCAGGGTTGAGAGGGCCAACAAGGAAAGACTAAAATTCCATCTGCTTTGTCATGTTCGATTTTTTGCAAACATTTTAATATAATAGGGAATGGTGGAAAGGCATAAAAGTATAAATGTGTCCAGCTCAAGGTAAAAGCGTCAACGGCTAGAGCGTCAGGGTCTGGACGCCAGGAAATGTAAGTCTGACACTTGGCATTAGTGCGAGAAGCAAAAAGGTCGATTTCTGGTTCACCAAAGTTTTTTACGACTTGCTGAAAATCAATATCAGATAATTGCCATTCAATATCAGGGTTAATTTTTCTAGATTCTTTATCGGCCTCCAAATTATCTTTAGTATTTATATATGATGCGTATATCCAGATATTCCGCTTTTCGCACCATTGCCAAATGGTTCGAGATAAACTATTTAGATAGGGGTACTGGATACCACCCATTCTATTTATGTAGCTGATGGCAGTTGTGTTATCCACGCGTAAAAGTAAATTTTTATTGTGCATTTCACGAGCAAAACATTTTAGGCCAAGAAAAGCTGCAAGCAATTCCAAATAATTTATATGAAAATCGCGTTCTCCCACTTTCCAACCTCCACCCATACGGTTATTGTTACAATAAGCACCCCAACCTGTTTTAGATGCGTCTGTAAAAATTTCTAATTCAAAATTTTTTAATGCAAGTGGTTTTGATACGGACATTATATTTTTTGTCCACCATTTTAAATCTAGTAATATATCTTTAGTGAGCTCAATTTTTGTATCGTAATCTTTATTGGTTTTTAGCGCTAAATACTTATGTCTTTCAAGTATTTTTGTATAAACCCATCCGTATTTTACCGCCGGGCATGCGGAGGTTAAGACACCAATGAGATGCGCGAAATTTCGAACTGTACAGACCTTTAAACGAGTAAATTTTTGTGCTAGGTACAGTATTTTATTACGCTTATCTAAAGGAAGTGATATTGTCAAACTGATGGAATTGAAAGTGAACCCGAGAAATTTACAACATTGTTGAGGAATTAAGCAGCTTTTATCAAAATTAATAACAAAGCCTAGGCATTCTAGCATTTTTTTTGTTTCTTCGATATTAAAAATACGTTCACTGTACGTTTTTCCAAGGCAAAGAATGTCGTCTAGGTATATGATAGATTGGAAACCGCGATACCTTAATTGACTAACGACTGTTTTCATTATTTTAGTGAATGTCCGTGGGGCAGAAGACAGACCATATGGCATGGCGGTAAATTCATAAGTCAATGTTCGCGAATTAATATCTTCAAATTGAAACCTTAAAAATTTTCGATGTTTTGAAGCTATCGGGACAAGTAAATATGATTCCTTAAGGTCAATGGTGGCCATGAAATCATTTTTTGAAATTAATTTACACGCAGTTCTATAGTCTTCCATTTTAAAATGGTACTTAGTAACGAATTTATTTAATGACTTAAGATTAAGAATAAATCTAAAACCACCATTAGACTTTTTGGCAAGAAATATTTTTGAAATAAACTGATCGGGTTGTGATTTACATTTAACTATGGCTCCCAGTTCTAACAAATTTTTTATAGCTAGGCTCATATCCTGTTTTTCTTTTATAGAAAAACTATTTTTAGGGATTGTATACTGAACTACTTTTGATGAAAAGGGTATACAGTAGCCGTTACGAATCCATTCAAGTACCACAGAATTATTAGTAACTTGTGACCAGCAATGGTAATAATGGTGCAATCTACCAGCATGTACCTGTGTTAATGACGCGGTAGGGCACGTCTGTTGCTCGTTGTCGAAATCGGCGGCCGCGTGGATTGTGATGGCGCGGTTGGAGGTGCCGATTGCGGAATACGACGAAACTGGTTCCGGAACTGTGAAGTCTGCCTCCCCCTGGTCACTGACTGCAAGCGAGGGAGGCCTGACCAGTTTCCCTGGTAGCGATTACGAAGCCCTGCTGACTGACTAGGAGCGCTTGACATTGATGACTTCGTGGTTGGGGCTTTTTTAATCTGAAGCCCCTGTCTTTCGATTGCTTTAGAAGCTTTTATTTTCTCAGGTAAGTCCTTACCAAATAAAGTCTCGTCTCGATTTTGATCTTGTATAACAGCGAGAAAGGATTTGTCGAGACCCCGAGTAATAAGTTTTGTTCTTACTTGTGTTTGAACATAATGGAGATCAGTAAGGATTCTGCACCCATCTGATAATATTTTTACTGCTTGGACCTTTTCGTCATGAGACAAAAGTAATGTCATCGCCCGGTTCACGGCGGCTATACCCAGACCTAGTTGATCTTGTTCGGTTTGAATCTTCTTGTCTCGATTCTTTACAATTTCTGTAACCGCCGCTGTAAGCTCTGGGTTCACAATCGGTGCTTTCAACAGTCTACAGTTATCAGGAATGGTAAATTCTTTTAAAAGTTTTACTTTTGCTTCAGAAGGTAAACCTTTTTTAAGAATAGGAAGCCAACGTTGTGCTAACTTACAATGTATATTGGGGCCATATGCTGGGGTCTCTTCAGAAGCATCACCCAAGGCCTCTAATAGCTCAGAGTCGAGTTCGGGTTCAGGCGGTTCGGAATCTATGTCGAGTGCCGGTGGTACAAGTGGCGGTGACGGCGAACGCTGGGTATGTGAAGTCTGCATAGGCAGCGACGGTGTCGGTGTAGGTGAACGAGGTTCGAGTTCACATAATGGAGTCGTACCATTGCCCTCGGTTTCGTTTTCTATAAGACAAAGGCAAACAAAAAATAATTATATAAATGTTGAAAATATTTATAGGGTAGATGGAAAAAAAAAATAACTATTTTTAATGATTTAACATTTTTAACGTTTTAGCTTCGAATTTACACCTTCGTGTTGACTCGCAGTCAACCCCCAGGCTTATGCTTTTTGAGCGTCTGCTTAACCGTCGTGTTAACTCGCAGTTAACCCCCAGGAAAGCTTACTGACACTGATTTAATAAAAATGTTTTAAAATCTTTCACTTCACTAACAACTTAATAATAATTAAACTTACCTCGATTTATTTCTGAATCCGACGAAGAATATGTTATCACACGATGATATTTTTTACCCGTTCGCTTAGCTTTCAACTTTTTGATTTTTGCATTATAGTAATTAATTTTTTCTTCAGCACTTCGTTTAGGCATTTTACTATTTAAAAAGAGTATTCAGGTAACCGTGTTTTCGTTGCCGCGCACGATAAAAGAATGAGAAACTCAAGCGCAGCATACTATGTGGTAGAAAGGGAAAAAGTCAAAATAATTACTTTTATCCCTAAAAACCGTGCGAAGTTGCCAGCACAATAAAAGGACTACAGTATACATATATTTATATCAAAGAATGAAGCGTACGAAATATAATTGTAAAATAGTCTTTATTGTAAACGAAATAAAGTTTATAAAATCTTATATCTGATCCTTTCAACTCTTGCACGTGATGTGAGTTGTGAGTTTTGTAACACATGTTACGTTAGTTTGTATATTAACTGACAAAAGATTTATAATACCGGAGATATTTTATGTAGAAATAAATTGTATAGATTGAAACGAATAAATAAGTGGAATGTTGCGCTTGATGATTTAAATCTTCATTTTATTTTGTAAGTTTAAAAATAAATATTATGAAGAAATATGAAGGTAATGGCGGCAGGAATGCTTTTAAGTATGTACAAGATTATTCCTCTAGCGCTTAACACAGTTAAATTGGCACGTGTTATTATTGTTTTTTTTGATTATGGTAAAGTACGACCCAACTTAGATGTAGCATCGGCAAAATTCTTAAAAACGATCACATCAGAATTGAGTACGCTATCCCAAACTATCAATATTTCATTCTTATGTGAATATGATCTTTACACAAACGTAATAACTTGTAATATCGTATGATCTAATATATTCGACAATTTGACAAGTCGATTTACATGCATTGCTTTCTCGAGTTGAACTGACGCGAGAATCTATAGCGACGAATAGCGTCGAATGGCGCGATAGCTATTTCTATTGATTGAGTAAATCGGCAGATATCGGCTTTATTGAATTTGCCGATAATACATTTAAGTTGTGTCGTACTATAAGTGTCTCAGTTTAGTTTAGCCATTAACCATTAAAGGTTTTAGAATTATGGTAGTTCGGAGAATCGCGACTACATCAAATTCTTGCCTCGTAAATTTTACAATATAATGTTAAAATAGGAGATTTATGTGTTATTGTTTAAAGAAAAAGTAAGTCAATGACACAAGCACAAGGGATGTCACAATGTCTTAATTTCAATGGAAACGTTTAACGATGTAAGAATTGTTTGAAGTGACGTAACCTTTTACATCAAGTTTTACGCGATGAAGTTATCGAAGTACTTTACAAAACAGATTCCTATTACTTGTTTAACCTCAGCTGTAAAATTATAAAAATATCTAAACATGATTTATATTCAAATAAATATATTTATTTTAATTAAAAGTCATTGATATTATCAAAATAAATGCAAACTAACATTGCAATTACATACAATCAGATATGCTGAAAGTCATAGTAAAGTAACAGCCTGTAAATTTCCTACTGCTGGGCTAGTGGCCTCCTCTCCCATTAAGGAGAGGGTTCGGTACATATTCCACCACGCTGTTCCAATGCGGTTTGGTGGAATGCACATGCGGCAGAATTTCAATGAAATTAGACACATGCAGGTTTCCTCACGATGTTTTCCTTCACGAGATGAATTATAAACACAAATAACCACATATATATAGCGGTGCTTGCCTGGGTTTGAACCCGAAATCATCGGTTAAGATACACGTGTTCTATCCATAGGGCCATCTCGGCTCTTCAGAAAGTCATAAAAATATGAAAAAAAATATAATTGTTTGAATAGCTAGATGAATTGGTAAAAATAATTTAACACTTTAGGTTCTGAACTAGAAATGGGTTTGAAGTGGTTTCATAAATACGAAATCGCGACTTGTTATCTTTGCATTGTCGAAGATACGGACACAAATTATTGTATGCAATACGTCCAAGCTTACGGTGCGGTTTTACTGCCCTACAAAGACAAACAACTAAGGTACGTGTAGCCAGCGTACAGTATGTCAAGTCGGACAGTAAATTGACTTTACAAATAAATGTGCACATTCATTCAAGTCATTGCATTTTACCAACCCGTATTGTAATTCGAAAGTTATGTAATGATTTTAGTGTTTGATCAAATAACATCGGCACTAACTTTTTTATCGCTTACAGAATTAGGTATGTTTCGAAAAATTTACCTACATTATCGAAGTAGGCTAGTGCTTGTAAACGATTTTGAATCAAAATAAAATAGCCATGTTTACTGCCGAACTTAGCCTTCTAGCTAGAAGAACTGGAAATTATTTTTCTTAAACGAAATAGATCGGTAACTACATAATATATATAATTATACGTTTGTGCTTTTTTTGTTACAACACCTTTCAATTAAACACTGTCACCTTAAATAATTCATTCTTATATATTTTTGAAATGCATACGAAGCCGTGCTTAAAATATTGAATAATATTCAAAGAAAATTAAAATTATACGGTAATAATTGTGCTCGGTAACACGGGTGTTTGTAATCGGTTAGAGGCATCTGGACCAATTACAAGGTTTTAGCAATTTTACGCTTCATCCGATGCTAAATTAATTAAGAACAATATGCAGATATAATAATTGTCTAGACAGCGTAAAATAATTATAATTCAATATTTGTATGAAATATGAAATTTCTGTATTTAAATTTACAACCCCAAGTTTCTATAAAATTACTTACTAGATTATTAATTATATGGTACTTATATAGTATTATATGGTAATTTGTTATAAAATCGTTTTTTAATAAAAGACCTTTGAATATAATTACGTATATTTCGTTGTTTATAAAAATCTGTATCGCTTCGGCGCATGTGTTGTTTATTTCAACTTCATATTTTTAGGACTCTACCTCCTTTCCCACAATACCAAATATTTGTCTGAATTGAATTTTATGTAATGTATTTTCTTATATTCTTGTACGGGGTAATAGTGACTTCTCGGTAGGGCATTGTACAAGCTCGTCTGGGTAGGGACTACACACTCTTCTTATATTCTACCACTAAGCAGCAATACTTAGTATCTTGTGTTCCGGGTTAAAGGATGAGTGAGCCAGTGTAAGTCTGATCAAAAGGTACGGTTTCGGTAAAATTTCTTAAGGCGCTTATATTTTAGTATCGAACATCATTGGATGACCTATTTTCCCATTCACCTATCTATGTTATAAATAAATGAGTCGTACAGTTAAAAACGATACATCTATAAAAAAGAAAAACAAAATAAAATATTTTATTAAAATGTAGTCTTGTGATTAAGCCATGTACTTGTTTGTAGATTGTTAAGTCTATAAAAAGCGTCTCGCCGATAGAGTGAAGAGCGCTGTTGTTATTAATTATGCAGTATCATTGGAACACTAATGCTGTAATATGTATTCATAGCTTGCCTTCATTAGTCAGTCAGGGTCCCAAAGGTGGTAGGTAAAACTGATACAAATTTAATCAGTCAGGTAAAGAAAGTAACCTTGAATGTTTTCTTTCCGCTTAAATATTTTATTGTGCTAAGTAATTAAATTCTATTTTCCTTTCTTATATCTTCTGTAATATATATTCTGAATTAATCAATTAGGATAAATTAAAATATGTTGTTGTGTATAATTATATTTTGAATTCAGGATAAGCAATTACATTTTTTTTTGACAATTATGAATAGTTTACTTTCTTATTTTCATCCAACATTTTTTTATGTACTATAGCTTTTTATAAATTCAATAACTTACAAAGTATCTAGAAAGATACATATATTTATATATGATATGTGAAAAAATCTTATAAAAGTAGGCAATAGAATGTTTTAATATAAGTTTACCCAATGCCCATTTATTACAATCTAGTATACTGTATATGTAATAAAGTTACTGTATATGTAATAAAGTAACTGACATTTTTTGAAAAATATAAATAAGACAAACAATAAAGCAATTAAAATTGTTTATTATCGTACTTCTCATTTTAAATCAATACTAATTAATTAAAAAAACCTATATAAAAACTTTTTTCTTTATCAATCGAATTCTTACAACGGTTAAAAACTTGTATCCATCCAAAGAATACATTCATATAAACTCTGGTGAAAGTCGAAAGAATAAGTGCGCTTACCAAAAATAAATTGTTTTTGTACATGGCTGTAAGTATTGAGACTGTATTTATTGAAAGTTGATCTTGAAAATAATGATTCAAAGAAAAAGAGGTTTTATTTAAAAATATTTTTTTAATTTTCGAAACAACAATTTAAATATTTGAAATTTTCACTTTTTTTCCTGTGGCAACACTAGCCTAATGTCATAAAAAACTTCTCTCAACAAATAAAAATTATTATTTTATTATAAAAAATAACTGTATTATCTTTAATTTTGTATTTATATCAAGTTATTAATGTAATATATAAAAAGTATATGAATATACTGAGTGTCGTTCGTTAATGTGCAGTGTTTTCTTGTGTTGTGTTCGTCAGCTGACATTACGCAGGTAACGAACTCAATTTTAAAAAGTTTTCTTGTTCAACTTCTTGTTATCCCTCTAACTTACTATAGAAACCCTATTTCACAATTTATAAGTCAAATATTATAGCAACTGTTTGATCACACTGACGCCGTCTGTATTATTTTATCTAATAACTTCTATTTTTATAAAACATGATGACTCGTAGCACCAAGGCGCGTCAGGCCGAGGAACAACTCCAGCTGACGCTCCAGGAACTAAAAGCATCCAGGACTCAGTGTGATCTACTGTTAAAAGAAAGGGATGATAATGAACAAGAATTCTTGCAAATTCTTAATAAAAACAACGCATTAAAATCTGAGCTTTCGCAGTTACATTTACGATATGTAGAAATGGAAGAACAAAATAATAATTTGCAAGAAATAGTCAGTGGGTTTGATAATTGCAGAGATGAGTATGAGCAAGCTCTTATGCTCACCAATGACTTAAAAGCTAAATTACATAAGGCCCAACTATATATATCAGAATTAGAAAACAATAACCTCAACTTGAAGGCCTCTCAAACCCAGTGTCTATATGATGAACTGGTTGGATATAAAGCCACATTAGTGTCCCCGCTCACCAGTAACAAAGACATTTCGACAATTGATTTGACTGGTGATGACATGGGTTCTTCCAGTCTAGTATTAAGTAATAATAAATTCAAGAAATATATTAAAATTAATAGGTATATTAAGAAAACACAAAAATTGATAAAATCTAGAAATAATTGCCTTAATTATGAAAAAATCTGTAAGGAAAGAAATACACTCAAATTAAAAATGATTGAGTATAATAAGAATGTGAAAGATATGAGACAAGGTTATGAGGCTAATGTGACTGCTCTTCAGGCTGAGATATCATATTTAAAAAGCTCCTTAGACACCATATCAAAAAAATATGAACTGTCCCAAAATGAAATTACTGGTCATATCGCAGCCATGAACAATCTACTAGACTTAAGTAAGTATAATTCGGAGCGCTTTGACTCTCTCATAAACCACTATGCTTGTGATTGTCGGGGCGCTTCTGACTCTGGGGATCGTTCTGGGCTGTGCTCTGGTATGATGTCTCCATCTCAGTCAACAGCTCATGTCAGCGCCATACCAAGCAAAACACATCATGTTCCTCCCAAAAAATGTACTAAAATTTATAGTGATGGAATGGGAAGAGATATGGGTGTTTTGCTCAATGACATGTGTAGGGGACAATTAGTAACAAATTATTGTATGCCAGGTGCAAGTTACTCACATATAATGAATAGTATTTTGAATTGTACTCATTGTCCTTCTACTACACTAATCATACTAGTTGGGAGAAGGGGAAATGTGAACAAAAAAATTCTTGATTATTATTACACTAAATTATTAAATTTAAATGTAGAAAGAATATTAATGTTCACATTTCCTTATATTAAAGATATGCCACAGGAAAATGCAATTAGGTTTAAATTAAATAATAGGTTACATATAATGACAAATAGTTATTATGTATCAAAAAATGACATCAATAATACAATTGAATTAATTGATATTAATAATATAATTAATAATAGTTCATGTTTATTGACATGTGATAGGTGTCACCTATCAAATTTTTATAAGAGACAGATAGCAAGCACGCTATCATATTTTATTGTTACAAAATCAACCAACTGTTTGGTTGACCGGACAACTGCTTCTATTGAGCAGTATAATAATACAAGACCATATATTTTGGAATATGTTCCAAGTAATTTAAATTAAACTCTAAGACAATAGAGGTAGTCTCTGGCACCAATAGTATAGTTACCATAGAAGCCAATAAAAAGAAAAGGAAAATAACTAATAATAAAATTGTAAACCTGGTGCACCAAAATATTCAAGGAATGTTAGGGAAGGACCTAGATATTGAATTATTTTTGACCTGTAATGATATTGATATTTTGTGTTTAACTGAACATTGGCTTCTGAATTATCAGGTCATGTTTAACTTTAGTGGGCACCAGTTGGCTAGTTTGTTCAGTAGGAATAAAGCTATTCGCGGTGGCTCTTTAATACTTATGAGTAAACACTTTAAATTTAAGGAACGTAAAGATATTGTGAGCCTTTCTATTGAGCAAACTATAGAAATAGCCTGTGCAGAGCTTGAGCGTGTCATTGTTGTATGCGTATACAGGCCCCCTAGTGGATTATATGAATTGTTTGAAAATGTATTGGAAAATGTTTTATCAAAATTATCTGAATGTAATAAAGAAATTATTGTTTGTGGAGATTTTAATATAAATTTACTGCATAATACAACCACAAGTATTAGATTCAGATCATTGTTAAATTCATATAATCTGGTAAATCTGTTCTTAGAACCAACTAGAATAACAGATTCCACAGCAACTTGCATAGACAATATATTTGCAACCCATATTCCACAAAATAAAATGATTATTAATAAACTAAATTCAGATCACTGTGGACAACAGGCTTTATTTAATTTTCATATTAATAAAATAAGCAATTGTGAAAAAATAATGTTTGTTCCTTTGACCAGAAGTCGTATTGAGAAGTTTAGAAGTAATATTATGGCCAATCTCCTTCACCTAACTCTTAGTGATAATCCCAACGTTTTGTATAATAACCTATTTAAATTAATTAGAAACAAGTTTAATGCAATATTCACTTCTAAAACAGTTAATACAAAAAACTTTTTGAAATTCAATGATTGGGCTACTATTGGAATTCATAAAAGTAGGCAACGAATGTACGAGCTTTATAATGAAAGGACGTACAATCATAGTGCCACTTTTGCCAACTATGTAAGTAACTATTCAAAATTATTTAGAAAAGTGTGCTTTCTGGCTAAGTCTTTAACTATAAAAAATAGAATTAAGAATGCACATAACAAAATAAAAATGACCTGGAAAGTTATAAATTGTGAAACTGGTAGAAGTGGTAATCAGAGCTCCGAATTAAACTTAAATTATAATAATAAAGTCATAAATAGTGAACGGGAAGTTGCTTCAGTTTTTGAACAATTCTTTGCTGACATACCAGTTTCTACAACTAGGTTACTTATTTCTTCTCCAGCTGTTGCCGAATCATTGATGAAAGAAAATGTACGAGAATGCAAATCAAAATTTAATTTTACCCCTGTAAACACCAATATCATAATTTGTGCATTTAAATCATTAGACATTAAGAAAACTGCTGATCTATGGGGTATTTCTGTAAAGGTGATAAACTCAATTATTGATGTGATTGCACCTTATCTTGCAATAATATTCAATGATTGTGTTCAGCGTGGTATATTTCCTGACCTGATGAAACATAGTAAAGTCATTCCAATATTTAAATCTGGTAGCACTTCAGATCCTAATAACTATAGGCCTATCTCAATATTACCTACCCTCAGCAAAATATTTGAAAAAATTATTTTAAATCAATTATTAGCATATTTCAATAGACACAATCTGCTTCACAGAAAACAATTTGGATTCATGAGGGGTCGCTCGACTACCGACGCAGGTATCGAACTTATAAAAAATATCTATGAGGCCTGGGAGGGGTCGCAGGATGCCTTGGGGATTTTCTGCGACTTATCCAAAGCCTTTGATTGTGTTCAGCATGAAACTCTGGTCAGGAAACTATATCACTACGGAATTAGAGAATGTGCACTCGACCTTCTGACTTCCTATCTTAACAATAGAATTCAGAGAGTTGACGTTAAAGGGACAAGGTCTCCTGGGGTCTCAGTTGGTATGGGGGTCCCACAAGGATCAATTCTTGGACCTTTTCTATTCCTCATATACATAAATGACTTGCCCTTTCTTGTTGGGAACAAACATGATATAGTATTGTTTGCTGATGATACCTCTTTGGTTTTTAAAATTAATAGGAAACAGGTTCAGTATGACGATGTAAACAATGCTATGTCCGATATAGTACATTGGTTTAGCGTAAATAATCTTAGACTGAATAATAAAAAAACTAAAATTGTAAAATTTAGCACACCAAATGTGCAAAATGTAAAACCCGATGTACTTATCAATGGGGAATCGATGGATCCAGTTGAAACAACTGAATTTCTTGGCCTTACTCTTGATGCCAAGTTACAGTGGCTCCCCCACATAAACGGATTGGCGGGTAGACTGAGTTCTGCGGCATTTGCGGTCAAAAAAATTAGATTACTTACTGATGTTGATACGGCTCGACTAGTAGTAGTATTTTAGTTACTTTCATAGTATAATGTCCTACGGTATTATGCTTTGGGGTAACGCAGCCGCTATCCAAACTATATTTGTGCTGCAGAAGAGGGCTATTCGCGCAATCTATAACCTAGGAGCCAAGGAATCTTTAAGGCATAGATTTAAAGAAATTAAGATATTGACTGTTGCTTCTCAATACATATTTTGTAATGTTTTGTATGTACGGAAAAATATTAATGTTTTTATGAGAAAATGTGATTCTCATAACATTGGTACAAGGAACAAACACAATCTTGTTACTCCTGTTACTCGACTGCATAGAGTCAGTAACTCTTTTGTGGGGCAATGTATACGCTTCTACAACAGGATCCCAGAAAGCGTTCAAAATGCTTCTGTTGCCAAATTTAAAAAAATTGTTAAGGAACGCTTGTGTGCAAAAGGTTACTATACAATTAGCGAGTTTATGTTTGATAGCACACCTTGGGAATGAAACGATCGCCTCCAGGCTATTTCTAATCATATACTACTATGTAAGGTACATAAATGTACATAAATTTGACAAAAAAAAAAAATAACAGAAAAAAAAGACCCGCTGAGTTTCTTTCGCCGGTTCTTCTCAGGTCAGGGTGTTCCTTTTTCCGAACCGGTGGTAGTGTTTATTTGACAATCAATAAGTAAGTGTAATGCTTTTATATTGAATAAAGGAATTTGAGTTTGAGTTTGAAATAGTTTGTTCCTAGTATTTGTATCGTAGTAGATAAATTTTACTTTCATCGGGAGGTTAGCAAGCTATTCGTGTAATGTCCAGCTCGACTCGTTTTGTCGACCTTTTTGCTCTAGAGTCACGGATGCCTATAAAAGGCTACGTCCAGATAACATTATTCCGTATAATGCATCCTCATCCCTTTGAAAAGGAAAGTTGTATAACGTTTTTTTGTAATCGTTTCCCTTTTAAGGATAGTGAGTTTTATTGCAAAATCCGAGGGAGAGATCATCGACAGTACCATCAAAGGGTTGGACCGACTTCGTGTGCGCTTTTATGTTTCTTTCGCATTGCCTGCTGTACAATTTTGTTAAAATCACGACCGCTTACTTTCAGACCATTTGTGATGAAAACAAATCATCGGGAACAATTGATGTCGTAGTAAACTTTGACACGTTGGAATAAGTCACAGATTTCAATAACAACGTAACAATGTGATAGTTTTTTTTTTCGATAATTCATTCGATGTTGAAGATATGAAGATGGTACCGCTGATAGCGCTTAGTTTACATACAATTGTTTGAGTTATTTATACCTATTCATTTTCCACCATATTTTTTGTTTTATTTAGTAGGTATATTTATGTTATTATGTCGCTATTTTTAAGAAGTATTACTTTAATGATTGCTGCGTATTTTTGACTTAAAATTACTTTTAAATGAAAATATACAATTCATAATAAAACGTCGTATATATTAAAAAGAGATGAGTTCTATTGGAAATAACAGTGAGTTCTTTTTAGCTCTATTCAAAATAATAATAAAGGCGTCCTCAATAAGAAATCCAAAATGCATTCGGCTGCGCAAGTTCAAATTGAACTCGTCCTGCAGGGCGCGTACGCACGTTCCTTGAGCCAGTGCGCCGGCGCCGACGTTTCCGATCGGACGATTGGATAGTGCGATTGTGAATTGCGAAAATACCGCAAACTTAATACGTATTTAAGCTTGGTACTCGAGTGACCAGCCATACAAGTGCACCTTTCTTAGCCCACATATTATCAAAGGATTTTTTATTCAGTGAAATGTGAAGTAGGTAACTCATTGATCTTATTGGCTTTTGTTACACTATTACGGTGACGTTTAGAATTAAACTCGCAATGTACTTCTGGTTTGCTTAATTGAAGTGCATTGACCTTTGTGTTTTTTTTCTATATTTACAAGGAATTATTAGTGTTAAATTAATAGTGAGTAATAACATTGAAATTGTTATGATTCATTTTAACTTCTTTTTAACTTGTCAAACAACAAATGATCTAATCAACACCCACTAAAGATTATTTTAATATCGTCATTTTCTAATAACTATTCATAAAAAAAACTTATGCTTCGTTATAATATTTTAAAAATATTTTAGATATGGATGATAAATGTGTGCTTATTTCTTTGCATATTTAAAATATACGAAGACAGTGTTCCGTATAACAATGGGTCACAAAGTTCAGGTGTGCAATTATTTCGCGATGATACTCCGTCTTGACAAGTCCTCGGTTTATGAGCATGGCATTCCTTGGCTGGCTGCCATGATGTTCAATGTTGGCGGTCTTTTGCACAATACTACATATACATACATATATACGATACTGATGTATAATAATTTTATATCTTACCAACTTTAACGGTTTTCGGATATTATTTCACGATTTAATATGCGTAAAATAATTTGATTGCTTTTTTTAATTGTTTGTTAATGTTATTAGTTACTTGTATTTAATACGCTCAAGATACAAAAGTCAATTTTGTATATATTGTAAGTTACTAGATTATATTTCATAATATTATTTCATGTGAACCAAGTAAGCTATGAAGAATTATACTAAATTTTAATTGTAAACGCTGTAAACATTTTAATTAAATATTATTAATTACGCTACGTTTTAAAACATATTTTTATCTGCAAGTTCTTTGACTTCGCTAAGCAAATATTGAACATTTTGTATTGACTGCAAAATCTATTGTTACAAACAAAACTGATACAGGTATGTTTACAGAGGTGTATTTACTTTGTGTCAGCTCTATCTCTACCTATAAAGTTACTACTTGTGTACAAGATAACAAACTTAGAACAACACATACCAACATATTTCAGGGTTTACCAAATAAATTCGAATCCGAAATATTTATTTGTAAGGTAATTTTCTTAGTGTCAGAATATATATGTATAGGTATGTAACAGGAGTGTACAATATCGTACGAAAACCTTCGATAATTCTTATTATATTCTTATTATTCATATATAATTCTTTTGCTGTTTTAATAAGTTTGGTGAAATAATCTATTTACTCTGTCCATAATAGATACTCAAAAAAAAAAAAGAAAATCATCTAATTTTTAAATTTAGAACGGATTTGAATTAAAACGCTTTACGTTTGCGCTTTTACGTCAAATTAAAAAAATAATATGTAAAGGATGAGCTATGACCTAAGAATTAAATGTCATCAGTTGTATCAAATCGTCGTCGCCTTTTAGGGAAACCAATAAATACCAGTTAGTAAATGACTAAGCCATATAAGAGACGCAGTTCCTATATGTATATGTAATTTGTCCTCGAACTTGAGGCCTACAACTTTTTACATAATCTTATAGTTAGAATCGAATAGAATCTATATGACCTCATCGCGTCAAACGTGGAATTCGATCATTTAAAGTCGAGATGGCCCAGTGGGAGTCGAGATGGCCCAGTGGTTAGAACGCGTGCATCTTAACCGATGATTGCGGGTTCAAACCCAGGCAAGCACCGCTGATTCATGTGCTTAATTTGTCTTTATAATTCATCTCGTACTCGGCGGTGAAAGAAAACATCGTGAGGAAACCTGCATGTGACAAATTTCAGATAAATTCTGCCACATGTGTATTCCACCAACCCGCACTGGAACAGCGTGGTGGAATATGTTCCAAACCTTCTCCTCTAAGGGAGAGGAGGCCTTTAGCCCAGCAGTGGGAATTTACAGGCTGTTGTTGTTGTTTGTTGTTGATCATTTAAAAAATAAGGTACTAATTCACATGTTTGAAAAGTTTTCAAATATCCCATAATGGTACGAAATTACATAGTTATGTTTTTTATTTTAAAATTTACTCATTAAAACATTTGCTTAATCGTTTTAGTATCTTTATTAAATTCAATTATCAACAAAATTGTTACTTACCAACAACATTACATTTATATTTTTCATATAATATTATTATAATAACGGGACGGGACATTATCAACATGTTGAATATTTATGAGGAGATTATTTTACGAACCTGCATTATTTCTTTTATAAAAGATTACCGGTCAGTTTCGTATGTTCTGCTCAGCGAGGTTAGTGAGGCACCTTAGCTGTATATTCAAAACTGTAATACTTATTAACTGTATAAAAAAATGAATTTATTAAAGCTAATTAATAGAAAGTATGGCTTTTATAACAAACTCAGAATAGTATTAGAATCATCTGATTTCGAGCCGGCAAATAAATAATGAAATAGTTCGTTTTTATTTTTAATGCATAGCGATTTCATAAACAGATATTTACCGTCATTATATTGTTCCTAAATGTTTTCTAAATACTACACTTAGGTCGAAGGAAATGACATTAACGGGAAACTGTCGCAGATAAAACACGACGATCTCGAGATATTGTGGTTTATAAATTATAATCGGCGTAGACGTTGTCTCGCAATTATCCCAGCCAGATCCGAGATAAAGTTATCCGTTAACAGTAAACGACCCGTGCTATAATCACGCTCGGCCAATTTTATGGCAATTTTTAAGAATTGTTTTCTATTTTATTTATAGCCTCGATATATCATTTTCAACAGTTCAAATACAACAGCTTGTAAATTTTGTAGATAGTTTATTTCATCTATGGAGCAACGAGATTTAAGAAATGGATAGATGGGTCGGCATATGGCATATTTTCATCTGACATGATATGAGTATACTTCATTCAAGTCAAATTAAACACACGAAACTTAAGTGATGCCTGAGTTTGAACCCACAACCATCTAAAGATAGATGTTATGCGATCACCGCCAAATAGGCCCAATAAAAATGTTTGCGTCATTTTAATCACATCATTATAATTATAAATGAACCAATTTTATAATTTAGTTAGTAGCTATAAATTCAATCGTGTCGTAACTTATGATATCAATAAAGTCTATAATTCATATAAATCATAATTGCTAAATATGTTTTAGATAAACTAAGCGCGACAACATTTAGTAATATTTAAGTGCTTATAATAAAATTATATGTGCCAATGCTATAATGTTATGTGATAATTCGTTATATACACGTGTGTATATATATATATCGTATACTAGGTCATGACGAACATATCATATTTAAATAATAGTAACAACCCCCTTCTCTCACAACAAGGCCCTGTTTTCCGTAAAGGAAAGTGGTCGGAGTTCATTTCAACACGATTCATTGTAGGTTTAACGATGTTTAATTGTACTGTGAAATAGTTATAGCATAACTACCTGTAAAGGTCTTGATAAATGCTATATCATAATGAAAGTTAATAAAATAAAATAAATAATGATAGATTTTGGTATAATTATTGATCTACAATTACTTAGCAGACTTGGTATATTTTTATAGAAAACTAAATTTATTTTGGCTATTAGTATTAGTAAAATAATTTTAATATCACTTATTCAATACTAGTTACCCGCAGTTTTGTCTTCAGGTGTTATGCTTAAAGAAGGAAGGACATAACTTTCTTGAGCTTCCTTAATACCAGATTTCAACAAGTTTAGTGGGTTGACCGTGAAAGAGCAACAGGCAAACAGAGTTACGTTTGCATTTATAATATTAGTATTGATAACGACTAAAATAAATATTAAACCAGTTTTATCAACCGAGTGGGCTGAAATGTTACACATCGATTTTCTTCAATAGAAGATCTATTTAAATTAATTAATCTAATGTAATTAAATTAAATTCTAAATTTATGGAAAACAATATAGCCGGAAATAAAACAGAGTTGCTATGTCGTTATTCATCATACTTGTCAAAAATTCTTACTAAATGGAATAAAATATAGTATCAACCATGACTCATAGGCAAACAGACTAATTGAACACCGAATGATCACATTTATTATCGTTTCCCTATTTATATATGTGTAGATTGTTTTGCAAAATATATTTTGAAGTGAGATTTTAAAACTGTTCCTATTTAACAAAATAAAATGAGCTATTCTAAACTGTATCAATACATAATAACGTGTTATTATATTACGAAAAATGATAAACCAATCAGACAAATTTCGTTCGAGATTTGTTTGTAAGTGGTCCGTTGAATAAACACTTGAGGCTATTTTTATTGAAAGTAATGGCCAAATTGCAATAAAATTTATACCAGCCTTGAGCTATATGGGTTTTATTACGTTGCTATTTCTATGTAACAGTTTATTTTCATTCAATTATATAGTACTGAAATCTGGTCAACGATCCCAGTTTTGTCTCTGGTAATTGTTTTATGAACACAATTGCCACTCGTCTTTACATTTAACATTGTCTATGAATGTTTTTTTTTAATTAGTAGTATTTATTCTGATACATAGGATGTACGCTTGATGGCGTTGATCGTATAACATTTACCGCTTTGTTTCCACTGGCTTTCACTTTAATTGTATATATTTAGTAACGTCACTATCACTCGTTGATTTTTTGTACTTCCGATCGCTATAAGAAATACTTAACATTTCTACCATAAGTTGAAAGATAAAAGCGATTTTTTTAAACTATATCAATTAAAATTCCTTTAACGACCAACAAATATTCCACTGTTCGTATAAAATATATGAATGAAATGAAATGGTATTTTTATTCGCAACTAAGTACGAATTAAACGGTAAATTCAAATTTAGAATGTTATAAGCTTGCCTCGCAGTAGTTTTGCCTGAATTTAGACTTCAATTAAGATAGACAAAAACAATTCAGAGTCTATATGGCCTAATCGTAAGACCACGTGAAGCTTATCCGAACTGGGCTTAAATCCGAGCACACCACGGAACTATCATTTAATTTCTGGTTACTATTCACCTCTGTGCTTATATTTTATAGGATAAAAGTCAATTTAAAAGTTACGCTTATGAATTTTAATAATTAGATTTGCACCTCAATAAATAACTTAGTGTAATGTAGCTTTTTCATATTTTGTTTTTCGATGAAATGATTTTAATGACACAGGAAACAGTGTATTGGCCAAGTTATTATTTCAATGCACATTACATCGTTACGTGTGGGAGTGTAACATAATTCACTGTATCCCGTTGTTAGAAGGGATAGTATGGTGGTGGTCAGTCTGCCGTGACGTTCTTCCATTTAGTTTATGTGTTACTGTCCGTGGTAAAACAAATGCCTATACGAATTTGTTTCAAATAATGTGAAATTTACGTTTTTTATTATAAAATCATTGAAATTAAATCTGATATTAAACTTCTTTTTCTCTTTAGTTTTAGATAAAGGTCCTTATAATTGTGCAAACATTTTATAAGTATTGAATAGTGTCAGTGTAAAATCAGTGAGTATTTGTTATGTGATAAATTGGTTAAATAAAGAGTTTGTGATAGTGAAACGATGTTAATAACGAAGTACACTGCGATACTCCTGGAAAGCGCCAGAAGTGCTGAAGCGAGGAACGCTGTATCGAGGTCTAATCGAGGTATCGTTGATGCCGATTGGTCATCCTCGTTAGATAGCGTTCCGAATCGAAGACGACAATGGAGACGACGGCACGTGGCACACAGGTTTGTTTTAATCTTAACTACTTAGGTATTAGGGACAAAGATTTGTTAGTGTTCGTGTATTGAAAACACATATTTATGCTACTTCGTCTTAAGAGGATTTTATAACACAACACTTAAATGTTTGTATTTCGGTTCAGTAGTTTCGGAGAACTGCAAGACGTTTAATAGGGCGCATAAAAAAGCACAGGGCATGCGACCAGTGAGTCATCACTCCGCTTGATCCGCAAGATCCGCTTGGCACGTTTTTATTATTTTGTTTGTATCACTGTTTAAGAAACGGTATAATGCTTTAATTGTACCTGCACAAAGCCGACGTTAAGTTCCTATAAAACACTTTGCACTAAGTATTAATATAATTGTTATGGATGTAATTTGTTATTCTTACCTGCGTCGTTGGTCGATTGTCTAGTTGATTTTGAGTAGCCAGACCCAGCCAATAAAATGTGTTGAGTTAATTTCTCAAGGATATCAGTAGAAAGAAGTCCAGAAATAATGAGTTTGTGAGTAAAGTCTGTTTCCTAACCTTTTGAGTTGGTACCTAAACTTTTTCTTGTCTCGTTGGATTTGCTAGTCTCCAGAAATCGGCCAGTAAGAATCTTTTTTTAGTAATATTATAATATTTACATATAATATGTGTTCAATATTGTATACAAAATAGTTATTTATCTGAAATGATATAGTGAAGGCCGAACAGTTACCACACGATGGACATAATCAGTTTGTACTCCTAATGCAATACTCGTAATTTGCTAAACCAGTAAGATCGTGACCGCAACAGGTGCGACTGTCGAAATATCGGGTAAATCAATATCGAGTTTCTTACATTTACAGTTGTTAAAGTGTGCATTTAGTACTGCAGTCACAACACAAACAGCAATACTATAAAAACAGTTTTTTAGTAAAAATACAATAACGGAAAGATCCGTGAATCATTTCAATATTTTTTTCTCCCTTTAATTTCGATTCGGCTATGCACGCTCTTATCGTGCTATGTGCCATAAGCCCAATCTTAGTAAACTTGTCTAAAAGTAGACTCTAGCAAAATATTTATAATTGGTATTACGCAATATTCACGTGTCGTAGTCCACTGTCAAAGTTCTTCCTGCACTTTCCCCTTTCTGCTCTAAACCATGTCACTATTTTTTCGCCAGTCAACTTAGACCGCTAATGGTAAATTTTTCAAGAATATTTACAATCAAATCAAAATATACTTTATTGAAGTATGCTTTTACAAGCACTTGGATCTTCATTTAATAACTATGAAGCTACCACCAGTTCGGAAAGTAGGTTCTAACGACAAGAATCGGCAAGAAACTCAGTAGTTACTCTTTTCAACATTTAAAAATACACTCATGTTAAATTAAATTAAATACAATTCTATATGTAGGCACATACATATGTAATTTATCCTGCCTGAAAGTCAACAAGTACGATTACGAATTTCTCGTATTATCTCATCACGTATATTATATCCATTTCAATAACTGATTTAATGCACTAACCGTCTGTTTGCAGTCTTACGACCTAGTATTACGTTTCCGTTATAATGCAACAACTTTCATGAACACCAGTGTTATGACAGCTAGGTAGAGCGACTGGACTTATCAACAAAGCTGTCATTCATGACATACATTACCATCAAATCAACATTTTTCTTATTGTCTTCCGCGTTCATTTCAAACGTTTGAATAAACAAGTACGGCACGCATTAGAGATTCATCGGATGCATCCATGCTTTAAAGAGTAGTAGATTCGAGACGTGTACTATAATTGCATTTTTATTAGTATCAATTGTGGTGGCCTGTTTGTTTAGTGACTGATTTGTATTCGAATGGATTTCAACCCGCATTAAGCATTAATTTAGCATGACAAGAATAACCTCCTTTAAATTTACAAATGGTTTCTTTGATGCTTTGTAAGTGACTTTCAAGTAAATATCGTCAAATGTTATTCGCACCGATGTGACAAGTTTACCTAAATGTCAATTCTGTAATCTGTTTTGAAATTTGTTCAAATAATGTCCAGTGACATATTATATATTCTATACCTTTGTGTGTGTATGTGTATATTAATAACTCAGTGTACTTGTTTGTAGTAGTTGTATTTTACAGTTATGTTTAAAATTTTTGTCTTTTTTTCATGATGTAGATAGACAGACAAGCAAATAGGCCTGATAGTAGTTCCATTTGCTGGTACCAACTTAGACGATAGCGATGTAAGAAATATTAACCATTTCTTACATCGCTAATTCGCTTACCTTGTGAACTAAGATGATAAGTCCCTTGTGACTGAAGTTACACTGGCTCACAACAATACTGGGTGTTGTTTGTCGGTAGAATATCTGATCATTAATGGTATCTCAGACGTGCTAGCATAAAGCCTTACTACCAAGTATGTCTATTTCTAATATGAAAAAAAAACTTTAATCTTGAGAAAATAACAAGGATCATTCACCTCAGTCTCGCCTACGGCATAAATTGTTCGCTTCCTCAATCGTTCACATTCATTCGTCTCAATGTATTTTAAAATATGATTGTTCTATTCTATCAATTAAACCTATCACATGTCTCGTAAATTATTACATTCGTTCCTTGATAATCAATGCTTGTTAAACTATAAGATTGTTTATGATTAACATTAATAATATTCAACATCTATTGTTTTGATACAATAACAAAGAAAATAGAACATTTAAGGCAAAAGTTCTTGAGTATAGATGACAAAACTGGATCAAGATATTGTAATAATATGATAAAAAATATATAATAAATATCACAAATTTAACAAGAATAATAATAGTATATAAACACTTAGATATATAATATGAGATATGTGTTACATAAGTCAAGTAAGAGCTACCATATTGTTGCAATGCCTGTCTGTTGCCATTATCTCTTATTATTCATTGATTCCTTGTATAGCGTTAGTCATTTCAGTTGTGATGAATTTTTGTTACTTATTACGACATTTTACATTTAGACATAAAAATAAAATGTTATTTATGTATAAACTAACATGTAACCTTTCAGGCCTATAAAATGTAAAGGATACAACTTAGGTAAATGAAGGCCTAGTATAAATGAAAAATATATGAGTTTTGACTTATTCTCTATATTCGAAAAAGACAAGGCGGATGAGCTAATGGACCACCTGATAAAATAGTTACTCTGGCTCAGACACCCTTCAAACCGGTAAAGCAATACTTATATTATTGTGTTTATTAGACGAACTTGCACAAAGCCCTACTACCAACTAAAAATAAAATATTTATGCTAATTAGTAAACCTATTTAAGGAATATATATTTTTGTTCAGGCTTTTCCTACATAACGATCCTTAAATTATAGGCAAGATTATTTTAAGCAAATAACTGAGTTTTCGAAATTTAAATTTATTTATTTTGTTTTTGTTTTAACGGAATTAGGAATGCATGTAACATACTTTAAAACTAGATTATAGTTTACGACTAATGCCCACAGTGATTAGACGAGCACAGGAGTCCGTAACATGAGAGGGACAATCCCTATCATTTACTAGCAAACCGGTCACGCACGCCGCTTTTTGCCAACTTCGCTACTTGGCAAAGTTTACAATTATGTTATATAAATGCAGCATGCATTTTAAATTAAACTTAAGGTTATATAACATTTATAAATAATGTTTTGTCTATCAGGCTGTTATTATACCAAGGAGTTTTTATATGATTTTTTTTTTCTTCTTTTAAAATGTTTCTATTAGTTTAACCTTTATGTGTCTGTGTAATCTTTCAACGTGATTTTCACTGTCTTGGTACACGAAACAATCATCACCATCTTGGCCTTGCAAACGTATCAATAACCTATAACAATTTAATATTTTTCCCTAGTTTCCTGGCCAGGTTCGAAAGGGAAACAAAATAAAAATAAAATGGCAAGTTAATACCGTTTTAATAAATGATGTCTCTTTTTTTATCACAATATCTATCGAATGGCTCTCAATGGTATTGGCTACAGTAAACAGTGATACGATGCGACAAATATAAAAACACCTAAAAACAAATCCTAGTTCATTCACAAAAATCCTGCGTTGTATTCAAACGATTGTATTGAAGTAATTTATTAAATTCTAAAGTATTGCACAGCAAAAAAATACAGACGTACCAAAGAAGGTAGGCCACGCAATGCAGAACTCTTGTATGAATACACAAACATAAATAAAACTTGCACATATGTACATTACATAAATTTACTAGCATACATATCAAAATAAATATAAGTAAGGTTCATTTCGTATGTTGTAGGAAGTACTTACACATGATATTTAAATCCTCTTATCTGTTTCGAAACGTAATGATGTCATACATACTCATAACTCACCGTTTTTTTTTCGTACGCAGTGCTAAATGTCTTTGCAACTTTATAAAAGATAAGGAATTAATAATATACTACTTTACTTTTTTCTTTACTTTTTTTTTTCAAATGAATAAGAAGTAGGTATTAAACACAAATAAGTAAATAATATACATAGGTACCAGTATATGAAGGTTTGCTCACAAAGTTTTTCTTCGCCGAGTACGAGAGAAACTGTAAACACAAATAACAAAATTTCCAAGCTCTAACCAATTTACAGCACAAAAGCAAACTATTGATCACACATTATTAAACTAAGAACTATTGTTGTAATAATAAATATGAATATATATAACTAGCTGTTACCCGAGGCTTTACTCGCGTAGAATATTTATATATAAACAAATTCACTTAAAATATAGTGATGGTTGGTATACTAAGAGGTCTTACGACTTTGTTTCCAAAAAAGTCTATGTCCTTTCTCAGACTCTGGACTATTTGTGTACCAAACTTCATTTCAATCAGTCCAGTAGTTTTGGCGTGAAAGCAAGACAGACATACAGCGCTACTTTCGCATTAATATATTAGTATGGATCAAATTTTTTAATCTTTTGAATCTTAATAAGTATCGATTTCTACCTTTTCATATAAACACGAATCAACTGTGATTGCGATCGTGCTTGACAATACATTCGCGGCGACTCTTGCAATTACCTCATTATTTAATTTGCTATGTCGGGCAATAAACTTTGTATTGTGTTACATACGTCACTTTCTAATCATAGTGAAATTATAAGGAAAACAGCAATCAATGACGACGACGAGTACTATGAAAAGATATTTACTTGAAGTATGTTTAAGAAACATAAAATCAAATGTTGAATGTGAATTATCTTGCAAGTAAGTAAGTAGCAGCGAAGACTTAAGTATTACGACCACATATTAGGTATCATTTAGCTTATTATATTAGAGTATTATATATAATTGTATTTATCTAACAAAGAGTAACTACTGAGCTTCATAGAATAGATTTCTTATAATAGAGTAAAATCTGCATCCCAACCTTAAATAGCTTTACTTAATACAGTTTGTTACATGACGATTCAAAAGTCCTTGAAAATTTTTTGAGTTTGATCTTAAGCCGTTTCCGAGAACCAATAAAAAAAATCAAAGATACCGTGGTAAATTTTAACTATTTTTACTTAAATATCCAACAATATATTGAATTGATATCGAATATAAAAAAAAAACTTTATTATAAAAAGAAGTATGTTGATCTACTATTTGTTTGACATCCCATATCAAATGATGATATAATATTCGTTTTAATTGGTAACTCTCGTGCACGCACCAGTCTTTGTGTTTAGTCATATGTCCATTTACTTCCTGTACATCTAGTTAACCTCTGCTATGGTATGAACTATCCTATAAGGTTAACAAGGAAGTTTTGAGATAAGCATAATTAAGTATTGTATGAGAAACTGCGATAAACCCTTTTTAGTTTCGAGCGCTGAAACAGACTATTTTATGGATTAATTTTTTTATAACATGTTTGAAAAATATGTGAGTATGGGACATTTATACCGTACTCGTTGTTGCCTACGACTTCGCTTGCATTTTAGGTATTCGTTGTCAAGTGTCAAGCCATAAAAAAACATAGCCTAGATAGACAGAACTACTTTCGCTTTTATATATTGGATATTGATTTCAATTTCTTAATATTATCTATAGATTCAAAAAGTGTTAGAGGAATATATGCCAATTCTATTTTTTTAAGTTTAACGACTACTGTAACGCTATGTTGCTCCTTTGTGCTATACGACAGCACTTATCTGGCTATAATATTACTATTAAGTTGATCCTGTATCATGACGATTTTAAAGTGCTGATTTTATTTAAAAATTAATAGAAAACAAATATGGTTTGCAATGTATATACATATGTACCTAGTTACCATAAAAAGTACCATTTTGAAAATTTTAATATTTACAAATACACATCGCAAATATTGACTAGCTCATCAATTATGCAGATCTAGTTTTATAAGAGTATATAATAGATAATACCAGGTAGAACAAACTCGACTGTCATTATGAGCGTCGAACCATTTAAATGTATGCACAACAAATATAATTAATATTAAGTGCACGTGATCTATAGTGATTTTCATTTACTTGACGGCCTATCGACTCTGCTATTGCTATCCTGTATATTATTTAATGACTACGCTTTTACCATCCAGTTTATGAAGTCCCCTCGGTCAGACTGCGGTGTTTATATAGCCCAAGTTCTCTCCGCACTCCATTAAAACTTTTTGAAACTATACGTTTAAACTGTTTTTACGGTCTAAGGATCGTTTCGCTTCAAAACTCTGACCTAAGTTATATCTAGTTATCGAGAAAGTTACGGTTGTTAGTTAATTAATTAGGACTTAAGTTGTATTTTTAATGGACTAGTCATTATTGAAAAACCAGTATCGCCACTCACCAGTAAGTAGTTATTGCGGTGAATGTATATAATTGGTTTTAACAACCTTTCTCGTTGTTGATAATGATTTTAAATATTATAAACTACCCATCCTGACTTTGCACATGTAGAATAAGTATTTATATCAAACGTTGATATTGAAGGACACATATACAAAGGAGTTTATATTTCTGTATAATTCGCGATCTGGACCAATAATAGACCCAAGTTTCATCACAATCGGACAAATGGTTATAAAATAGTCTTGGTCGTAGGTCATTGTGCAAGCCCGTCTGGGTAGGTAACACCCACTCATCAGTTATTCTACCGCCAAATAACAGTACTCAGTATTGTTGTGTTCCGGTTTGTAGGGTGACTGAGCCAGTGTAACTACAGGCACAAGGGACGTAACATCTTAGTTTCTAAAGTTGGTGGCACATTGACGATGTAAGGAATAGTTAATATTTCTCACAGCGTCATTGCCTATGGGTGATGGTGACCACTTACTATCAGGTGGCCCATATGCTCGTCCGCCTACCTATAACATAAAAAACAAAAAACAAAATACTTCGAAGACAGACATGCATACCTACTTATTAAAATATATTCCGGGTTTTTACTTTTATTCATATCTTTTTTATCATTTTATTCACCACAGCGACAGAGGAACACCTGGCGATTACGAGCTTATTGAGAGTTCCTTATAAACTGAAACATTGGTGGCTCGAGATTTCTTCATCTAAACCCATTACAGCTTTATTAAATTTATCCCTACTATTCATTGAACTCACTACAATAACACAATTGGAACTCGTAAACGTTATCTCTTATGAAAATTTGTATAGGGAATCGTATTTAGTGTTGATTGTTGAGGAATTCGACCACGTCGAGTCCTAAGTGTAGAATCAGATGTTAGTAATTTGGCGTCGGAATGTATGAAGTCACAGAATGTCAACATACCTGTATTAGTGTGACTGATTTTAATTGAGCTTACAATATTTGACACAAATAAACATTGCTTGTTATCAAAAACGTTCTAAATGTTTGAGGTATTTAATATTGCATAGAATGTAATGGCAAGATAGTTTATTATAAAACTAAATCAATCGATTTAAGATGAGGACGAGTGTAATGTTTTCACATAAAAAAGGATATGAAAGTTTGTATACGATCTATAAAGTAATCTAAAACGAAATGCAATTTGCGGAAAAGTGTAAATAGTAACTTAGAACAAATATTAATCCTGCTAAACTGCCAAAGTTTTCCCATGTATCAAAGACCGTGATGTATTTTAATCCTTATTGCCATTGTGATAAGAACTACTTGGTATATGTACTTGAGAGAATGACGCAACTTTGATGATATGACCAAAGTTTGTTAATACACATGTTTAAAGAGACTTATTATATTTGATCCTTAATTTAAGGCATAGACTAGCACTTTGCTTATTAAGGAAAAGAGGAGATCTTTTGAAATCTTATGTATTTATAATTACTGTTTACTTTTATTAATTAATTGTACTACTCATTGGTATCGATAATAAAGACTAATCTGATGATGAACATGGGAGCCGAGATGGCCCAGTGGTTAGAGTGCGTGTATCTTAACTGATGATTGCGGGTTCAAACCTAGACAAGCACGACTGAATATTCATGTGCCTAATCTATGTTTATAATTCATCTCGTGCTCGGTGGTGAAGGAAAACATCGTGAGGAATCTTGCATGTGTCTAATTTGGTAGAAATTCTGCCACCAACCTGCATTGGAACATCGTTATGGAATATGTTCCAAACGTTCTCCTCAAAGGGAGAGGAAGCCTTAGCCCAGCAGTGGGAATTTTACAGGTTATTGTTGATGAACGTGGTAATACAATCGTAATATTACAATAACGGCAACAAAGATTCAGTAGCTAAATCATATGGTTGGTGATTCCGATTTCGTCCTCGTGTCAGCTAATGAGTTATTCAATAGTAATTTGAACCTAGAAAGTTGACAATCTTGCACTCAACTGTCTTGTGTTCTATTTAAGAGTGCATTGTGTTTGTAAATATTCGCACTATGACATTCATATTTCCAACTCAGCAGATCTTTTAAGACGAATAGAAATACGAAGAACAGAAGAATATTTCATTTTGAATACACAAGACGTTGTCTAATAACCTGTGTTTTTTTTTTTTTTTTTATTATATATTGATGGTTTTGACTACAATATACTAGAAGGAGTGCATTCGAAAAAAGTTGACTAATAGTAGGCCGCACACACACTGACAAAGTAGTATGATTAACTAATACGCACACTAAGATAGTAAAGTTGCCTCGTTTGTTTTAGTTCCTTTGTAGTATGACACTCTTATCTAGATCAATAAATAATCTTAAGTTGATGGTTTTGCTAAATATTGATTTACTTAATTATTGTGTATAAAAATTATAAAGTATTTTTAAACTTTGCGGAATAATGCTTTTAGTATTACACCTTTTGGTACTAAATATTTTTTTAAATGACGCAACAAAATCTTAAATAAATATCCCAATATTAATGAAGAAAGCAAAATATTAATGTTGCGGCGAGTACTGACGAAACCTTGCGTGTTTATGAGAATTGAATATCATATTAAATATCAAATAATTTTAGGTCAATTGTTATTTAAAGTCGATAAATATCCATAAATGGTGTTTTCATTATCTTAAAAATATTACATATTTAGCTAATTTTAAGGACAGTTAATTTAAAAATATGTAAGTGACACATTTTAACATTAAAAATAATCGTATAATTATTGCCTTATGTTATACAGAATTGTATACGTGGTGTATATAATGTTGATACATAGTATATCACAAAGGATTCGAAATGAATCATCAAAATGAATATATATATATATATATAAATAGGCAATAATGAGGCAGTTGTTTTTTACTCTATTTACTAACCGATTTTTTTTTATTTTATTTATATTTTGTATAAAAGTGTCAAGAAAAAATGATTTTATTCGGATTACGAGTATATAGCATACATGCAAATAAATATATTGCGTTAATTTGTATTTAATTCTTTAATCACTTGGGTCATTTTAATTTGCCAACCAACATTCGTCACTTAAATATTGCACACACTAATGATAACTGTACCGGCTTCTTCAAAAGTCGTATCTTTATGAACTTGTGTGTTCATGACCATTCGAATGGACATCGCTTATAAAGATCAATCTTTTCCCGAATACTTATATCGTTTAATTATCCCATAGTATAATATTGCATGAAATATCTCATTTCAATGGTGAAACTGGTGTGTGTGTGATTTGCACTTTATATGTAATGTAAGGACAGATCGAGAAACACTCCTAGCCTATGCGCTTGCGCAGTTTCGTCGACACCTAATAAATAAATTCTCCTGACCGAATTTCGACCAAGGCGCCATACTCAAATGAGATAAGCCAATTGCGCAATATTATCATGAGCAAGTTTTCTGCTGATACATGTGTAGTGTGTAAGAAAATTTCTTTCGTTACCGAAAATAAATAAGGTATATGACACTGGCCATTACATTTTTACCTACTGTTGTTGCAATTTAATGCTTAATCTTTGCATTTCTGGAAAATTGTCTACATAAGCTACTTCAAAAAATTAAGAAAAATTCTTTGAACCAGCAGGATTCTCCACGTTACATTGCTGATGATTTGCAAAGGTGAATTATTTATATTATAATATTTACAAATTAAAGTATATAGTTATCACTAGCAATCAGAAGTCAATATGCATCCACCGATATAACTTACCACATGAAATTAACTACACCCGGATAACATGAGAAATTTTAAAAATGCACAAATTGAGGTCACGGCCTTCTCCAATAATACTAAATTCAACAAAAAATAAAACGTCCCAGACAAATTGCTTTGTCATTTTATTATAATTTAAATATTACTTCATTATTATTATAATTCATATGTTTATTGCAAGAGACCTATATTGTAATTTATTATTCACTACAGAACTAGGTTAAATGTAGTTTGGATGACAAATATTTGTAGGTCGTCTGATATTACTGAAACTATGTTCTATGGCATAGAGTCTATGTATGTGAGTATGTTATGGTTTTCATCCGTTCATTATAACCGAATTAACTGTACAAATGCATCATATTTCGCGGTAAATGAAAGGAATTTATATTAAGGGGATGAATCCGATGCAATTATGCGGATGTTAATTTTGTTTATGTAACTATATACTCGTAAACTCTGATCTTCATCGGAATTTTTGTGGTTTTCATATGTATATATTCATATATTTAACGTAGATACATTTTGGTCGTGTATATATATTAAAGTTATTAATTTCGGGATATTTATCACGTTTTTTATTTTTGTCCGGTGGAGCTCGATATTTCGACATTATCTACGAATGTCTTGTTCACGAGACTGAACGTGAAATATATAGAAATTAATAACTTTAATAATATAAATAACCATTTTAATTTCAAATCATGTATATATAATTATTTTTTATGTGTTATCTTCTCGTCTTCAGTCTTTTTTGAGCAGAGATTAGTTGATATAAACTTTCATTAATAAATATTCTATTAACGTAACGTTAATTTTTAGTGATGATGTGTGACGTTTATTTTTTATTTTTATAGTTTAAATATCAAATTATAAAACAAAAATACGGATGGAGCGCACTCAACATAACAGTGAAGCAACAAAAACGAATACGTTATCAAAAGCGAATACAAATTCCCTGTAATGCAAATACGACACGAAGCTAAAATAATGCATATCTGGACGAAAGCAATCGTGTAACATATAAGTTGAAACTATAACGAAAAGTTCCTTTTCACTTAAAACTTGCATCAATTTATATAAGAATTTTGTTTTGAATTTTTAACGCTACCGTAACTTTTACTGTTATGTAACAACTGATAATGTTTTTGCTTACCTTAAAACTAAGATAAACTGTATAAGACCTGAACGATTATATCTTGGTTTTGTTTTAAACCCAGTCTATATAAGTAAATGATATAAACAGTAGCTCAGACGCACAGCTGGCAGGACATGGCGCAAGTGAGGGCACCCACGCGTTATGATGTCGGAATAAGCTCTGATGAAATAAATGACAATTGATGCTAAATGTATTCAAATAACTTATTATATCCTTGTAGGTGATGTATTGCGAATATATTATTTGCTCGTTATGTGAAAATAATGTTAGTATAATGTTAATCAAAAGGAGTAAAGATTTTGTTTCGTGCATAACTGTACCACATCTATCTACTATCCAATAAAAAATAAAAAAAGAGTTGTACAATTTTACGGATTTTCTGATATAAATCTTGACGTTACCTGTTCATATAGGCCCACCTACGCAATCCAGAATTACTGCACTGCGAATATAGTGGTCCTTTCGACTTTCACAAATTTAATGATTACATATATTCATTAACATAAGAATTGTTACAGTTAGGGCCGTCATCATATAAAAAATGATTATAAATAGTAAATAAATCCTATACAAATCATTACCGCATGGAATGGTGGCGGCTGAATAGTAATTCTGATCCTCCTGCCATTTGCGGAGGCAATGAAGCGAGCTGTTATCCTTTTAGTAAATAATTCAATTTAAACTTGATAGTTTTATTAATAATTACTTGATTTAAGCACAAAATATTCATTAAAACCGTGCTTTGAAGTATAAATGGATTGTTTTGTTGTGCAGAAATGTTTCAACCCACAGAATTATAAATAAAAGTTATTAAGATTTTTAATAAACAATGTTATAATATATCTTTAAAATAATATTATATAACAGTGTGACTGTAGGAATCAATATACAAAGAATACCATTAAAACAATTATTTTATTTTTAAAAAGTTGAAAAAACAATTGTTTTTATTTTGATTTGGCTCATTGCACAACGCGGTCCAAATAGTCATAGATCTTTACTGTTTAGGTAAACCACAGAATTATTAAATGTCAGCAGAAATTTATAGTAAATTAAAATTATTTAGTATGCAGTTGTGTTGTGTGCTAAATTAGCTTTACTGTGAATTCGCCACTCAGCCGTTCATTCGGCTGCAGTTTAATTATGCAGTCTAAATTAAAATACTCTATGCATATTTAACTAAAATGCGCTACTTTATAGAAATATTAGCACTTACTAATGGAGCATAATTTATTCCTGCCAGACTTATTACAAATTATAATTTTATCATATCTGCTTATCTTAGTTTTATTTTCATAAATATGAAATACTTTGTAAACAAATATATTCCTTTGAATAAAATTTATGAGACTTTTATAAAATAATTTTTAGTCGCATTCATGATTAATGATATTATTATCTATAAATTATTTAGTATGGCTTTATATTTCGCTAAATGAACGCGTTCGTTACGTAAAGCTCTCCATCCAAAGTAATATACACGAGTAAGTCGAAAATACTGTAGTTTATGTTTCTAAAACTAACACGAGCGAGTAGGCCGTAAATAGTTTAATGGAGAGCTCTGAAGTTAGTACTTGGGGACCGACTGGGCATGGGCATGCCTTTTTAACTTAGATTACACTAGCTATATAGTATTTATTTATTTTATTTTACATCCGAATATACATAGGCTATATTATTAATTATAATTAACACTAGCGGCCCGTCCTGGCTTCGCACGGGTGGACCAAAGGTTTTAGTTTTTTATTTTTATTATTGCTCTTTTATTTACACAAAAACCTTGATAAATTATATACCAAAACCTTTCTTATGACACCCTCTGTCTATTAGTGAAAGCCGCATGAAAATCTGCTCAGTAGTTTTCGATTTTATCGCGAACTCATAGATAGACAAACGCGGCCGGGGGATTTGTTTTATAATATGTAGTGATGACTTAGAGTCTAATTAAGATTGTTTTTACTTGATTAGTCTAGCAACTGACTGTTAAACAGTGCGGTTCAACTACGATGATACTGTTTTATTGTAAAGGCACAATACAAAATGTGCTTATATTGCGTATTATTTTTTAGAAGATTTGGGATTTATCCCAGACATAATTTTCGTTGGTTCTGGATCGTTCTAATTCAAGTACCTATTAATTATGTTATGTTAGTTGTAGTTCGCAAGCGGTGTAGTTAACACAATAATTATAATTAAATATCGACACGTTGGCTACGGCGTCTATGCTAAGCATAAACAATACGGCATTTGCCCAAACCAATATCTAAGGGCAGGTTGTAAATAGTTTAGCTAGGATCTGCAGTTAGTTAGCCGGCGCGTTGGAACTTACTGAACGACCGGCACCTGTCCGAAATGGCTTCGGAGTTAATTACTTGAATAATTGGATTGTTTCGAATATTTGTGAATTCGCTGCATATCTATCAGTAACTGAAGTCCATAGGCTATACAGAAAATTAATTATGGTAATACAATAAATAACAAATAAATAAATAAATATGAGACACATTACATACATTACTCTGATTCCAATGTAAGTAGCTAAAGCACTTGTGTTATGGAAAATCAGAAGTAACGACGGTACCACAAACACCCAGACCCAAGACAACATAGAAAACAAATGATAATCTACATTGACTCGGCCGGGAATCGAACCCGGGACCTCGGAGTGGCGTACCCATGAAAACCGGTGTACACACCACTCGACCACGGAGGTCGTCTAAATCTCTCTATTTTTATACAGTACTCATTGTTCAAAAAATTAAGTTGATATTTCAATGTAATTATTGTCTTATTTTAGATAAATTTTATCATGACCCTTATCGTATGCTTGGTTGCTGGTTGGTGGTTAAAGTAAGGATTTAACTGCTTATTTTTGTTAATAGGAGATGTGTTGCTAATTCTAACCCGCCACGCATTTTGTCTATTGACGCTCATCTCTATGGTTACATTATAAGGCCAGAATTTCTGCCGAAACCAGCCGTTAATACGAGATATTGATAATGACATACAATACAATTATACATAAACATATTTCTGAAATGTGTGAACATTAAAACTAGTTTCGCGGAAAATAATGGCAATGTCACCTATTACAGATATGACCATCGAGTCTTTATAATAGTTCAATTTAATAACAAGCAATAATATATATTTTTTAAACAGTGTCAAAATAACAAGGCACAGACTATGACTCATAGAGCCAAAAATTAAATTGTGTCCAATAGTTTGACATGATTATAGTATACTTAGATTGAGTGTTAAATTGTCGACGGTGTACTTGGCCCTTTGATTACAAGGTACCCGTTAATAGAGCTTTCAATTATTCTACCGCCAAACATTAGTACTCTGTATTGCTGTGTTCCGGCTTGAAGGAAGTGAGCTAGTGTAATTACAGGCACAAGGGATATAAATCTTAGATTCCATGGTTGGCGGTGCATTAACGGTGTAATAAATATAAACCATTCTGGCTTACATTTATTGCAGTGCAAGTGTAACCAAGGTGACCAGGCAACGACGGGTTACTCAGCTAGTCTCTCACCCTATAATAAATATAGCCTACTCGATATAAACAAAGTTCGATATATAAGCATAATCGATCCTAATTATATGCTAACTTAGGTATATATGTGTATTGTAATGTTTTTTTTTTATTGACAATCGATTTTATAATCACAGTAAACAAAATTCATCAACCAGTCACATGTTGTGGTGCTGTTAACACAACCGTAAAGCCAGTCTTATAACTACTTAATAAATGTTACTCAATAACGTGAATACAACAATCATGAATAATTAACGATTCGTATGAAAACTTCTATAAGTTCTTGATTTCTAAGAGCAATTACTTTCAATACAATCTTGAAATCAAGTTCAAGATGATTTGTAAATATTATTGAAGTGTCTAACCGCTTATTTGGCTTTGTGCACAACAATCTTATAAGGACACAGAACTCGAGATTATGGGTGCAAACACCGGATGCGGCCATTAGAGCAACATTTTTCTCAAAAGCAAGTAAAGTCATTAGTCCAGAGTCTTAACTATTTACTCCGGTTTGCCATAGCAATATCTATAATTATGATGATGATCATCCTCGTAAATATTGACTAACTAGAAGTCGCCCGCAGCTCGCGTTTTTGGTTGTTGTGTGTTGTGCAAAAATGTGTTTGGCAAAAATGTAGTCTTATGTCCTTTCTTGGAGTTCAAGTTTGCTGCATACCAAATTTCATCAAATTCGGTTCAGAGGTATGAACCGAATTGAGTACAAAAACAAATGAAAATCACACAAATTCCTAATTTGAATTTGGAAGTGCCTTCTTTAAAATTAAAACTTTTTAATGATACCAAAACCAGCCAGATACAAATGGTATAGCCAAAGAGATTTTATTACAAGTTCATACATACTATATGCGAAAAGACTTTTTCCCCAACCTAATATAATATGTAGTGATGAGCTATAAAATAGAGGTATGGTTGTGAAGACCGACAGACAGACAGACAGAGTTACTGTAATGTGAACATTTATAATATTAATCTAGATTAATTAATTGAAATACAATTAACAATTTAATATTTTTATTTATATTTAATGACGTCACTAATCAATCACAAACATTAAAATCTTTATCACATGTATAGTTCAAAAAAGTATTTCGACTCGCAAGTGTACATGTACTTGAGCCTGTCATTTATTCTTAAATACTCATTAGCGGCAACTTGTCATCTCGTGCTCATAATGAGCGTCTCGTCAATTAGACTCGAGTCCAGCAAGTATGTAATTGTTTCTCATGTGAGTATTCTTTACGTTTTTATGTTTTATTTTATATCGATTCAATAATACATCAGACAGTATACTCTATAAGAATCAAAATACATCATCTAGTACACATAAAAATATTCAAATACATCAAAAGCTGTATCTATCTGCTTTTGTATTCGAAATAAATTCTATTTAATGTAAAATTTAGATATATATTAAACTAGTGATATCCTTCGCTGACATATAATGTGCAGACGTTTTTGTAGGATTGTTTTGGGATTATGAATCCGACCTTCATTATTTTCATATAATAATATTGATTTATGCATTGCTCGCCAAGGTAGTTCTCATGCAATATGTTTAATAGAAATATTTTGTAATATATTGAGTTTATTTGCATATGCATAGATTTATATTATATGGCCATGCATTCCTTGTTTATCAGTTTATTAATCGCTGAAAATGGAATTGTAGTCATGCCTCAGATTTGTATTTCCAAATAGACATACAAAACGACGGATGTTTAGTATACGTAGGCATTGATTTTTATAAATGACATAATTATGGAGGATATTCAAACGAGAATATGATCCTTATACGTTTGAGAAAAAAACCTTCAACAATAATACCTTTCACAATAACATAATAAGGTTTCCCGACCGACGCGACATCCCGAAATACAAATAAAATAAATTAAAAGAAATCTCAGAATCAGGCTCCAGGGCACAACGTAAAAGAAACTTCGCATGCTCGTTAAGTCAGGTGTTCTCAGACGGCCAAGTTTGGCCAATTATAAACAAGAAATTTATGGAGCATTTTGCATGTTCGCTCTTACTTCACTTGGAAAATACGCCAACTAGTGAAATTATTATTTTTTTTATTTTGTTACTTACTTTAATTGGTCTGACTGTTTCTGTGTCTGTATTTATTTTCTAACAATTCATCATAATTGGAATTGAGTTGACAATTGATGATTATTATAATTTCACAAAGAAAACGCAATAAAACACACATGCTTGCGTTTTAACTGTATGTGTAACTTTATGTTTTATATACGCGCTGTATAACTCGCTGTTCGACATGGGATGATGTGTGATACCAACTATTTAATAGTTATCATAAGATTGGAAAATATTATGTACCTAATTGTTTTTATTATTATAATTTCAAAAAAATAAGTGTTGCGCAAATGAGTTTACAATTTTGCTAGAGTTAATAAAAACGTTTGGTCTGTAGTAATTTTTAATGTATAGATGCAATGGAAGACTTGACAAAATAAATCTTTGTCAGGGAATAACTGTAGTTTTTGTGGATACTCACGCCATTAAATATCTATCCGCTGGCATCTTGAAAGAAAGATTAATAAAAACACTATTATAAAAATTCTCCCTTCTTTTATACAGCGTTTACATTTGGAAATAACTGGCAAGACCGTATGCTTGTATTTTAATAACAACTTGAGAACATCTTGAGAATTTGTTAAATAAAATTAATTGTTGCTCAAAATATTAACATTTTTACTTTTAGGTGTATTTTAGTATTCCTATGAGTTTTAATAGTGCAAATTGATATTTCATCCTGATTTCTACATGTATTATGCATAAACTTTAATGAGGTTCGACACTGCTGGAATAGAACGTGCTTACGAATTTACGTTGACTGTCATACATATTTCGACGCATACATTGGCGATCTTTGTATATAAATAAGTAATACACTCTGTGACTATCGATCATAGTCGTGAGTTTCGCAATTATACTTGTTGCGTATTTAAATGTTAAGATTATCATGTGTTAAAATTGTTTGTAGACTAAATAAACATACAAAAATGTATCCAATGAAGACGCAAACGTTGGTTAATAAATTATCATGCAGCATAGCCTGTTTAGCTTAGCACAGTTTAGCTTGTAACCCAAGCTGGAGCTTACAGAATATATATTGTTTTTATAAACACAGCTTGTAGACGGGAGGATGACACAGGATTTTTGCTGCAATAACAAATTTACGAACGGAAAGCCACAAATAGAAACTAGTATTTGAGAATTCAAAATCAAAATTGTCTTATGAATCGAACGAGTGAATCCTAAACAAAGGTCAAAGGTTCAATTTTTTATGCAGTTAATAATACTGTATGTACAGTCAGAGTAAGAAAACCTTCGTCAGTTAACAAATTAATTCCTTTATCAAGTCTTAATCTCTAAGTGCCTTTCGAATCTAAACATCAAATCATTGGGACGCATATGTCATTCTCAATCGGTAAAGCATTTATTACCCCTCATACTGAGCACACGAAAGTAGGTAGAACCTTTTCTTACTCCGACTGTACAATTATGTTCTCATTGGTTAAACTCGCAATGGAAAGAGATATCGCAACCGTGAGTTGGATAAAGCCTCATATTATTCTTCTAATTAAATGAAGGCGAATTTACTGTAAATTTATTATCTTGTTTACAACATCAGCAGGCGAAAATATCGAGAAACGATCTTTACCAATTCCCTGAATAGCGAGTGATTGTACTCAATCAAAACCAATTTGGTTAGAATCTGGGTCGTGATTTATCTCAGAGAGTCGCTAAGTATGGCCTTGATATTAATTGAAAATGAAGGCGCTTTTATGCTTGTAGTGTTTACAATATCTATGCTTAGCTAGGTATAGGAGATTAAGATTTGAGTGAAAAATATTATAAAAAAGTATTTTTGCAATATCTTATTCATTTCAAAAACAAGATTGAAATAGAAAACGTTTTCATTTAAGTGTAAATTCGTTTATTTAAATATCAATTTACAATAAAATAATATAAAATGACATTGAAACAGCAAAATGATAAATACATTGTACATACTGACGACTTCCGTGGTCGAGTGGTTTTCATGGGTACGCCACTCCGAGGTCCCGGGTTCGATTCCCGGCTGAGTCGATGTAGATTATCATTAGTTTTCTATGTTGTCTTGGGCCTGGGTGTTGATGGTACCGTCGTTACTTCTGATTTTCCATAACACAAGTGCTTTAGCTACTTACATTAGGTTCAGGGTAATGTATGTGATGTTGTTGTTACCTCACATTTTGGACACCCTCATTGCCTTGTACTTGCAGAGATATACATATATAGTTACATGTATTTTGTTCCTTTCAGCACAACGACCTCAACCCGCACGGATTAATTAGTATAAAGAGGAGTTGCATAAGAAGAGTTGCGTAACAAAACTGGATGGATTAAAAAAGATAAGCTGAAGATCCTTTTAGTATTGTGTTTTGTATATTTTAATGTAAATAAAAAAAGGATTATGATATAGAGCTAAAACAAAACCAGTAATAACTAATTCAGATATAGTTTGCATATTTAAAATTAACACTTTATATAGGATTTATTTTGTAACTACCTAGGTGTATTTTAAATATCTCATCTTTCGGGGAGAGGACTTTTTATCCTTAACACAGATTATTTAATTAGCCTAGCTAGGATAGCCAGTACTTGATCTGTGTTTCTTTTGATTACCGTGATATAATACATTGAGGCTTTAGTCATAGTTCAACCATGTAACTGTTTATAAAGATTATTTTTGTATGGAATAAATAAATTATTATTATTTAATGGTATTACTTCTAATTTGACGGAGACGCGAAAGAAGTCTATATAGCATTTATTTTTTTGTTAAGTTTTTCCGTTAACTATTCACGTAAAAAAGTAATTAACGTTAGTCTTAAATTGAACACTTATGATGTTTGACAACCTATAAAGAATTATAATACTTCCATAAGATTAAGATAATTAAAAAAAAGGCTGCAACAAAATCCCTTTATGTTGTGTCCGACAGTAAAATCTGTGTCTATGTATAGTTTTTTTTTTTTTTTTTCGTGGGTAGGCGCGATAGAGTACACACATTAAAAAATAGTCTCGTTTTTAAATAATATTTAATATTTCATTTACTAGTTTAATAATAAATAAAATGTACCTGTGAGTTCAAATATCCACCGGCTTCAAGTTTAAATAATTGTTTTAACACAATTCTAAATAACTTATATGAAATATTTGCCACATCACTACCACTAATTTTTGGAACAAGTATAATGGATCAGCTCCAGAAATCGATCGAGCAGCTAGCTACAATAATTGTAATCAAATAAAAAATTTGGACTTTGACGATAATGTATGTATGTACATTATACATATATCTATACGATATTTCTGATCATTTATATAATTCAACAATGTACCAGTTCAAATAAATTCTTACTCACGACTTTTGTGTCTGCGATATATCTTTATTTACCGTGGATTCGTTTATTGAAATGATTATCATTCAACCCCTAAGACGCTGCGGCCATGCATTCTTCCACAAATATTTGTTTCAATTAGGCTCTTCAAAGACCCCTCTCTCCCCTGTCAAACAAATGCTGATCGTTTTATCAAGAGCGACATTTCCGTACACTTTATAGATAAGACTTTTCTTATATGAGAAAAATGCCCTTATATTTACTTTTTCATTATATTTGATTATCATAATTAATAAGACGCTAAAAAATTATACTAAATAAAATAAAAGTAAGAAAAACTTTTTTTTTAAGTATACTGAAATGAAAAAAATAAACTTTTACACTAAAATTTTTACTTTTACACATTTGACACAATTTATTTGATATAAAAGCTCGCGAGATTTACTTGAGTAGATATATAAGTAAATTAAATAATTTAAACTGAATTTTCAGTAATTCCTTTCATTGGATACCCATATTATAGTCGAGGGCTAAAAACACTATATCGGTTTACATTGACGACGTTTTATTTTTTGACTTATTCTCGTTAAATAAAAGAGTAATATATCCGCCATCTCGGGTGTTCCATTCTTTAACGGTTCATTGTCATTCAAACTGAACGTGTATACAATATTTCAGCTTAATCAGTTAAAGATAAATTGAGTTGTAAGATTCACCCGTACATACTTACTTACATTGCAAGTTAAAAATCAAAAATATCAATATAAACTTTATTCAAGTGGGCTTTTACAAACACTTTTGAATTGTCATTAAACAATTAAATGAAGCTACCACCGGTTCGGAAAGTATATTCTACCGAGAAGAACCGGCAAGAAACTCAGTAGTTACTCTTTTTCAACATAAATAAGAGCTTATAAAAATATACAACAACGAAGATAAAATGTCCGATGTTTTCGCCTTATTTGCTCATTAAAATAAGTTCAACAAAAACACTAGAAAATTTACAATAGTAATATCGCAATTTGGAAGTGGAAATGAAAAAAAATTCGTCCCTCGAAGTTGCTGCTTCAGCTATTATTATTTTTTCCGTCTGCAAAATCCTCTTGACCCGTGACCAGCCTACGACGGCTTTAATTAAACACTTTAATGACTTTGGGAAGATTATTCTCAAACGCCTACGTTTTTAGTCGGATAAATGGATTAAGAAATGTCTGGAAAGTTTTCTATGATGAGGTTTCTTTATCTTAAATGGTTGTAGACTAAAATTTATAACAAGTCATATTTTATATTAAACAAGGAGCTGCTCGTCACGACTCCAGGATACATCATTATTTCTTTTACCGGGTAAGGTCTAAACCATCCAAGGACTCAAATTCCACAAATAATAACAATTTTATCAAAATCGGACCAATTGTTAAGCAGGAATTTATACAAAATATTTATGTATATTTGATGTATCTTTTTAGTTCTGTTTTATTAGAATTTTTGTAAAAAGTTTAATTTTCACGGCACTAAAAACTTTCATAAAACCCGATTCACAAAGACAATTTAAATCCTAGCGGTCAGGTTTGAACACGAAACATTGTGTTAGACATGTGAATATATACAGTTGTGTTTAAATCCCTATGTTGCATACTATTTTTCCATTTATTTACGACCTGCGCAGACTATAAACTACATGAATAAAGGATTCGGTAGACTTACTGTCAACTACTGGCTGTGTCTAACCGTGCCTTCCTTGGGAATAGCATACATGTGGTTGAGGCAATATCGTTTGCAGTTTTTATAAAAGTAGTTGACTATTAAGAGACCCACGTGTTGTGCCCATACATTTGAAAGGAAAAGAAATAGTGTAGAGACCTCTTGAACTAATTAGATATTCGGAATTTAATCATGTTGCCAAATATATGTAATATCAAAAGCAGTAATGGATTTTGTTAAACATACTAGTTTCCATACAAAGGAAATACAAAAGTGATTATTTTATTTTGCACTACAGATTTTCTTATTCGAAAGCGTTTTATTGCATTTAGAACTGTTTTATTCCAACAGACGCCTAATCGCATTTCCTCAAACATATGGTTTGTGACGGCTTGCTATGAACAATGACAAGGCGCTCGCTTCAAGTTAAAAATGTTTTTTAAAAATTATGTATTGTTGTGATTTTACTAAATAAGAATATGAAAATATACATGTAATAATAATGTGTTTATTTATTTTTACAGGTAATACATAATTCTGTCTATAAGTAAGTAATTTTATTTTTATTCACTACTTGTTAAGTGATAACGTTGTTAGTGTAATGCTTCTAAAACATATTGATACTACTTTGGACTTTTTTAAAAAGCAGTTTTTTTTAATTAGGTATAATTATGTGATCATTTATTGGTATAAGCAGTGGTTGTTTCTAGCAATTAATGTGAGTTAAATAATAATAAAAACAGTATTCTAACTATCTTCAACTTTAAATGTTTCTCTGAGTGTTGCTAATGACTATTAGAATTATAATCACTAAGCTCAAAGGCACACGAAAGCGAACGAGACGTCTATTGAAGATTGCACGTGCGTATTTACAACTATAATATTATTATTCAACTTTAGTCCTTAATTAAGAAGACTTAAGGATATTATTGGAGTACATTTACATATATAGTATACATTGAGTAAATATACCTTAATAATGAATTGAATCTTCTCTTAGGTAACAAAAGCCCCGTTTTGGAGATTCCATTACCTTTGTGAATATGCTAGTTGAACCATACAAATTTGTCTGTTATATTAATTTGATATCAAAGTAAGTTAAAATGATCATACTTTGAGAAAAGTAACATTTGTCTATCTGTATGTTTATTCCACTTATATCTAGAGCGGCTGGGTAGATTTTGATGGAACTTTCACTAAGAGATAGTTGTAATTAGAAATTACTTAGGCTATACTAATAACTTTTTGTTAAATTCAAACGTGCACGAAGTCACGGGTACAGCTAGTAAAAATAAAATTGATTACAATTAACTACGATAAGCATGTGTATATCTATTGTTACATTTAAATACCTGTTTGCTTACAAAGAAACTTAATAGTGAGCCACGAACCATGTATCTATTAAAGGGAAAACTGTCTAGAGAAAAGACCACAACACAATGTGGGAGCTTCCAGTCATTGTATTTTATTCTAACAATGACAGAGTATTTCAAGTTTCAACGGTCGCAGACTTTAGATGAGACAGCGTCGCACTTATGAAATATATCGATATTAACTCGTATCGATAAATCTGTTATTGAAACTCTTTTTATGCGTTCGATTTTTAAAATTTTGAACATATTAAGTTCTCCTAATTTTGATTTTCTATTTTTAACAATCGAACGAAAAACAATTATTTTTTACTTTTGTTTCCTTTTGTGATCTGTTAGGAAATATATTGTTTTGACTCAAAACCAAAGAACACGCGGTAAAATTAAAATAAAATAATAATTTCAAAAGCGTCAATTTTATATTAATATAATGAACATAATTTATATTGTATGCCGTACAATCTAAGATAATTTTTAGATAAAAAAGTTTTATTTAAGCACAAAGAAAGTTGATTTTTCATTGAGCACTTGATGGACGGCGTATCATCATTAAACAGTATTATCAACGAAGTTTTTCATGCTCAGTATAAAGGTTATAAAAAGCCGAGACCGTATTATGTCTGGGTCAGCCCTAACACAATTTATAGCGAGTACCGTTAGCACAATCAGGCTGTGGTGCATAGCTAATTGTCACTTTCTTTCGACTAGCTGCTTTATCTTGTTAGTGAAAATTAAACTTACTTCTAGAAACAGACTAAATGATGAGTTAAAGAATAAAAACGTATTTCTCTTGACTGTACTTTTTAAATGATATAAACTTTCTTATTATTTAATTCAGGCTGATAATGTATTGTCTAGAGTCTAGACGAAAGTCGTCTAATTTAATTATGAAAATAAACAGTTATGAAGTAAATTAATAGTTTAAGTTGTCATTTAAATAGGCATATTAAAATAGCGGGTTCATATCCAACTAAAAACCACCATTACCATACATTACCGCAAGTTACAATCGCAGTAGCTTGTTGAAATAAGCTCATGAAATTCACATCAAAGGAGAGTTCTGAGATCAGAATCTGGGAAATTATAGGCTGTGCTCTACTTTAATTTACTATAATAAATAATTTAATGTTGTCTTAAATTTTCGCGATTATTACACATTTAAATAAAACTAGTTATAACGGATTTGAATCGCGTATATTAATTATTTTTGACATCCCGACGTTTCGAGCACTTTACAGCGTTCGTGGTCACGGGTAGACGAAAGGTCGGGATGTCAAAAATAATTAATATACGCGATTCAAATCCGTTATAACTAGTTTTATTTAAATAAATAATTTAATTATAATACTTAAATTAAATATTGTATTAAATTAACAGTTGTATGTAAAATAAATAAATTGTAACTGATATTTCAATAACATAATCAGTGCAGTCTTGAAAGCAGTGAAGAAGGGCGGAAGCTGTACTTAAGAGTAATTTCCTCTCGCTTTGCTTAATTGTAAACGTTAATCAATAATGTAATTAAAATTTAATTGCTATGAATTTATTTTTAATGCGATCCTTCAATTTTATATTTCAAAGTAGACTGTAGATACTTAGTACTTTTTTGGGCGAGTCGTTTATTTTACAAACTAAAATTATGAACTGTTAATAGTCTAATGACGAAAATATTAAATATTATTATTTAAAAACAATAACGTAATATAAATCTGGATCACACGCGTACACGAATTCACTTATTCACATTCATATCTAGATTCAAAATTATGCAAATTAAGATATTTTAAGTGTACGTTTTAATATTTATTTGTACAACTTTTGAGATGGATAAGGAACTACTTCAAATATATCCAGTACTAAATAAATTAAGTCTAAACCTAGTACATGAGCCTTTGGATAGTTCCAACGGCCCCTGTGCTAGGTTTGTATGTATGAAATGATATTAATCTTAATCAATTTTTTCGTTCATAATTTCATGTAATGAAGATTATGAAGTTTTAAACAATAATACATACATTAATCTCCTATATCAACGTTTACTCGCTACTTGCTTATTCACATGCAAACAAAACCTTTGACCGGAACAAATTCTTGACCGTACAAACAGCCTGAATGAACTGGACCCTTACGTTTACAGAATCAAATAAGCACCCGACCCAGTCAAATATTAGGAGGCGAATACCAAAAAACTTCTTTCACATTTCACCCACTTAAATAAATATAGGCTGAGTTCACATACCAACCTCAAACTTATAAATATGCAACACTTAATTATAACGTTAAATAATAATTACTGTTGAAAGATATCCATTAATGCAAATTGTAATTAAATAAAAGAGATGGATGTTCTTAATGGATACTATTCTCTGCACAGTTACAAATGTGGGCGCAAATACGGTTTTAATTTCTCTAATAATAGGTTAGTCTGGCAATCAGACACCACCAGAATAAGTTCTGGCTCAGGAACAATAACTTGATATGCGTACTGAGGTAAAGGTATGTAGACACACTGTCATCTTCTGAACTTGCTGTTTTTTACTACACTGACTCGGAATTTACATTTAAAAACTTAGGATTAACAGCATATAACTAGCAACTATGACAAGATACTAAGTAATGATAATAATTCGTTTTCATTTATGAACAAAGATGTATTTACATCTTCAAACTCTAATTAACCATACTATTTTATTTTAGATCGTATTGAACTACAATCATTCTTAATAGTTCTATACTGTCATTAATTGTTTTTGCTCCCCAGAGCGTAAAAAATCAAGTGTAGCTATTTGCACTTAGTCAAGACACTACAATAAAGTGTTCTTACGCCATGTTCCGTCGTTCAATGGGAAAAAGTCAGCCTAAGACATTTATGACCATGAAATTGCGAACAGCAATTTTTTTCGTTAAATAAAATAAACTGCTCTTTTTATAACAGCAGAATGATAGTTGTTGCAAAGTGGGCCAATTCTGTACAATTTATGGCGTGGTTCCCGGCCCCCGTTTATGATTTTACAACATATTTATCGCTTTATGGCATAATGGGGGCAGTTTATGATAATTTTCTAGCGACATATATCTGAGGGAATTGCCGCAGTAATTCAGACATAAAAATACAGTGCTCGTAAAATGAATGAGCATTAATGAGCAGACGAACGTGAAGTTTGGACGTTGCAATAACATTAAAAATAAATACTTTTAAGAGAAGACATTTTTAGTAAATAAAAAAAAAATTTAATCAAACATAATTATTTCTGAATTTTTACTCAACTTCTTTCATTATTATTATTGTTTTTATTGTGACATCAAAATAATTATGGTTACAGTCGAATTAAATCGAAGCACCTAATTCGGTACCAATATTTTCGAAAACAAATGCTAAAACGGATAATTTACTACTTTTAATTTCTATTGCTTCTTTATTGTGTGATAATTTTTGGCGGTCTTGTAAAAGTGAGCATTGTATTACAAATAATTGATCAATGTGATTTTTTTGGTAGGGAGGTTCGAGTTGTAATAACGTTTCCGCTCTTTACCCCGCTGTTTATCGAGCCAATGCAAACACGAGTGATTTTACTATGCGGGAGACCGTTACGGCTATATATTTCGATACTAAAATATTATTACAATTTTTACTTTATGTATCTTCGTGTGAATCGAAAGGGGCTCGTGATGGAGATACCTATTTTTTTTAGTTCATATTTTCCTCGTATTTTTCTTTTAGAATTTATTTTCTTTATAAATTAAATTATGATATTTTAAAATAATTCGAATAAGATGATAACAAAAGTTAGGCAAATGGACCGCTGGATGTGGTCACCACTACAAACAGACATTTGTTTTTTATGGTATAAGTTGGCGGACGAGCATATGGGCCACCTGATAGTAAGTGGTCACCATCACCCATAGACAATGACGCTGTTAGAAATATTAACTATTCCTTACATCGTCAATGCGCCACCAACCTTGGGAACTAAGATGTTATGCCCTTTGTGCCTGTAGTTACACTGGCTCACTCACCCTTCAAACCGGAACACAACAATACTGAGTACTGTTATTAGGGGGTAGACATTTTTCACTTTGCCATTACTTAAATTTAAATTATTTTTAAAAAAATATATTGGTCTTTACCAATAGATATTATTCCGTACAAGATTATGAAGTCGTTAAAAAAAGCTTGGAATTAATACTTGTGGACTTCCAGTTAGGATAAATTACATACATATAATACATTACATACGTATAATTGTAATTAACTAACTTTTTAGTATGTATTTTTAAATGGTGAAAAGAGTAACTACTGAGTTTCTTGCCGGTTCTTTTCGCTAGAACTTTCCGATCCGGTGATAGCTACAATAAAATAGTTGTTATATGACTATTCAAAAGTGCTTGTAAAAGCCTACCTGAATAAAGTATATTTTGACTTTGACATTGGCGCCGTAATTAAAGATTAAGCATTCTTTACATCGCCGACGTGCCAGTTTGTAGTTACACTGGCTCACTCACATTTGTAACCGGAACACATCAAAAATATTACTTTGGCCATTTAACGATTATACATGTATATTATCCTAAGTGCGATGTATCTATCTATACTATATGCACAAAGCCACCAATTAATTTAAAATTTAGAATAATTAAGCATAATAATATTCCTCTTGCGTTTCGTCCGTCTCAATATATTTTAGTTACACGCTATTTATTTATTTTTTTATCTAAAAGAATTCTTAACAAAAACAAATTAACAATGCGAATGGTATATTTAGATAATGCCTACACTCAATGTCAGCTTAATCGTGATCAAACTTCAAAGGATTTATATTCCTTTGTTTAAAATCTATGCCGTGGAGTGATGTGTTGGTATTTTAATTAAAAATCTTGGAACACATTGTTTATAAAATAAGAATGACAAATTATAACCACAGAAGGGAAACTTTAAATAAACTTCTAAAGAATGACATGGTTACACTTTAGATAAAACTAAATATATAAAGATAATTTGTATAATATATGACAGAGAGAAAGTATTAGAATAAATTACTATATGTACTTAATTTTATACAAAGTTGTATAGTTGAAGTTATTAAAAATAATTTGTCAAATTAAGAAAGAGCAAACTGTTTTAAGCAATGATTTCACGCTGCCACAACGAGGAATGGAGCAGTGACCACAACCATCAACCATCATTCAAGCAACAGCCATCTATAGTCCTTTATTTTTCTCTCCGAGATTTGCTTACCTAGATAAATGGTAGGACATGTGAGACTTATGACTAATGCCCACTCAAAACCAACGGTCGTAGTGGGACTCCACGGGATTGCTTACGCATGCTATTTATATTGCCTGGCGAAGCAGGCTGTTAATGCCTTGATGCATGTTGCATTTGGGTATTAGGAACACTTCGGTCCCAACATTGCATGTATAGTCCTAACTAAGCGGAAGGCACTACTATAGCTCTAAAAGGGCAAATATATTTAAATGTAATAAAAATTCAATTTAATAGCACATATATACATTCAATGGCTGTCTGTGTTGGCGCTAGACGCAATCTTTTTAATTATGAACTCGCTATTCGCTTTGTTCGCGTGGACATTTTATTTATCCCCAGGGCTCTATATACCGTGGTCATGAAATATTCTATGATTTTATAGTTTCAAAAGTGCAGCTTTAATTGAAAACCAAACGAACATAATCAAATATCATTAACCGTGGTTTGTGTTTTCGTAATTGTTTAATATGTTTTAAAATTCGACTTCTTGTGTATATCATAGGGATTTCATAATGTATATTTATAAACATCAAGTGACACAGGTAGTAGGACTCTTTGCTAGCCAATCACAGCCACCCACTGATTATAATTATTTATGAATTATCTTAGTTACCATGTTTAGTGATGTCTTGGTGAAGTAAGGAATGGTTAAAATTCTCATTTCGCCAAAGTAGTCTGACCTTACCAGCAGGAGGCTCATTGTCCCGACAGACATGCAATGATGAAAAGAGAACCATCTCTACGCTGCGCATTCGAGATGTGAAATAATAATTAAAATATATTTAGTAGTTTATAGGACATAATAAAATGTATATACATATTTAGTAGTAGTGTACAGATTTAGACACACATACGGCTTCGCATTAGTTGTTCGATCAATACTTACGAGTTTAAGATAAGTTTGGTTTCTCGTCTGACTATCAGAGTGCAAAACACAACGATCATTTACTGTTCAAGAGTATAAGTTAGGCTTTTAAGCCACGAATCCCTTAATGAGAAAATAAAAAGAGGCCCTTTCTACCATCCGTATTCCTGTTCTTATTGAGTCGAGATGGCCCAGTGGTTAGAACGCGTGCATCTTAACCGATGATTGCGGGTTCAAACCCAGGCAAGCACCGCTAATTCATGTGCTTATTTTGTCTTTAAAATTCATCTCGTGCTCAACGGTGAAGGAAAACATCGTGAGGAAACCTGTATGTGACAAATTTCATAAAATATCTGCCACATGTGTATTCCACCAACCCGCATTGGAACAGCGTGGTGGAATATGTTCCAAACCTTCTCCTCAAAGGGAGAGGAGGCCCTTAGGTGTGGTATCTGTTGTGGTGGACAAACCGGAAATGCGATTAAACGGGTAAATGCATCTTTCTAAATTTTTGCTACCATAAGATACGGTATTTAGAATAACAATTTTTTATCCGCATATTATTAACGTTTTAATTCGAATAATTATTTCGTTAATAACTAAAAAGTATATAATAACTAAAATATTTTTACTATTTATTCCACGTAATAATATTCAAATTTTAACTTTAATCTAGTTACGATAAATGATTACAGACAAAATTCTTTTAACCGGTGAGTAAGTCACTAGAATGAGGAAGTCAATATTTCCTGGAAAATACAATCAAGTGCGGTTCTACGATAATTTCAATAATTGTATTTGATGTTTTTGGAAAATTGTTATAGTACTCAGATCATTTCTTTTCACCAATTTGAATGAAGAATATTATAGTTTTCTCAAATACTTAGTGCTATAATATTGTTTCATTTAAAATATTATCGAAACAGTTAATTTGTCTAAATAACAATTTTGTTCAACCGTATGCACAGATAATGGAATTCATTTATAAAGCACATTAAAAAATCTCCGAAGATCACCAAGGCATAACAATGCTTATGTTGCTGAATACTGTAAATAAATAAATAATATACGACGATAAAGTAAAAGAGTCCCGAGAAATATATTCTTTGTAATTTTATTTGGATAGATCGATAGATTTAAAATATGTTGTTTCTATGTAGAAGTGTATTTGTCTAAGTAAGTCAAAGTAAAGGTTAATAATAAAATATGCAAGGGCACTGAGGATTATCGACCATCTCTTACATTGTAAATATAATAAGCTACCAACCTCAGGGACCAAGATATTATGTTTCTTATGCCTTTAAATTGCTATCAATTACCACGATAAGTATGGATAAAAATATATGAGTACACAAGGCGTTTTTACAGTCTCGTAAACTGCGAGTTTTATTTAGACAAGTGCATTCAATTCGAGTCTAAGCTATTTTTATCGTCAATCTTTCATCACGTGACGTGTCAAATAAATGTGTCATATTTTCTTTTCGAGTGTGAGTAATGCTTTCTTGGCGGAATCGATGTTGTTTTTCTAGTGTCATTAGGACTAGCATCGATTGATCGAAATATTAAATTTTATTTACCATTTTTTTGTTTTGATATACGATCTATGATATAGTATACATATATGAGTGAAATGTCTTTGGAGCTCTATTGTGTATTGTGTGTCGTTGACAATACTTTCGTGAGTCACATGTACGCCAATGAAAGTGATGGAGTGATGTGAGAGTGAAATGTGAAGACACATTATTAAAACATGTACCTCTACACGATACAAAGTATTATTTAAATTAACGGCGAAATATTATAGGTAAATAGGTAACATTACTCTGCCAATTAGACGGACGAGTGATTAGTGATGTAAATTTATAAATATAGGTTTTATTTTTATCGATAGATACGGAACCCTAAAAATATTTTTTTGTGTGCGTTATATCTCTAACTCTTACATTAATGATAAAAAATATCCATATAAAAATATATGATTATATTTAATAACAATACTATTATAAATAAAATATTTATTTAAGTGTCTAATTTGTTGTCTATGTTTAACAGTATAAGATAGATATACAATAATAATGTTTGTAAGAATGTAATACATTTATAATGCACACGAAGGAAGCGCTTTTAAAATTGTTATCTCTAAGGATACAAAGTTTGTACGAAGAAACTACTAAATTGTCTCATTTAATCGAAACTTCGTAGTTTAAAAATGCAGGTTAACACATAAGGATTATGTACCAATATTCTGCGAGTATTATACTAAGATAAGCATTGATAAATAAAACAAATATTACAAAAATTAAAACCGACTCGAAAAACAATGAGAAATCTGACTAAAGAGTTTATGTTTTTTTTTTTGTGATCGTATCTTGAACAGGTGCAAAACCAGAATGGCCGTTAGGGGTACGCTAATAGCGCAATCACGTTCGACCTTGCGGGGTTGCCTGCTTCTCACGTGTTCTGTTTTACAAGCTTGTGTAATTCACCTTGTTATTAACAGTGATTGAAAAGCGTTATAAAAAAAAGTAATGAATATGGATACGATGAAGGGATCTAGTTCCGGACATGCGTATTCGAGTGGGATGGAGATAGCAGACCAGTGGTGGGTGAACGTCAGTTGTTGCCCGGTCGTCGCGCCGCGCGTCGCGTTCGTGAACCGCGCCGTAGACACGAAACCGTACACATATCAAATTTCACAACGAAAATTTGATATAGTCGTCGATTTGTGGAAGTGATTAAAAGTTTGCGGGTTTACCGGTAATTTTACAAGTTTTACCGTATTGTTTGATTTTGGTTTTGTGCTTTGTTATTTACGTATGTGTTTTTGGTTTTTTACAAGTGATTCTTTAACAGCCTCTGTTTTAGTAGTGGGTATCTTTTTTATTTATTATTTTTATACTATTTTTTGCAATGTATATTTATATAAGAGTTTTTTTTAAATAGTTTTGTTGTGTTACATTTTTGATTGGTTCTATATGATATCATCAATACAGCTGCTTTATCAGTGTAGATAAGCCTTATCAGGTATTAAAAAGTTGGCCATGCGTTTGCAATATTGCACATAAAACACCTATGATACTAAGAAATTTATTATACTTTAAGTAACTCGATGTCGCTTATGTTTTACGTAGTATTCACAAATGTTGTGATAAATTACATTTATAAATATGTGATACCTAAAATTTATCCTATTAGAAGTAAGTTGAAGTAGTTCGTAATCAAAGAAAATCCCAATTTGTGGATGAAATAGAAATAAAAAGAATATAAACAATTCATTCCAATTAGCGTTCCGCACTGCCAATACAACTTCAAATCGAACAAGTGACGGGGGTAGGACTACTTTATTTTTAAACTATTCACATGAAATTCGAAAGACAAAGAAGGGATTTGAATATGAGGCGAAGGGGCTTTGAAATTGATCGCCTGGTCCCCAACCTCCGGTTTACCGACCCTTAGAATATCGAGGTAGGCTTAATTGGTAACAAATTTGATTTTGGGGCTAAAGATCTATATTTTGGTCCCTTTACTCCAGTGACTATAAACTTGTCTTTATATCCTTTTTTGGTATTGATAACGTCCCAATTTCGTTGATTAGAAATAACTGAGATGAAATATAATCATTTCTATTCAAAATAATTATTCCCGTGAAATATTAATTGAAAAATTCTCTTTAGTCAATGATGACAATTTGAAGTACTCTCCGCTTTACTAGGTTATAATGATGTATTATTGTTTTTATACTACACAGGAAATACTTTCCCATTGGAAAATCTCGTTAGTGATCCGATTGTATGAAAACTAAATAAAAAAAAAACCTCATAATTAAAAGATTTGTCAACACTTTTCTCTTTACGTAATAAAAAGTATTTAAACATATTCAACCTCCTTGAACAACTTGGATCTTTAGCTGATAATCACGGCTTGCCGTTTTTTGTCCAAACTTTTGGTGTTATCGATCAAACTAGTTTAGCTAGGACATTAAGAGCGGGGCACGCGCCACGTTGCTTAATACGATATCGAAGAGAATTATAGTTGACCATTGAAGCGACAATTCGGCACCATAATCGCACTAAGACCCCTTTTTTGAACTATTGTTGCACCCACGGGTTTTTGGGTCGTTGACATTGGTCTTCCCCTATCATGTTTTCGATTTGCACGATTCTTTTTCATCTCGTATTGTGTTACAACGTATACTTCATATATAATCTGAGTCATTTGCGCGAATGAATGAATGACTTTTTAATCCAAAATACAGACGATTATCAACGTTTTCGTTGACCGTTACACTTATTTGAAATTTTATTTTAAATATGACACGAGCCTTGTTAAAGTCTTTCCATTCAATAAAATCACTTACTATACTCATTTATAGTCCGCTCATAATACTTTATATAGTCCTACAAACTATGTTTTTTCTATAACATAAATTACTGATAATTATTTTGTGTTATGTAAATGTTATTGAATGATGATGTTTCGTCGCAGAAGGGTCTTTAATAAATATGAAGTCTAAGGAAATAAAGCCCATTGTTATTCTTCCTAATAGATATTGGCAAAAACAATGCGGGCTGGGAATGCTTATACCGTTATAGAGAGGCGCTCAAGATAGTTATTTGAGTTGCATTAACTAGTGAGGGCAACAATCTTCGATACCTTGTTAGTTACTAGTATTGCGCAAGCGTTCTACTTTTTGCACGTGTTAATAGTTTTGCAACAGGTTCCGGCGATATTATTGCTTCAGTTTTTATATACTCATTCATCTACAACAAATTCTGTCTTTTAATCTTTAAAGTTTTTGTTCAATAATAGACTTGATTATATCAGGTTTAAAATATAAAACTTTGTTCCTTGATCATTGAACACGAGTTACCAAATAACCTTCATCATCGTTTTGATACAAATGAATACCCACCCACTTTTTGCGGCATCTTTGTATGCCCATTTTCGAACGTACCGGTTTTTTACAATGTAACCATTTACACCTACTTATTTATACTTCGATCTTTACTATAATCGGTAAACAGCACAGGTCTATCCCGAAGGGCGTTGCACCGTGCCGCGATGGAATGTGTCTGATTGTGGTTACGAAATACCATGACTCTGTAATCGACAGTCGTGCCTTCTACTCGCATACCAATTATATTGTTTACCCAAACAATTATTCGTTTTTGAATCTTTTGTGAGTATTTCGTAATGAAAATATTAACCAATTAGCAACAGGGATCGTTGTCTCAGCCTAATTGCTCCTCTTGCTTGCCTTGGCGTTGTGTTCATGGCTTTTTAATTGCTTTTACGTATCTGGCGGAACATTTGCTAATGTGCACTGTTACGGCCGGCCCGGAAAATACAACGGAGCCCATTGTTCCGACCAGCTCCTTATATTGCGTACAGCGGTCGACTTCACAGCCAACACACGAGAGTCGATGTGTCCAAATTCTGAGAACGACTGTTGCATTTAATTATCCATCTTTGGTTTTCTGGTATATTAATGGACAGTCCGAATCGTGACAGGGCCCGTTCTTCTTTTTACTTCCGACTGTCTTATATAAAAAAAAAAGATTTTTAAATTCTTTTTTGATAAAGTATACTTTATCAAATAATAATTTAAAGAATTCGTAGGTGCAAACAGAAAACATAAGGACGTATGTTACGCAATATCTTCGCATTCCGATTATGGGCAGTATATAATATATAATACTATCAAACTATATATTATTGCTTTGAGAAAGATCTTTAATTTGACAGAAAAAGTATTCTCTCAAATTCTGGAGAATATATGGCTTTGAATCGGAACTTACAAAATGGATTTACTATTTATATTATTTTACACATAATTTTTAATGCACAGGAAATTTCATCAAAAAGCCGCTTTTCTGTGTATATCATTCTCCTTACACTTAGTTTTAAATCGCTGATCTTGCCGTTAACTGGGTTAAGTTTAATCTCATGAATCACCACTCAATTCAAGTGTTCATAAGGGCCTGACTTGTTTCGCAGAATGACATAAAATTTTGGTAATAACTAGATTTATAAACCAGATGTAAATGAATGACGAATGACAAATGAAAAAAATATGTAAATGTTACTAATAATCTTTATTGACAGTTACTATTACGTCAAATAACATTAATTATTTATAACAATATCACCAAATTTATGATAGAAACCTAGTTTTATTTTACTACTTGATAATGCTATGTTTGGGCGCACGTTTGAATAAAAATCAGTCCTTTATCACTGATACAGTCAAACAGTATTTTTTTTTACTTCTGGAATCCACCTCAGTCTAACGCTAAGAGATAAGAGCTTAGCTCTTATGGTCGCTATTGTATTGTAAAGTAAGAACTGGTTTTTGCTTCTAGCAGTTCCAGTATCTACAGATAAAGGTGACCACTTAACACAAGGTGACCTATTTGCTCGTCTACCTGTACAAAATAATTAAAAACAAAGTCTAATCTATAACATTTGTTATCGTACCGAATTACTATTATGATTTTTTTATCTTATACTGTAGACTACATATTACTTTTTTCTCATTTTTTTGTTTACTTATTATATAATTATGATTGACTGTCTCGTTAATCAAGTGGCTAGTTTGTTTAGCTACAGATATTGAGGTTTCAAGGTTGGTCCAATAATGCCGGGTTTTTTGATTCAATAATTTCTTGTTATCCGCAAGCTTATTGGTGCTAGGTATCTGGTCAAGTTGCATTACCATACTATTCGATTCTTCTCCTTGTTAGTATTAGCAATAGAGAGGACTTCTGTGTTTGCACACACATTTGAGCATTACAGTATAAGAGGTTTGAATGCATGTTAATATTTTCGTACCAGTTGTTCTATATCAGAATTGCTAATACCTTAACAACGCAAGTAGTGTTCACATGAATTAATTCCCAAATAACCTTTAACGGTTTTTTGTATTCATTATTGTAATACTCCTAGTAAGAATGATTAATGATACCATTTAGTCGATTAAATACACTTCATCTTAAATTGATGTTTTTTTAAGGTCTTAAGAAATACATAGGCCATCATCTGTGATCAACGAGGGTTGTTTAGATAAAATTGTATATGGATAAGATTGAAAATGATGCAAAAATTCTTCATTTTAATAGCCTAATAAAATATCCTTTAAGCAATATTTATGATTGCCAAATCCTTCGGCTATCTAATTGCAACAGTTATATGTAAAAAGTGCATTACTTGTTTGCAACTTTAATAGCCTTGTGTCAATATCCTTTAAGCAATATTGATTATAACCATCAGTCATCTACCGATCTATTTGCAACATCATCAATCTCAGCCATCATTCATGTCGCCCGCATCCCGCTGCCAATTACGTAACTTACGAGTACAGAACTCGAAGAGTTAAATTGATTAAATTCCGTTACTCGACTATGAATATCTGCGATATTCTCATGAACCCACATTAATTACCGCCTCATGTTCTACCGTTACCGTATTTATCACTGATCTTAGCTTTTAGACATGTCAGAGAACAGAGTCGAGATGACTCAGTTGAACACGTGTTCTTAACCGAAGGTTGCGGGTTCAAACCGGAGGATTGCTATACAACCAAAATTTGTCGGGTCTTCTAAATTTGCGTTGTCGTCAGTCAGTCTTTGCCTTACTGTTTTACTTAACGTTATACTAAACGGGACCATACATTTTATAAATATCGAAATAAAATATTATCTTCAAATGGCAATAAGATTCGAATTTTTAATTTTCAAATTAAGATTGTTTTATAGTAAGATTTACTTAATATCCAACAACCTTAGCATCGTCTATAGTGTGATCTTTACATACTGTAAACAACTGATTAACGATGCCTTGACTCTGATATATATTTTCATCTCTCTCCACAAACTGTTTGCACAGACACTGGCGCTCGTTCCTATTTTATTTTCAGATTTTTATTATACATATTGATGTTTTCAAGTCCCATAACAATTTTATTATTAATTAAATGAATAGTATGATATATGTTTTTATATATAGAGCTAGCAGCGATGCCATAGAAATTTTGTAATCGAGTCTGTGACAAGTAATTCAAGATTCTTCTATTGGATATATTTTTCTTGTAATGGCCCAATAAAGCAAGTTTACGATGTAACCGGTATCAATAATAGAAATATTGGACAAGAGTCGGATGTTCCGAGACACATTGTGGCTTTTGCCTTCCTGCGTGCGCCGCGTCTTGAATACATATCGGTTCCTCAACTGCCTTATTTGATATTCCACACTTAGGTAAAGTGGTTTCTTCTAGTTCCATATAGTTGTCAGAATCGTGGAGTTTTTCAACTGGATTGTTTGTGTTGAATATTGAATTAGTCAGCCGATTAAATTGATATGTTATTATTTTATTTTTGAAAACGGTAGTCGTAACGAATTCTACTTACTATGGTTCAATTAATCGATATTTTATTCGGTTCAACGATATTTTATTATATTGTAAACTTTTTTGATCGTTTCAGTCGTGTTTACGTCAAATGTAATATTTCAATTTAATTGAAGTATGTAAACGGTCCCCATGCTCTTGTTTATTATTATAACATAATTTTGAAATATAGGAGTATTTATCCAAAAAGGTAGATTTACGATACTGCGATTCTGTATTTAATACTTTGACTTAAATAAAAATATTATTCATATAGTATAATTATGTTTTAGAGAATGTAAAACAATATCCATTAATAGCCGAGTCACTACGAGCATCTTTCTTATGTCACTTCGCATTCCTTTGTATTAATCATTGTCAATTGACAATAGCACTACGAACATAACTGTTAACATTGAACTCGTTATTTAATAAATGTAAATTAATAAAATGTTAATAATGATTATGAATATAAAAATAAATTCAGTAGTTATAGATTTGATGATTTTCATTAAGGATAATCACGATCATTTATCATAAATATATTATTTATTTATTTATAATCCTTATAAATAATTTTGATTTATTGTTTGTTTTGTTAGTAGGCATTTAAGAAAAATAATTTAAAATTAATACTTCAACACAATTTGCATGTCAATTTGATATTATTTTGTCTAATTGTAAGGTTTTTATACAATTATGTAACATATCGTCATGCATTCTGCTAAGTACTCTAAGCTTTTATTTTCGAATGTCAAAACAATAATTAGTATTCTGAAGACGTCGAGAATGATTCATTCTTTAGATAATTTGTTACGTCATAAAATAAAATGTTAGTATATTTTTAATTTTAACAATAAATATTCTAATTGGTACCTGCATGTTTTTTTGTATTGAGATGGTTGAAAAAAAAAATATGTCTGAGGCACCTGCTTGCATAAATCGATCGGCAGATGGTTACGAGAGCATTTTTTTGCATTCGACTTAATACACCTTTGAATTTTAAAAATTGAGGCTGTTACATCTTAAAGGGTTATAAAATGTTTGTTTTGTGAGTTGCTTTATGTTCATATTATAATTCACCTTGAATATTTATACCTCTACAGCTAACATTTTAGTATAAAGTTTTCTAAAGTATTTTAAAAAATCAAAACTGATACTTTAGCTCATAGTCATTTTTTAATCTTAAAAATCTCATTAATATTCGCAGTCGAAGACTGCGGTTAATAGTCTTCACCCTTCCATCTATAGAATATTCAAGCCTGTTTAAAAAATGCAACTTAGAGAAAATTTACATTCCCATGAGGAAGTCTACAAGCTCTACAAGCGTTCCCATTAGATAGGAAATATATAGCACAGAAGAGAATACTTAAAAATATTGATTAAAATTCTAGACACTAAAATGACACTTTATAAGGTGCATTTGTCGAAAAAGTAACTGCTAAGTTTCTTATAACTTTAATTTCTATCAATTATGTATTATAATACTAAGTATATTTTGATATTTTAATGAAGGCAGATTACTAAAAAAGTTCTATTTTATAGGTCAGCTATAAAAAAAAATGTTTTATTGATATAGTGATTCGGCATTAAATCGGCGATTCTAAAAATTTAAATGGCCAGATTAAATGAGATATTATGTAACTAGTAACATTATACAACACTTATATAATGCTAAAGATGGTTACGAATGAGTGGTCACTGGTACACAAATCGTTCATGTCCGGACAGCACTAGGTCAGGTATATCTTGTTGATATTTCGTTACCATATAAGAATACTACAAATAAAACGTAAAAGAAAACACACTGAATGTGAAAGTCATAGCATGATGTAGGCCAACTGACCAGCCGGCGCAAATGAGCTGTAATCATGACTATGTAATAATAACAAACATTTTGCAAACCACTATTTACTATTGAGTGTTGACTCATGCTATAATACTACAAAAATAAATTTAAGTTTACTATCTATGGTTTTCAAGTCCCGAACTACCTATTATACTGTGCAACACAATTAGTAAATTTACATTTGGTACAAAAATTGATTTAAAAAGATGCCTTCTTGTAAAAATTACTAGTTTCTTTTACCAAATTATTTAATCAAATTTTAACGTACTCTCACGACCAGGTAAGAGGACTTCATCCTTACAAATCAAAGGCTCAGTTACTTCAGGCTTTAGTGTTCAATGAACAAATCAAACAATTAACATTCCATGATCAAGGATGAAGTCTCATCGACGCCATTCGTTCCTTACAATTTATCTAGGTGTTTACCTAAACAGGTTTAACGTAAACAAAACCTATTGGACCTTCGAAGATGTCTAAGTTACAAATATATTAAACCTTGTAGCTATGTATGTTAAATCATATAAATGCACATCAACAATCACAACCAAGGTCAAATACTTGATGCACGTAATGGCCATTCAACTGTGAGACCATTTTACAGTGTAGTTTATTACGTGGTATCCGTTATTTATCTTTTGAATAGTAGTTTCTTAAGACAAGCGGAAGTTAAAACGTATGTTTAACAGTAAGTGATGCTGCTCGTTGACGATTTGCAAGAACCCGATGCAATAACTACGTCCGGTTATTATAAAACATCCTACAAGTTATATCAAAACGTAAGGAGTTTGCGGTTCGTGTAATATATTCAAAGCGTGAATTAACAAGTTTCGAATTTCAAAAGTTTTGTTTAGATGTTTTTTTTTTTTTAATTCTACTTACGCATTGTTTTTTTTTTTAATAATTCATTCGCATGAGTTTTTATTTCGTTAACCTACATTGAGAGTTCATTTCTTACTCAACGTTGTATTTGTAAAACTTTGCCTATTGTTGTCAGTCAATCTGAAACAGGTTGTTGAGTGAACATTGCGACGTTTAAATGTAATCGGTGTTTTATGTTCATCGTGAACAGATTTTTGCTATCAATCAGTTTTGGTCACTTTTTACGCTGAATGTTTTTGTAATAGTCGCAACTTTGTTGGTGATTTCATTGAATCAAGGTCACCAATACGCCGGTTTTTTAATACAACCTATTTCCTTCCTTTACAGACAAAAATGTAGATTGATGAAAGTAGGTAACGTCTACTTTTATTAAAAAGTACGATGTCTATTGACCAGGCATCACCACTGGTGCCCATCAAGCCTCAGATCGCGTTGCAAAACAGTGCATTTATAAAGAACAGTCATAACAGGAGCAGCTTCTGCGGAGTGACTCCATCGCCGACGAATGGCAACAGAACGTTCAAAACTTTCTCGGTAAATCGCAAGAGTTGGAGTGGAAACGTAACTCTTCCGCTTCAACAGTATGCTCTGGATGAACCGGCGCCGAAGCTTGGGACATTTCGCTCCGGGACAGGAACTTTTCCCAGAAACCGGGAACGGAACAATAACAGTGCCTCCAACGGAATATTAACACCTAACGGGAACTCCGTGCAAACGCTCAAAGGAAATGAAGTGAGGAGGAGCGGATGCTCTAACGGCCGACGCTACGCTGAGATCGGAAACTGGAGCAAAAGGTACGTCAAGACGATTTAATGTTATAAGAATATTACAATAAAGAGTTATCGAATGAATTCATGTATCTCCACTTATTTCTTTTAATATTTTCATTCAGGCATCATATGAATATAGGTATATATTCCATTTAGAATTAAATTCATCAATTGATTTGAGGATTAAATTATTTTATTTATGAATATTAGTTAATCGAGGTTGGATATATTTAGAAATTTGTCTCATTTAAAAATAAAAATGCTCATAAAAATGCGCTTAGTACAGCTCTACTCCACCGTATCCGTACCGAACCCGGCCTTATTTATTTTCTTTTTCATCTTAAGTAATTTTGTAACAAGTTTTCCAATTTCATTCTCTCGTCGCTTTCATTTCCTCCCGTTCGGTGGATCCCGCTCCCGTAATATTACTTTTATTAGCTCACAACGTTTAACAAACATTGGTTTGAGAATCTAATAAAGATTGAATTTTATTTCAATAGACATATAATTCCCCAGATACAAAAGATTCACATATTTCTGGAAAATAGTGTACTTTATGTTAGGAATAATTGTTTTTGGAACCAATTTGAAATGTATCATTTTCAATTATCGTTGGCAATTAATCTATTTATATGATGAAGCGGTCAATTTCAAAGTAAACTAGTTTGCAGTGAATCATAATATTACGCAAGTTTACTATTAGTCAATAGTTCATTGGAGCCCAGCCGAATGGCACCGTATTTATCTAATCAGAATCCTCATTATCTTTATTAGTGGCGAGTAGAAAGTTCGTCCATAATTCTCATCCACTTAATTTGGGGGGAAGTTAGTAGCTCGATAAGACTATGCCCAATAATCTGACTCTTAAATACTCGGCCTTTTTATTAGGGGTTGACGTTATCGTGTCATGATTCGTCGTCACCAACACTGGCATTATCGCCCCTCTTTCGCGTTCACTTCTATCGTTTATGTTTATTTTAATCATAGCAATAAACATTACGATAGAGCTTACACTAATCCGTACACTTTTTTCTTTAATTAAGTTGTATAGTTACGGAATACGACGAAATATATTCGCTTATACAGATATTCTCGTCAAGTATTTTGTTTTGAACTTGGTATATTATATCAATGTTAAATTCATTTACATAAGTTTGGTGCTTATAACAATAGCTATTCTCAGCAAATTATTATTCACCTAGCAATGAACGAGTCAAGGTTGATGTACGTAATTTCCACGCTATGTTGAGCATGTTTAAAAGTTTTTATTCGGTTTACTTGTGACTTATAAAGAGATCAACTCTATAACTTGCTCAAAATCATATTTGCTAGAAAATATACTAGCTCAGATCATGAAATAAAGGACAGATAGAATGTACGGAACACTACAATGATGCAATGAGAAAACGCAAATAAAACTATAAGCGACAAATACAAATATGGGGTAGCGCGAATGAAAAGTCGTTTTCATAATACATCGATAATTAAAAATTAAAATGACATTTACACATATGAGTGAAATGGGAACGCTCTGTCGGATTTCCATTCGCTTTTGATGCTTCAATTTAATGTTTCTCTCGTTTCAAATACCTATTGTTTTTGAATCTGACAATATAAGATTATTTGAAGGAAAGTAAATGGTACAATAAAAATAGGTTAAAATGTGAACCATTAAGAAAGTCACAACATTCTTGCAGTAATAAGTTTATTTTCATTTGTACATATCACACACTAAGTTATTTGTTTCGATAACAATGAAGATTGTCTAATAGAGAATGTTTCCTTTAGATTATTATTTTCTATAGATTCCTTGAGATTGTTATGTATTATGTTATTTTATTGTCTGAAGTGTGAACTTGGAAATATAAATTCACTAAAGTCTAGCTATTGTTTATATTTCAATTTATCGAAATATGTGATAAGCACCAATTCAAATATATATATCTAGGAGGTAATTTTAGGTATAAAATACCTACCATTATCGAACCATGATAGTAATTACCTAGGTAGGCCAAATACATTAGTCTGGTAGGTAATTGGCGTAAAAAAATGATGATAGTCACTAATGTGTCATCAGTGTTACACGCTAATGATATATCATTGTAGTCCTTAATACATACGACTTAAGGGCTGTATTAAAACAAATAAAATTGCAATGAATGGTTTACTGGTGGTATCTTAATAGCGAAACTATTTGCAAAGGCATAATCACGGCGCCGTAAAGTTATGTTCCAACTTTCGCTCATCGATTTATTTTCTTGCGTGTTATTTTCCATTTGCCTTTGCCTTTATTTTTTGCAAAAAACATGTTCATCATTATACGTAATTTATATACATACATAACCCTAATTATTGGAATAATGTAACTATCAATAAGAGATTTTACTAATATTATAAATACGAAAGTTTATTTAGTAAGCACATTGATATCATAGTCTGGAATGACAAATATGCTACTTTAATTTTCCAGAAAAAAGTATATAACTTTTGCAAAACGCGGATACTTTTATGTATCAGCAAAACAGTATTCTGATAACAATATGTTATTATAAAGTTGTTTATGTGCGTTTTAATTTAGCTTTCTAAAGCTTCTCCATCCTGGTTTCAGTTTAAGCTAATCGCATTGCTTTGATCTCTGCTTGATAACGTGGGGATATATTAAATTGAACAGGTAAGTGAAATGTGAAACTATTTAAACAACTTGGTCTGTGTGCAATTTTATCAACATCGTATTATTTTTAAATCAAAATTCTTACATTTAAACTTGAACTTTGGTTTAAGCCATAAAAATGACGAAGAAATTTAAGAAGTCTAATATTAAACCGGTAGAATTGTGATGTCATTCGTCGAGACGACTTTGTGCTCAATTTCATCTCAAGAGACTGATGCAAATTGCATTTCATAAGGCTTTATGTCAAATTACATTCAAATTTGAAGATGGCTATTCACATATTAAGAATAATATAATGCATTTCGAATGATATGCTTTAGTATTATTTTATTATAAAAAGTGAATCTAAGTTTTTTTGATATTTTTAGGTTCTTTGGAAAATTAAAAAGTAGGTTTGTCCATGGAACTAAATTTCCATCCATCGGATTTCAGTTGTCTGCCTTAAAGGGGCGAAATATACCTTATTCGAAGTGTGTCCATTTTCATTTTTACAATTTTTACTAAAATAGAAGTGTATATACACTTGCTCATTTAATAGTCAAAAATATACCACCGGTTCGGAATCGGACCTGAGAAGAACCAGCGAAAGAAAATCAGTAAATTAGTTTAAGTAAAAATAAGTATACATAAATAACTATAAGAAAGTTTAAATAAATAGTTGAGAAAGCAAAACTTCTTCTTATTATTCTTTTTATTTAACACATGTAATGTTATTATCGCTTACAAATCAAAAAACTACTTATTTTTTGTTAAAATAGTACATCGTACATCGTTCTTACAACTAACCACTAACTGTTTAGTAAATGTTAATTAGCACAGATAATTATCAGCATGATAAAAATATGATTAGATAGTAAATATGGGGCAATGTTTATGAGAAATAAGCTACGCACTGTTTTGAAAAATTGCTGATAAAATTAATGTAATACCATTTAGTATATTATGTGTCATTCGCAGAGGTTGGGCGGGTATTAGGCATAAAAAGTATCTCTTTGGCTCATCAACTTAAACAGGAATACAAAAGTGCTCAGTATTTCGATATACTGGAGATAGATATATAGATTGGAGAACAGTGAATATAATACGGATATAGTGTACTCGTGTTAAAGTTAACGATATTTCCAATATCAATGCAAATATACTAGCTCAATAGTTGCCTTTAACGATTGCATTTTAGAATATGAATAATTAATTGAATGGAATAATTATGCAAAGCTAAAATTGTCCCAACTTTACACAGTAGATGAAATCCAATGAAAAACGTTAATGATGTGACGTGGAATTAACATAACAAACAGTCAGACACGAACAGTTCCGCCCAGTCTGTTCCGTGCAGTCTCTTTAGTATCTGCCACACGTCTATACGTAACGTACTCGTTAGAGCATGCTCTTTTATTTGCTGTCTATTCTCTTTAGCTTGTCTTGAAAAATCTGTAATTTTTTATTGAATTTTTTAAGGGAAGTTTTATGTTAATGTTAACGCACCATTGCGCTTTTTGTTTGTGAGTAAAAAACCGAAAATGCAAATTCATATTTGGATATGTAAGTGTTTATAAAATTACATTAGCTTGGATCGTTGGCCAAGGATTTTTTTTTAATATCTCGTATTATTTGATTTTATGATGATTTTAAAAGTTGATCAAATTTTAGTACCTTTTCATAGTAAAACTAAGTTGCTTCCCGCCTTTTGTAGGCTTAGATATTTAAACAACGTATTGGATTTTAATGCGGTGTCCGTCAATAAACAGATCAATAAAAAATTACTAAAGCCAAGAATTTTAAATTTCCGACTCTGAAGAAAACAGAAACAATTCTCATTATGTTTGTTTTAAATCTAAAAGTTTTTATACAGACCCTTATTATGCCTATGAGAAACTGAGGCGCGTAGCTAATAGTAATTTTATATCTTTAATTAAATTTATTAGCGTCCCGGATGTATGTTGTTAGAGAACACTTAGCTTTAAACCCACATTTATTTTAAATTCAAAAACATATACTTTATTAATTTATAAAAAAATTGAATAAAGTAACTAATAACTAGTAAATCCCTTAATATCTAGTGTTTGAGACACAGGAGTAATAACAGTGAAATTCAAATTTAATGTATTTTAAAATATACTGTCTAAAACAAAAAGGTACGACGATCGTGTTACTTCAAACTATAGCTTCTGTTTAACACGTCGATTTATCGTCATTGAAAAAGTAACAGCGTGTACATCCAGTATCTGTATATCACGTGCAATTAGCATAACAAACAGATATGCACGGGCAGTTTCGCCCGGTCTAGCCCAGGCGGGGTTGCTTGGTATCTGCCACACGTTCATACGCGTCGTGCTCGCCAGACCGTGGCCTTTCAGATCCACTCGACTTTCCAATGCGTTGGCCGATTTTGATTTGAGGCTTTTAAAGAAAATTTTATTCATTCTTTTATTAAAATCATAGACGTTTATGTTTTTGTAAGGAAGGTTATATGTTACCTCCATATAATTAGTGTGTTCGCATGAGATCAATTTTGCTTCATAACAAATTCCATCAAATTTGGTTTAGCGGTTTGATTGTGAAAGAGCAACAAGCAGAATTTCTGATATTAATATAGATTAATAATAGGGTACATCAAATATTTTTTAAAAGCGACACTCTGAAATCCATTACCCAAATAAGTAAATCCCACGGGATGAAACATTCAACCCAGTCTCCCGGGACGTCCATTCTCGAGACCGAGTTATTGTAATGAGCACGACAGGGATATTTATGCTTCGCCATGCGTCTTGAATACTCAATAAATGGTTTCAGGCCCTTAAACAAGACGCGAACGGATTCAATTTTCATATCGAATATCATCTAATGCTTTATAAGAACATTGGTCGTAGCTACTGGATCGTCGATACTATTTTTTTCCTTGTTAAAGCTTTAATATATTTAAAGTGTAACTCGCGTTTCTGATTGGTCGTCAGGTGCTAGCTCTAAGTCACTTTCTTTGGAGTTTAAATTTGCTTCATACCAAATTTCACCATTTTCCCAAGGAGTCAGGATCGATCCTGCGACTTTTGCATCGCTAGGCGGTGCGTAAACCATTGCGCTATTGACGCTTCGAAAAATTCAGTACAGAGGTTTGGCTGTAAGAGCAACAGACAGACAAGCGGACTCGTATTTATAATATTAGTGTAGTGACTACACTATTGCACTACACACTAGTGTAGTGTAGATATTGTTTATACAATTTTGTTAAAAAAATGTTATAAAATAAGCAACCAAATTAACATAAAAACAATACTGCCCTTAGTCTTATCTCTATGTATCTTTCAGCAATCACGCAATATGATTGATAAGACTATTTGTCATAATAAGATAAAATCAAGGGTAAGAATTTAAGCAATATATAGTCAATGTGATGGAAAATAAGGTCTCTATATTATATATGTAACTGGTTGCGATGAAAAAAGTATATCATCCAGAAATAAAAGAGTCCAAAGGCCTTTATGGCAGTGAAGGAATTTAATAGCCTCCATGAAAAGGGTCTTTCAAATCCTTTCACAATGGTGTGAGTTGTCCCGTCTGGGGAAGAAAATGATTTTTCACAAGTCTTTTATTCTTGGCACCCAGTTTTAATATGGCGACCAGTAAACATTATTTCGCCCATTGTCCTGATTTAGACTTTATATTTGTCCTTTGTCATGTAATTTATCGAAAAATAAGACAAAAACAAAAAATTTTATTTTTTAATTAAAATACGAACAAAACCGCGTTTTTTATGTTACGAAAAATATTTTTATCATCGTCGACCTCGGTGTTTCTTTATTCGTGTCCTCAATACAGTTTTGTAACGTTATTTAAAGTTATAAAATCATATAAAAGGTCAAGTCTATCTGATCAGGCATTCGTAAAATAACCAGAATTATCTTTATCTTAAATCTGATAAGCAATGACAGGTAACCAATTACATACAACTGTCTTCGCAAACAAGCGCCGAAATAACACTGTAATAACCGAAAATGGCATTGTTTTTCTTGGAACGCTTTCACTAAAATTACGCGAAAAATTCACGATTTAGGGTATGCTTCTATTGCTTGCAATAATATTAAGAACAAAGTATTGTTAATGCGGTGTCGAAATAATGTAAAGAATACTCGCAATTACAATTTGGAATATTTCCAATTAATCGCGCATATGATTCTACATTGTTAATGTAATAAAATGTTAATTTAATACTAGTCTCTTCGCAAGTTTTACATTCGTTTTGTTATACAGCTATAGCATCCGGCCAGTAACTTATTCCGCCCCTAAAATTAGTTCTTTATTAAATTGTAACGATTTAGTAAACTGCAATCAAGAATCTTTTACATGCAGCTATTTTCCCTTAATCTCTGCGACAAAAATTGGGCTTACGCTAACCATATAATATATAAGATAATAAAAATTTAATATAATATTGTAATTAGACTTTGACGCAGTATGAGAGTTTGCAAGTTTATATTTATTTTCATTAAGAAGATTTTTATGTCAGTTTGCCAGTAGCTGGCGTGGTAGCAATTCATTTTCTATACCGTTAAACCTATCCATGACAAATGGTATCTACACTATATACATACACAGGAAGAATAACGTCTGCCATGTTTTGCTACTGTAATATTATGAAATGTTTCTTTAGCGTGGAGTAGATCGTTCATAATCGTTTACGCTTCATTAATGTTCATTGACAGTCAGTGGACTATTGCAATTTCAAGGTCATTGCTGCAATCATTATGCTTATTTGTGCACCATGTATAAAATAACGATTTGTTATAAAACTATATTTACACGATATTATAGCAGTCTGTCTAACACAAGCATTGGATTCATGAGCGTGACTCATTTCGCTTTCTGTCAAAGGAGCAACGAAGTGAAGAATTTCTATTTGTACCAGCTGTGGACAGTTAATCTGTTATTGGGTAAATTGTTCCGGATTAGTGTGGTTACGAGACCCTGAATTTGTGAAACTAAATTCGCTGGCTCTGAGTTTAGTTGTCAACTTATGTGTCTTATAATATTAGAAGCTTAGAATTATTTGTTTGAATAAGGCTTGCAATTTAAAATTACCCGACTTACAAAAGTTACGAGACACATTTTTAGTAATTAAACGTTATTATACATATATACTCAACGATTATTCTTTCGAGGTAAGTAATATACATGTAGTAGTAATAAAAACAACTTAATATTTGGTAAATGCCTATTCGCTCAAAGAAGCAGAATGTAACCACCAGACGATTTAAACGAAATTTACCACATAAATACTCCTTGCTCATGGACCCTGCGGTCTTCAATTACGACCCACGAGCTCCATCATTGCTATCTCTAAGGGACGGTACTTAATAATTGACATACATATTTTTATTAACATTTAAACATAATAGTTTAATACAAGTTACAGTGTAAACATATAGGCAGTGTCTAAATAATTTCATTAAATCGCGATTTAATCAATAATTGAAATACGAGTACGATTTTATTTCGCTCCAAACGATTGCAGGTTGTACAGTTAAAATAAAATAATAATCGCACGACTTGTAATAATGGCTATTGTTACGGCGATTTTGTGGCCAGACATTTTATATTACATAAAGATTTTTATAATCTTTTGAATAACGTGATGTGAAAACTTCGTCGTCAAACTCGTTTAACGAAATGTTTTTCCACATAATGGAATGATTTTGCGTAAAATTGTGACCTTACTCCAGTTTTGGATGCTCCTAATAGTTCACAATGGTGACGGGCTTCCATAGTAAAATAAGAGACTAAATACCTATACTAATGCTCGATTCGAATTGATTCTAGGATGGATTTTCAGTGTAAGGATGTATTTGTGTACAGTACTACTGTTACTAATTATTATTTCAGTATTAGTTTATAACTTTGTATGTATGTAAAATAAACTTGCAGATTTTACTTTGGGCAGGTTTTGGGCTATAAATTCATGTGTACTGTCAAGAAACTTCCGATAGAAACTCGGTGTAAATTATCAATGATACTTTAACGTACCCCAGAGAGCACATAAAGCAGTCCCATGTCTGATAGAGATAATAGTCATCGTGTTGGTAATCATACTACCGTACAACTAAATTATGAGAGTAGGTAAGGGAAGAGAGAATGCCCCTGTGTTGCGCGTTAATTTGTTCAGTATTATATTATATCTCTTGCGCAGAAGGTCAAACCTCAAGATCGCCGAGTCAAAAATTTGGTCAGGATATTATTATTATGATACAATCGCTTATTCTGTATCAAATATTTATATGTGTAGATACCGGTATGTGTAGTAGCTTGCAACATTACATAGTAACGTGTGATAAATGTATTCCGAGCGTGAAGTTTACGTGCCCGCGATAAACTTTTGTCTCATGTTTTACTATTAACTGTTGTCCATGAATTTCTTCGCATTGACATTTGTTATGAAGACACAGTATTCGTTCACTTAAACTTTTATTTTGGTTTCCCATTTGTTAATAAATAAGGACAGACTATACAATTAATAAAAGTTTGGACTTTGAACGCGTAGAACTTTATGTATGATACTTTTTAAATGCAAAAACAAATCTTATTACATAATTAGTATCATCAAGACATTTAATAATCTGTGATAGTTGAATCGAACTTAAGTTATTAAACCGCAATGGAACAGCATGTTGGGTAAGCTGTAAGCCGGTCTAATGGAAGTGCGATCTTCCGAATCTCCGAAGTAAATAATATCAAGTACTTTAAAAAAAAGGTTGGCATAGCAACGATGTTGTTTATTTTTTGAAGCATATGGTATAAATACATAAAAAAACCTATTTTATTAAAATCGAGTTATTCAGGATTTTGTTAGTTGTTATACTTTTGGGGGGACCAGATATAATGTTAATAAATCACACAAGACTTACATTATATAGATACTATTGATTCGTCAAATACTGATACTAGATGTATGGAACAAAACTGATAGGAAATTACTGTATAGTAATTACCTCTAACTTATAGCGCGCAATTTTTTTTATCATAAATATATTGAGTGTAAAGGTATTATTTTATTTAAGAATATTCGTAGATGTTTTCTTTATATTATTATACTCATAGAATATTAATGTTTGATTGTAATCAGTTGTGACATAATTATGAAATTTCTTGCTTAAATAAAGCCTTTGACATTTTGACAAGTAAATACAAGTTTTTAATGTAATGTCATGTAAAAATTATACGTTTAAATGCGTTTCGTCCAATTAGTCATGTAAAATAAGTAATTACATCACAACGAGTTGTTTCCTGACGTCGACGATAGCCGGTTTCTTATAAGTTCAAGTAAAAGTAACTGAGAATACTGTCATTATATGTATAGTAATGTACTGTAATTTATTTATGCTCAATAGAAAATTAAATATAATCTAGACTATATTCCTTATAATTTGGAGATTGAAGTTTTAACTTAGTCTACTTTAATTTTTTTAATGCTACTGCGATAGTTCAAGAAAAAATATAAATTAGTTATTTTTCCATTCCACTATTGCTTGTATGTCAAAATAACCTAATATTTATATATATGTATGTGAGTAGTGAGTATGTATACTATCTAATTCGTTAAATAAATAAAATCATGCATTTCGTAAAAACATGTCTTAATATTTTTTTTAGAATAGCAAGGATTATTGGGATATAAAGGTAATATCCCAATAATCCTTGCTATTCTAAAAAAGGAATTAAGCAAGGAATTTAAAAGTGGGCTTAAAAAGGGTAAAATATTGATTAAGAAGTCAGTAGGAAAATATTCGCTGCGTTGAGCTCATTATGGCGACTCCAATCTGTACTTAGAATTCCTAGCAAAATTATGCTAGCAAACTGTCTCCTTTTATAAATTCTAGATTACGCAGATGCAAACTATTCTGATCTGACCGAGGACCAACTGAACAAACTTGAGCGACTTCAAAATATTGCTATTCGATTCATATTTTGCCAACGAAAATATGACCATGTCTCCGAATATCGTTCAAGACTCAAGTGGCTTCCTATACATCTTCGCCGGAACTTGCATATTCTTTCCCTTCTTCTCAATGTGCCTGTACACAAAACCAAATTCCTAAGCAATTCGTTTACTGTACAGGCCATAAAGTTATGGAATGCCCTCCCGGTAAATATAAAAAAGGCTCCATCAATTTCAGCTTTATTATCTTAAGTATGTACTAGTGTGTAAATATTTGTATATAATTTTATGACAGCACTGCCTACGCCGATGGTTTTAAAAATCTCTCTCTGATTGGGTTGTCTGGAAGAGATCGCTAGTTAGCCATAAGTCCGCCCGATACAACACTATTAATAAACAACATTTTTTTCTTCAATCTTTTTTAAAATTTTGTATGTATTTAATTTTGTGTTACTTTCTTTTTTGTTTTTGTTTATGGTGTGCAAAAAAGTATAATTAATTAATTAGCTTATACATTTTCTTTTGTCCTTGACCAGTTATATAAATAACGATATTAACTCGTATAACATTGTTCTGCAAACACAAATAATTCCTTCGTGTGATCTTATTATAATTACGCGGGAAAGTTCCATTTTTGCTTGACGCGCCTAATAAATTTAGAATTTGAAAAGGTATCGTTACTATATTTCAAATTTATGGAAGATCTAAGATACATATTAAAAAACCGTATACGTTATACAAAAATTCTAAAAATCCGATTTGATTCTGCATTTTTTTGTTGTTTATTTGAACTAATCACAAGGAAATGACGTTTTAATACTAGAAAAAAACAACAGAGTTGCGCGACCAGACTTAATGTGTAAAACATTTATTCCTGGAAATAAACTTAATTGTAGTAATTTTATTTGGGACAAGGTCTTATAAGAATATTTACCAGTATACTCACTATACAGTGGGTTATGGTTTTCAATTAAAGTTTCATATAAATTTAGCTATTTTTTTAGTTCAGGTATTTTAGTTTGAAAACGTTATAAATTTTAACGACCTACGAAGTGGGTGGTATCCAGTCGGCGGCTTTCTATTTTTCTGTCTGCTGAATGTAAGCAGTGTTTTTAGTCTGTAAGTGTTCATTGACTACACAATTGGCGCCATCACTAATTGTTTCGAAGTGGTTAACTGCACGTATGAATGGCCACTTAACGAGTTTAATGCCGCTGCCCTATTTCGCTCGTTACAATACCATTGACATTCACAATTCTCTGAAGTAGTATCATTATTTCAGCTTCATTTTTTCCCAATTCAGTACAGCGACGCGTAGAGTATTCATTATTATAATCTTCGTAACTCGTCTTTACTAACTCCAGATTTTATGACCTAGGTTTTTAATATTTTTATGGAAGTCAAGTGAGAAAATAGCCTATTACATAGTAAGTAATCATCTTCGCTTGTAGACAAGTATCTATAGTGTCGTGCCAGAGGTGTAAGCTCACGTCACACTATCATTGCGCTGTCAACCATGGAATCTAAGATGTTACATCCCTTGTGTGTATAATTACTTTAGCTCACTCACCGTTATAACCGAAACACAACGACAGAATATTGATGTTTGACGGTAGAATAACTTTAGCAATAAATAGTTTTGAAAACATTATTTCGGATGTATTCTTGTGTATAAAAAATATGTTTATGTAAATATAACAGGAAAACTGAAACCACTCAACTTGTATAAGCTTGTATGACTCATTTTCACTCCCTGCCTGAATAAGGATTCATCAATTCGCGAAAACAAATGACTCGACAACAGAATGTTTCTGCTACATCTCTGTTATGACATTTGCATCAATAGGAAATTTCCCTATGAAAAAGTTAGTCAATTTTATATTGGCTGTGTTGTGGGCCGTATTCATAAGAGAAACCCTTCCAATTCGAAAACAACGTTCGCCAATTTCCAATCAAATGGTGTGCGTTTCATTTTCTAGTCAACGATTTATACCTTTTCGTTCACCAACATTCAACTGTACGGTCGTACAAAATAACTCCATTATTCATATATGGTTGCGAATATAGTGTTTACGTGGAAGACAATAGAACTAAAGTTGCATGCGCAATTTTCGATAGACATTCTCTGTTGTTCGTTGATATAATGTATGGAACGACAGGTCAATCAAAAGATAAAGGCCCGGGGCTTCAATCGCTGCAGGCATTAATTAAGACCGATATAAGCGGATCGGCGCCAGGATAGATTAATAGAACATTGCTTTAGTATTGTCGCCTGAGTGACGTTTTACGTAATTGAGTTGGTTTATACACAACTCTTTACTATTAGCGGAACATTAATGCAGGATTTTATAAATAACTTGCCGGGTCGATGTGTCCTTTCGAAAATATTGCCGTCGTTATGACAAGTCTATTAATGTGGGTAATACCACTTACCACAAGTGAAGACTATGTTTGCTCTATCATAAAATTATAAAATAAATTTATTGTAAGTTAATTTTATTATTATTTACCTCAATTATAAGTATGTTCAAGGCAAACAAACGAATTATTTAAATCAATCTATAAATTAATCGCATTAGCATATTAAGGACACGTCCTTTATCAAATTATTAACACATTTTTGACGTCGAAACAATGATAATACGAAAGTTAAAGATTATCAAAAAGATAGCTGGAATATTTAGATAACGTATATAAATTTTGTTTGTAAATAGATGATATATTGTTAAAGGTTATATGTATCACATCATTATTTAAGTACGAAAAAAAAAACATGACATTATACATCGCGTATATAAAATCGTCAATCAATCACTAATAGAGATTACTAAAGTTATTAATTTCGGGCTATTTACCATGTTTTATATTTCGACATTATCTATGAATGTCTTGTCCACGAGAAATCTCGAAATTAATAATTTTAGTAATAAAAAATAACCATATTAATTTTAAATATTAGGTATATACTAATAGAAATTGTTTTAATTTTTGGTCAAAACGTAGGCATTTTTTCTCTTTTATTTCTTCGATAATAAATGCTAAGTCTCTCACTACGCAGCTCGAATGAGGGATTAAACACACATATTTAATAAATTGAAATTAACTGAAATGACTGTTCTTTCCCAGCAAATACCGTTACTTCATTGAATTGTAATTATTTACATTTAAATTGTCAATATTAAAGTCCCTTCATTGATTATATTAATGTCGTTTGGTTTCAATTTATCGAACTGCCGTTTAAGTTTGTCTGTCCGTCATCGTTATTGAATCAACTCCTTGTTTGCATGCACTTCAATTTACTGTCGATCTTGTTAGGGAATTGGCAACATGCCTCTTACTTATGCTGGAATCTCTCGTAGTGCAGTTGAAACGTGGATACAGTTGTCATCTCACGTGGGAGTCTGTAATTAGAGAGTGAGTGTTTTGTCTAGTATTTCTTAATTACTTTAATTTATCGTTGTTGTTGTTTCTTCGTTTCGAATTATTTTAAATTAATGTGGCAGATCTGGATGTTAGTGACCGATTCAAAATACAAAGGAATATAATCTTTCTTGCGACGAAATATGGTTGTAAAGGTATCTACATACATTTTTTTTAGAATCATTTACCATTAGATCTATATAGACCAATACAAAGCATGGTACGATGGCAAAATATTATATATTTCGTAACAGAATTCATTATTTGCATTTGAAGACGAAAATCAAAAATAACATAGCTAATAAAATAATTTATAAAATAAATATTTTTTGCGACGAGACATACATTGTTGGTATTTAAATTAATCAAAATAATTTAAAGTGACCTATAATCACGATAAATCATCCGCCATTTATAATTATATTTTCTATAAATATTAGCTTACATTCATTTTTCTTTTTCTTAGGATAAACTTTAGGTGAATGACCTTGAATTCCGCACATATTCCAAAGCGTTCTGAATGCATAACGATAAAACAGATAATACGATAAGTTTACATTCCCAGGTGCTTGCGAGAGCTGCATGAACAATAGAACGAGACAGCTATTGCTTATAAATTATGCGAGTTTATATATAATAGAAAAAAAAGTATCTGCTTCAATTTATATTATTAATTCACTTAGTGAACCGGCTTTGCCCATCTGGGTAGGAACCACCCATCCATCAGATATTCTATTGCTAAGAAAAAATACTTAGTATTGTTGTCTGCTTGTTTGAAGGGTGATTGAGTCAGTGTAACTACAGGCACAAGGGACATTAACTTCTTTGTTGCGCATAGATGTAATATAAGGAATTGTTATTATTTCTTACAGCGTCAATATCTATGGGCGGTGGTGACCACTTACCATCAGGTAGTCTATTTGCCTGCCTATAGTAAAAAAAAACAATTAAAATGGGTTTTATTGGAAAATTATTATATAAATATGGCAGAATTACACCGATTAGAAAATAATTTACATTTAAAAGCGGAGCTGAGCTTTAATTTTTAAATATATTTTATAATAATGATTCAACATGGCTCATAAAAAACAACTTGTGTATTTAGTGTTGAGAAATATTAATAACTCAGTTACTCTTACGGCATTAGTATTTGTTACTTATACTCACTTATTATTTCCTAGTAGGTTTACTTACATAAGAAAATTAACTCTTAGAAATCCAAATCAAAATACACTTCATTCGAATAAGTTTTTACAAAAACTTTATGGAATTGGAATAATGTAAAACAACTACTGGTTTAAACAACTTAAACAGGTAAAAATATGTTAATATTACATAATATTTTATTGTTTACATAGAAAACCAACCATCTATCTCAATACGATAAATGTTTAAAAGGCACGTAATTAAATTGCCTAATTAATCCATTGTTTTCGTTTACGTTTCTGTTTTTTGTTGCCAATGAAACGCGCTTTTGCTTTTATTCAATCCCTTGTTGTTCAAACGCCTGAAGGGCTAATTTGAAGAGGCCATCAAATTACTGCCTCGAAGCCTTTTACGGACTGGGGTGATTTATTAAAAGAATCGAAGCTTCCGATTTGTTTATGTCGCGGAAATAAGCCTTTGTTTTCTCTTTCCTTTTCATACTTATACGCGAAAGAGCTCGATTTAAGAAAAGACGTTATACAAATGATACGATAGCTATTTGTTTAAATTAAAACAAAAAAGAACAAAGAGTTATAAAACTCCTTTGAAATCCAATGTTTCAATACAATCTCATCTATGACCTCTTTGCTATGACCTTTTTGTTAACATTTTTATGCAAAGATAATTGCTCAGATTAACTGCATTTTATTAATAATTGTCTTTTTAATATTTCAAAGGTAATTATTTAAGTACATTCAAGTAAAATCGCTTTATACTGAAATATGCGACATATAACCAGTTTGTAAAATATAGATGCGTTTCATGACCATGCAGGCAATAAAAGCAATACATTTTATTCGAAGGCTGCAAAGCCGATCAGAACTACCCCACCACTCACAGTAAACGCTCGTAACTTAAAGTTTAGTTTATTATAGAAACCTCTGCAGTCGAACGAAATTTCTACAAGTGCAGCGCTGTAGCGACGCTGTATATAACGACCCTAAACGGTAAACAAGTTTGCAGCACTATCAGAGCGCTTCCACGATCTAGTTCCTACATTTCAGTATTAGGTTTCCGAACACCGAAGGCTAGACAAGTTTTATTACATTTATTTTTATCGTTTGTGACTTAATTGACGACACCAGCACTGTTAAGCTAAGTTATTGTACAATTAACGATATCGTAAATAACTAAATAATTACCAGTTAAAATAAGTAACATCTCTGTAGTGTATTTAATTTTTTATGTTTAAAAAGGTTAATGTCGTGTCTTTGAGCACTAATAAAGTGCTTTTAAATAAAAATGATCTTAATTTCATACTTACATTTGTTTAAGATGTTATGGTTATTTGGTGTGTCCTAATCCTAAAAATAACATTCAATAATGTCTTTAATTTGTAAATAACATTGAAAATTGATAAAACCGTGATAGCAAAAATATATTCTATAAAATGCATGACATTTTAATGTTCGACAAGAAGTTGTATTTAAATATTCTCTCATCAATTGCGAAAATAAACACACGTCACAACTTTAAGACGCCGTAAAGTAGAATTAAAGAATTTTCGATGCGCTATTGTATAAAATCTAAAACAAATCATTGTATATGGCTACGAATTTAAGCCAACATATATAAAAATTTCGTCTACTCTGTTAACCGTTTAAGAGTTCCTTCGTCTGGAGCCAAACCTGGGTGCTGCCCGCCTGTGCTTTGCTAAAATATTTTGTCATTGGAATTTAACTAATATGTAAATTTTCATTTCGTGACATAAGAAAAAGTTACTCTTGTTTAGATTACAACATTTGACCCAAACAAACTAACCAACATTCAACGTTAAATAAAAGCTTGTAAAAAATTCCATTACTCAACATTGTATAACAATACTATTTGTAACAATATTTCGTTGTTTGTACTACTTGATCCCAAACGTAAAGTCCTTTCGTCCCATATCACATAACCACAACGGAACTGATTGACAGCTATATTCCCTGGACAACCCTAATTGTCTGGTCACCCTCATATTACGGCAGATTTAATAAACATTGCTCCACGCACTTTAACTACGTTGTTTGTAATATGAATTAACCGTACTAATTGAAATTGCACAAAGGGTCGAAATATTAATATGAATATTTAGTGTATTCATATATTGTAGCATTTTAATTAATCATAGTATAAAATATATCGATTAAGTGTGGGCTGAATAGTGTAGGTTATATTCCATAGCCTTGTATGCTTCCGTGTTTGAGCTTAAGTGTATGTAATCTTAGTCGCTACAATTATATATACTGCGTTTGAATACTCTTATAACGATAAGCCTAGTTTAGACGAGATGGTATAGTAAGAACAATATTGAATTTACAGAGGAATGCAGGTTCCTATCTATGGAATACCACGCTTGTATTTCAAGGTTTTTAATTAGTGTTTATTAAGAGTATAAATGAAATCTAAACAGGGAAACCTAAATATGATGAAAATGTACATCCGTATCCTAGCCTTTTCGTAACGAATAAATGGGGCTGTATCCCAGCTGTGGGATTGACAGATTTATGAGCCTAGTAAAGGTTGCTAAATAAAATTTGCAATCTGTTATTTTTCAATCACTTTAAAGTTTTAGCCCTCAATCCCGGCTTTGCATAGGTATTTTGCCCCGTTTAATAATTAGGTATAAAAAATGTTACAAAACAACTTTTATCGAGCCAAGCGATCTTTCCGCCTGGCCTGGGCTAATATTTCACAGCACGCACCATGTCCCTTGTTCTTATGACTTTTTTTAAACAACGTAATTTATCTCCATAAGAACTGGCCCAATTCTTAAAGTTAAAATTTGAACGGTAATATAATATAAGTCAAATGCTTCAATTTAATATTTGACGCTGATAAGGTTTTATACTATGAGATAAATAAATAAACATAAAAATCGCTACCGTGTCTTATCTTTCAAAGATAGATATACGAGTAGGTACAGTGTCGCGGACTATTTTATAAATATTTACTTCGATATGCAAGAGTTTTTAGAACTACGTATTTTTTGTAAATATTTTTGGCATTGTTTGCTTAAAACCTTATAGAAGTACATTTTTTTACTGATATCATACGCAATATGTCAGTATCTCTATAACTTATAAACACGCTTTAGATATATATAGTCTGTGTATATAGCCAGGTGTATACATAGGTCTATATCCGTCCTATAACTATAAGCTGTTATAATATAAATGTTACAAAACAATTTTATTAAGTACCAGATGTGTGGGTGAATTCAGATAAATACTTACCTCTTTTCTAGTAAGATAATATTATTCTCAATAATAAATATACATTAGGGTGGTAGCGAACGATATTTTGCAACTACTCACATTCAAGTAATATGAAATTTATTTCCAAATGTTCTAGAGCAATACATAAACTCATCCACTTATGAGATGATTGAAATAAAGCTAAAACGCAACACCGACTCCGCTTTACAATGGATACGGGCGGAAAGTTGATTCGGTTTGCCGTATTATATCCCTCGAGTATTCCCAAACACATTCCACAGAGAAATCCAATATCTGCCCCCCCGTAACGAAATTGCAGTTTGAATGCTGCAGTGATTTTGATTATTAAATCATGGGTTCATATTTGCAAATTGATATTATCATACCGTTTCCCTGTTGCTTTGTTACGTTACGATTTATTAGTACGAAGTATTTGATTTCTTTTTCTATTATCTTTGTTATCAGACCAAAGAGTTTCTATATTACATTTTTATGTTTCCTCCGAACTGCAATATCAGTGGAAATACAAGCATTGACGATGTAGCAATATGTCAGAATTTCGACAATGTTTTATAGGTAGTTTTGTTTGCCAGTTTTTATGTATTCTAATTTTAAAAAATAAACAAAATTAAATATTCGAAACTACTAAATTTTGAAGTCTTCGAATCTATATGTTGTTGTTGTATTTTATCTGTGGGTAAATTGTCAATATTAACAAGCTAAGCAATTATAAAGAACTGAATACATTCTCGATTCATACGAATCTCTTTCATCTTTACTTATTATCGGGGCACGTCACGAACTCCACGCGAACTTTCGTTATATGAACATACGTGTTTCTCTTCTAGTTAGCAAGTTTAGCAAGGATATTAATGTTGTTAATTTGCGAATTAGTGACGACCTTTCAAATCATTTCCAATTGTTTTGATACAATTATATAAATACAGAATATTACAATTTAAAGAAATATGATTATTGTTCAGTATTTTTGATATTTATAATGGAATACAAATAAACGTATAGAGGTGTATTATATACATATATTAGTGAAATGTAAGACTAGTTTCAAAATCAATAAATCAAAATAAACTTCATTCAAGTAGGCTTTTACGAGCACTTTTGAATCGTCATTTTACAGTACATTGACATTTTAAGTGAAGCTACCACCGGTTCGGAAAGTAGATTCTACCGAGAAGAACCGGCAAGAAACTCAGTAGTTACTCTTTGTCAACATCTAAAAAATACAAAGTCATGTTAGTTCAAAACAATTATTTAAATTAATATCCTGCTTGGAAGTCAACAGGTACTAACTAGTTCTGACAATACACAATAATTTAAATTTGTATAAATAATTATCGCCATAGTATTTCTTTCCTTTATAATATACTTGAATTTATGTTGATCCTGTCCGCATTTAAAAAAAGGAAGTGGTATATTTAAAGGAAAATTTCGACATCTCGTAGTCGAAGTCGTAACTATTGTGCCTATAATTAATTTGAATTTGAAGAGATGGTTTTTTAATGTAAAAAATACAATGCGTAAATATTTCGAACCGAGAAATACATCACGTAAACGTTGTAAATTTTATTGGTAAAATGTGTAAAATATGATAAGCTAATTATGTAAAAAGCCCTTTCTGTTACATAGCCAGCGTTGAGAGCACATTGTATTACCTCGGTTTGCATATTAATTAGGTGTCGAATAATCCTTATTATCTCGAACATCGTCGGCGGAGAATCGATTACAAGCTCATCTTGTTATATAACAATTGACAGGCGTTACAATATACACAAGGTAACAACACTCCGATAAAATTCATAGTATATAATAAATAATGTATAAAAATGATAGGATGGTAGGTGATTTATTAAACAAAGGCTATTTTATTTTGCAAAGTTTCCATCTTGATTTATTTTTTAATTTATTGGTGTGTTATTATTAAATAGTTTTTTACGCAGTTTACAGCGTTTTTTCGGAACAAAAGTCTGTCATTCCGCGGTCCATAAACTAGCGCGGCAATTCATTACTCCGTTGCTGTGAAAGAACAACATACAGTAATTCGTCGAACAGACATACGACACATAATACTGTCTTTCAACATTAGTCAACATGTAGGTTTTATTTTATGATTCAAAAATATGCAATTAAGCGTGTGAATTTATCGGAGATCCTTTAATAAACAAAATCAGTTGAAAATTCCAATGTCTGAATTTCTAGTGCTTTCATGTATTACACTCAAATAAAAAACTTAAATCATAAACAAATTCCCAGACATAACAAAAAACATCACTATTTTAATCAACCAACCGGTATATACTTCTACTAACGCAATTCCTTGCCAAGATCAGGCTGTAGATTATAATTTTCAACTGCTAATACAATCTAAATTTATTGCTATTGCGATCGAAGTTTCAATAGCAAGCCTTCCGCAGCAGATATCCTTAATTTATACTCCTATCCCTTCGGAAGTCACCATTCTAAATCAAACATGGCGCCAAAGCCTATGATTTCCATACGGGGAAAGCGCATATTTTAATATATAATGGTATTGGAAACTAAGCGGATTTGCTGCGGATTCGTTGTAATTTTATCAGATAATTAGTGAAACACTACAAATGTACATATATTTATCGATGTAGATTATATTCATACAATTTATTTCTAAAAAAAATATATAGCAAGGAGGTTGTATTTACAACGATATTATTTTTGTCATTATCATTCAAATTATGATCATTTAGAAAGATAAAAAAGGACGATACATTTTATTCGTAATGTATCGGAAAACAACTAAATTTGAACAGAGTTTTGTTTTAGTTCTTTTTCTACTATTATATTTTATTTCACAATTAACGTCGTTCAATTTACATAACAAATGTAAATGCAACAATAAAATCAGTTTGCTTTTCATAAATAATTTATGCATCCATTGACGGCTCTGGTGAAAAATTGTGCATACTAATGACGTCATGTAACATGAGTACACTTTCGTTTTAATTGAATTTAGCTCGAACATTTCGAAATCGAATGCTATCGTTTGATAATACGATTTCGTAAATTTATGTATGTAAATGACATTCACGAAATAAAGCTATTTAACATAGTTTAGCTGGCTTAATTAATTGTGTTAGTTTTCATGTCGCAAGAAGAAGAACAAGAGGTACCTACTTTAACGTATTTGATAAGATTTGATGTTTTAAAATGATTTAAACTGTCATAACCAGATTGAACCGGTTATCTCATGCTTTCTTAATTTTATTGTATCATACAATAATTGTTTAGATATATTTTGAAATTGCATATTTAAATATCTCTTTAACAAAAATTAGCATACTGAGAATAGCTGGTGCGTGCTATACGGCACGAATAAATCGCTCCGCAGGTGTATCTAAATTGTGGGTGGAGGCGTTAATATTTAAATCGGTAGTGTAATACGGCAGGGCGTGCGCCTATCGCTTGATGCACGCAGTCCATTTCCATAAAAGCCTCTTCAATCTCTCAAAACGTTTTGGGAATTTAAATTCGCGCTTAGCGTTTTTTGCTTGTCTTTTAAGCGGAGTTTTTTTCGTTAATATTTAGTGCTTCATTGAATTTTAAATACTTGGCTACGATAGAATATTTGACTAAATTTGAAGATTTAATGTTGCTTGCCTTATTTTATTTATAACCGTGGAAATTAGATTAGCTTCGTGCGATAGCGCACATCCTGTCCATTTAGTTTTATGTGACATGATTTCCTTTATTAGCATACTGTGAATGAAAATAAGCTCATCGTCGATAACAGATAATAAACGTATTTAAACAAACAGACTTTCTTAAAGTATAAACATTACGTTAGGTACAACAATAAAAAAAATAGTAAAGTAATTGTTTATACAAAAGACATAATCTTGTATCGATACATACTTAGATATAATAGTAGACATAAATAACGAATAATAAAATTGTATTACGCTCGAGAGAGTATAAAAAATGAGTTATAATCAAAGCATAGAATTAAAATCATTCCATATATTTATAAAAGCAACTACTATTTTTGAAGCCCTTGACAAATAATTAGGTACTGTTCTCTTTCAACATAATTAATGACATCGAATAATACTTAGATAAATGTAAGTGTGTGTAACTGCTAATTTTATTTTGTTTCAATAGACGTACATAGATACGTATTTATTTTAATGTCAGAGGCAGACAGTAAAAGACATTTCATATAATTCTTAAAACGAATTGGAGTCTACTTTTTGTCAAGTGTCACATAATAGTTTCGGAATCTATTTCTATAAAAAGCACGTCCAGAAATGCGAATAACGACCTTCTTATGTCACACCGTTATAAGTATTTCTATTTCGTAAATACGTAGACACGGTGGGTTTTAAGCGAGACTTACATGCATTCATTTTTTTTATACACACAATATATTGACGTTTAAACAAAATCGATTTATGTTAATGATCATAAACTGTATTCATAAAGTTCACACGTGATTTTTAGATATTTGACAAATCAGATATTGGTTTTGTTCACACTTTGTAATAAACATATTCGGTTACGTTCATGTATAGAGTGTCGAATGCGCGTATTTATAGACTGAAGTAGCCCAACTAATAGTAACGAACTATGTGTATTGATCACGCGATCCTAATCCAAGTTCCACGGAGTGTATCGAATCGTCGCCGATATTTAAGATGGTGTGCACACGGCATACAAAGGTCGGCGACCCCAAGCGATGCGGGCTCCGAATTCGGTAGCCGTCGGGGACATTAATCGGACGTCACTTGTCTTTGATACTTGGAAGATGGGACGAAAAGGGTAAAGGAACACGAGTAAATAACAGAACTATTCGTGACCTTTTCCATACTGTAGAAGAAGGGATCTATTGACATACAATACTAAAAGTATTTAAGTTTAAACTTTTACTCTTATAGAGAAGAGTAAGAATTTTTAACAGGATGATATTTGGATTTAGGCTGAAACTTAAACTTGTATATTTACAAACATTAGATCAAATATTTAATGAACAACTTTAATACATTGTAGATTATGATAAAATAAAGACCTACAAGCTATTATTTTATGAATATCTCTCAAGGTAAAGTGTACCATAGCTATTGTGTTAACAAAGTTTATTTTTGCATAAATCGTATGCTGTCATGAAGCTGTTTACAATTTATTATGAAAGTAGATAATTATCTGTTAATGAATGTTTAAAGGTGTTTAATCATCAGGTCATTTGTTATTACCTTCAAGTTCGTGATTTGCTACTTGATCCGTATTTGTGTTAGGTTAAAGTATTAATGTATGTTTATTAATAAAGGTGTAAATGTTTATATTTGTTAATGTGATAACACAGTTCACATTTACCTTTAATTGGTGTCATACATGACTCATGTATTACTTAATAATTATTTTCAATGCATTTCGGTCAAGGCGACGAATTATTAAGATTGCATGGGAAATATTTTAGTGTAACACAAGTACACGCGCAAATGCACTGTCGTATCCAAAAGGTAGGCAATATGATACGATCCAGCGCATGACACAAGTTTTCTGAGGTGAGTTAATGTAAAACACTAATCAAAACTTCCTTACTCTTAATTACCATTAGTCGTTGCCCGCGACTTCGCTGGAATATGTTCCAAAAACCTTCTCCTCAAAGGGAGAGGAGGCCTTTAGCCCAGCAGTGGGAAAATACAGGTTGTTGTTGTTGTTGTTGTTGCCCGCGACTTCGCATGTGTTTTAGGGGTTTGTTGTCATGTGTTAGGAAAACTAGTATCCTCCTCCTAATGTCCTTCCTTAGAGTTCAAATTATTTTGATTGGTTTGGTAGTCTTTCACTACAACTATCGATAGGCAAACAGATATACAGCGTTACTTTCACATTTATAATAAGTAGTATTGATTTCTCATTTTGTAACAAAAAAAAACTCAATAATGAATCTTTTGTCATACAGGTATAAGCTTGCCCTCTTACTTACAAAGTAGTTAATGTGATTAACTATTTAATAATACTAATATAATAAAGATGATTACATATGAAGTTACGGAATCACGCAAAAACGGTACATCAGCCATCATGAATTAAAATTAAACTTTCTAATGATGACATTTTATTACTCTTGGATATAGACTCTAATGTAAGTCGTATATGTTGCATAGTATACGAGATATCGGTTATATATATATATATCAGTTTATGTTAACTTAGAGAGAGAATATAGTTGTCTAAAGTGGCCGTGATGATTAGATTACTTATTATAAAAAATTTAGGCTTCTCCACGTGACTTTCTGTTTTATCAACATAAATAAATACGTTATTGTTACTTTTTATACTAATACTAAGAAGAAATCTAATCGTTCTAATTTATATGTTTAAGAATTAGCATATTAAAAAACCTTCTAAACAAATTATTGAAATGAAAGTAAAACCCAAATTCGCCTGCGTAGTTTCGAACTAAGCCGGCAAAGATACAGCAGACGCGGATAGCGACTCTATTTCAAATTATTTATAAACAAACTTATGCGAAAGTAATAAAAACAAAATGGTTCTTAAAGGGTATTCTGCTATAAAAACGCAAACGGTATAGTCAATACACTTGCCCTATTATAAGAATTATAAATAAACTGTTTTCTTGTGAATCCAGTTCCGTCAATACGTTCGTCAGATCGAAGATAAATCTCCCGAACAACGTTTCACGCTTGATCGCCGCTGTTACGCCTTACCAAGTTTTGTTTCGTCATTTTCTTATGTAATATTCTACAAAGAAAAAAGTAGGCGAAGTGAGAAAAAAACACTTCAAACGTATGATATTGATTCTATTTGATCATTTATTTTGCTACTCATAATTATCACTGCTTTTTATGTAACTCAGATTTGTATTGCAACATAACAAAAGATAAATACATATATAGTTATAATAAACAATATACTAGCTAGTATTTCTATCTTCGCACACGTAAAATTGTTAAATAGACCCAAACCCTAAAAATTTGACTGACACTTTCCTTTTCGGTTATATTGACATTATAAGTTAAACCTTTATTAAGATATCATATGATTATTATTTTCTCGTATATCTAGAATAATAAATGACAAAACTTCTTTTTAATATTAGAGAGAAAAATAATACGCAACTATGTACATTGTTATAATAACCCTCAATACATTGTTGCTGGGTTAGTTGTAATGTTGTTATAAAATACCTTTGCTATATTTGTAAATAATGTTTATCTTAACTTATTTATAGATGTCTCTTCGTCCCTTACGACCGATTACTGGTTTTATTTACACGTAAATAATTACATTACGTCTATCGGTCAATAATTATCAGGTATTTTATAGTAAAACATTTCAACATTTCGTAATTTATTACTTGGTATCAATGACCTTTTAAATTTCAACAATATGAACGAATGTTTTTTTATCGTTTTCGTAAATTGTGAAATTCAAAAAATAAATACATAAACATTATATTAAAAATTTGATTCAAATTAGCTTTACAATATTATGGCTAGCGTCTAATTAAAGTTTTAATTAAGTGAACGAAATAGATAAAGGTCTGACTGAATGAATAAAATTTTCTTCAACAATAGAAATTAGATTTTCGCTTCCCTCGAGCAAGATATTAGTATGATAAGTCTGCATTACCCAAATTGCTTTGACCGTAATAATTTTAGGTAAGTTACCTGTTGAGAGTCAGTCTCCTGGGACTCAAAAGGATTCACGTTAAAGACGAAATGCCTGAGTTTAAATGAAACAAAGCCACAGCAAAGATAAGACGCAGCTGTGTTAAATATATTTATGTAGTTTAAGTCCATTGTTTGAATATAATTTTATCTCGAGATGAAATTATTGACTGTAGTCTTTGGCTAATAGAATATGGATCAGTATAAGTATAAGAATTATGATTTTTTTATATAACTACTATATCCGATTGAAATTTTACTGACCCAAAATCATACAGAAAGATAAGGTAGTTGAAATATAGAAATAGCAAGAGTAGCAAACCAGAAGAACCGGTAAGAAACAATAAGTAAAAGTTATCCTTTCCCTTAATTCATATAGATAATTAAATTTAATTAAATGACATGACTTGCTCGCCCTTTAAACTGGAACGCGTTAATACGGACAAATTGTTGTGTACATGCCCTTTCCATTGGTGGAAATATGCGGCAGATCTGAGAAAATATGTTTTCATCGCCCACATCACGACGTACTTGGGAATGAAACTCACGTAACCTAATCAGAGATATCTTAATTAGAATGTTAATTAATTAACTTTTTTTTGTTACAGGTAATTAACGAGATAAATATTTAAAAAAATACTTATGGACAAGGCTGTTTGACACAAATATTGAAGGTAAAGTAATGAAAGTGTGTACAAGGTCTTATTTATTCTAAATGTCAACTTAATTATGTTTTAGTAAATACTGCTTCATTGTAGATACAGATTATATAATAAATTTATAACAAATTTCAGAAATAAGATATGGTTGGAATTTATTAGCATAGGATAGCATAGAAACTATTTAGTCTAAGTGACTACATTTGTATCCATCCATTCTACAAGGAAACCTTACGGGAAACCTTCGAATATTTTACAGTCAATATAATTTTCTAAAACTTGTAAAAGTAAAGTTTATATATTTTATAGCGTTAATAATTTAATCGATTTTACCAAATGTTGCTGTTAATATTTTCTTCTTCGAGGATATCTTTCAAGGTAAATTAAACCATAATTCATGCACTAAATAAGAGTCCTTTTTCATTAATCGCTGTCATCCATTGGTGCATTCGAAAATGTACTCTAAAAATGTTTAATTAAAGTCGTGTTCACAAATAGAATGTTGTCTGCGATACAAGTGTCGCAACTTGCCATATCTAATGTCACAGACTGGCTCTCTTCACATAAAGTGCCTAAAATAAGCCCTCTGATGTCCCACTGTTATGTAGGAAGTGTACTTTATGAGATCGATACATTTGGACTGCTGTTTATTATTAATTTATAACTACAAACGCGCTGGGAATTCAACGATTTTATATGCCTATGAACTTATTTGAGGCAATGTATCCGTTTTGAATTTAGAAAATAGTTCTTATATTACATATATAAATAGGAATTGTAAGATAGGATGGTTATTATGGATATATTTTGCTAAATGTGAGAATGTTCGGATGACAAATGGATGTTGATATGGTTCCGGTTTGTGCGGTAATTTGGTGTATTACATTTGTGTTATTACAAAAGATTACGCAACTAATTTGATTATACCATGGAACTGAACCAACTTCGTTTTGTTGCTATAGCAACATAACAACAAACACGTAAACACGTCTTGAATTACATAACATGTTATATCCAGTAACATCTTTATACATCTTAAATATTTTTCTGTTGAAATAAATGTCTGCGATAAAAACCAATGTCTTTATTCCTATATTCCCAAGCATTGCGAGTACCATTCGTACTTTCTACTAAAGCTTTTTCCTTAATCAACCAATTAAGGACGCTTCGAGTAATTTAAAAATGTCCCGGCAAAACAAAAAGCAGTCGATTCTCCAATTTTTATTTTCTTAATGAGTACAATGGCTGCGACTTGATTCGCTTGTTTTGATGTCCGACTATTTTTAATTGGATACAAAACGATGTTTTTTAAATATATTCGATTCATTTAATGAATTATTGAAACCTTTCTTTCATTTTTTTCGAACAGCTGTGACTGAGGAAACCCCATTTCTGTTATTTAATATAACAACAACTTAATTACTGCTTTCGAAAAATTTTATTTAAATGATTTAAATCTTTTTGCATAAACGAGTAGTACAGTAAAACTGTAACTACAAGTAAGTATTTCAAGTATACTACAACATATTTAGAAAAAGAATTCATGTCAACAAATAACTTGTAACACTTCGAGTTCCATGAACTATAGTACGAGTATGCGTAATACTTACGTTATATGACTATATTGCTCTTTTGTCTTAGATCTTAAGGCTCAAAATGGAACAAAACACACTCGTGGTCTGTAGATAATTACACTGATACACTTCCAGCGGTAAAAGGAATTTCTAAGATTAGCTTCAAGTACAGTGGCATAATACTATGTTGGTCTTAATTTTTTGCTATAATAAAATGTTTATATTGCTTTTTTTGTAATCTATATTTAATACTGATCATAAATGCACGACTTAAGTAAAAAGAAACTTGATATTTAATGGCGAGCTTCGTTTCATAAAGTATAGGCGTACTGGCAGAAAATGCTGTAATAGCGTTAAGTCCGCCCTTTGTACATGATTGATCTGTGCAATAAAGAATAATAAAAAAAAAAAAAAAAATTTAATAATGTGAAATTAATTGATGCGCCGCAGATTCAACCTTCTTCAACTTTATCTGATCGACCTCTTCAAAGTATTTTGTAGTTTAAACTATAACAATGAAATATAGATATCTATGTTTTGCGTTTACGATAACCATGGTACGCTACAAAAACGCTAATTAGCATATGTTTTTAGCTCCGTTCGCCAAAACGCATATCTAATTGAAGTATTAAGTAGACAATACATTAATTATAAATTTAAACTGAAAAAGAAAATCATAAAACTTTAAATGTTTCGTATTCTTTGATATTTATGAGAAATGTAAGAATGATTAGGTTCGCTATTTGAAAATAAAACACTGTCATCGCCGCGTTGTTATTGCGTCTCACAATCTCATCGGTTAGCGTAAGAATGGGTCAAAAAGGCCTCTCTCATTATTATGATAATACATATTGTGCTATATCCGAAGGGACGTTCCGGTCTTTCAAAGGGCCTTTGCTCAAAAATTTCCCCTCAACACTGGACAGTTACCATATTGAGAAGCAAACTCTTTCTGAGGCTTCATCCAATATTTACATTGTTTGTTTGTTTCGCTGTCGCTATAAATTGAGTAAGTTTTAGAAAATATAGCAGTAGTTTCTGACCCGCCATTGAGGAAATTTTAACATATACAAATACTTAGTATAAATAAGTTTTTGTTTTTGCTGTATCCTTTATAAGTACGTAGATACTATGCTACTGTTAAATGTTAACGTTAATCATTATAAAAAGTGAGTTAATATTGGTTGTTAGCAGATATGAAATCAAATGATCGCTGCCGTTATTCTCAATATTATAGAAACTAAATTTACTAGCCGATTAACTTTATAATACAACATTATGGCTATTAATAAGAGTGCCAGTGATTACTGTCCGTCTTACGAATTTTTTCTTTCAATATTTGCCGTTTTATAATTTAATTTATATCTTAATCTAATATCTTTAATTATTTAGCTGCCTTTGGTTTTCTTTAATATTATTATAACGTTATCTACGGTATATTAAATGATATAAAAAATATTATGAAAACAGTTTAATTGTATTTATTATTTAACATTATCCTTCGCTAAGGAAATAGATGAGATGACAATGACTCTGTATAAAAAAAAAAATAGTTTCTTAAAAATAATAAACCTATCGCACTATGCAACAAAAATAAGTTAATTATATAAATGATTAAACATGGCAACACCAGTGTAACTGCTGGCACGAAAGATTTATTTATGCACATTGCCCGAAGGTCTTTATAACCCTCGCACACGTTCGACAAGTTACACATTTCGATACCTCTTAGAATCTATTTGAAAGACGACGAATATATAATTTTCGTCTACGGTAGCAACGCAGCGGTTTTTATTCCCGGGGGCGGATCGTACCCCATCGACATTTACAGTGTTTTTTATCAAAGCTCTTTGTAAAGTATTTGAATAATCTTTTTGATAATGTAGGGTGTTTTGTATTAGAAACATGAATACGAATTTTTTTATATATTTCTTTCAATTTTGTATAGTAGATAAATAAAATTATAAATTTATGTTTTTATAACCTATTACAAGCTTGTGAACCAAAAATATTTAATTTAAAATACATGTATGTTTTTTATAAGATGAAAACATTTTATTGCTTCATTAATTTGGATAAATGTATATGTTTTTTTCCTAAAACATCAATCTAATAAACTAGATAAGGTTTATCACACGTTATAAGATTACATGATAAAAAAGAGTGGATATATAATCGTTGATTTTCACACAGGAAATACATTTACACTAGACCATACATTTTACTTGACAAAAAATAGTATCGAATTCATAACTTGTTCTCGTCAGTAGAACCAGCAGTATACATTCAATTTAATTCTGTAACATGTTAAAGAAGCACATGTAGTGTGCTAATTAAATTAAAACTATTTTTTAAACTGTGTACATTTTGTTGCTCAATTCGTTTAAAAAAAATGTGATTATTGACTTGTATTTTATGCACTTTACATCGTCTATCAATAGAGTTGAACGAGACAAGCTAACGACTTTTTGCTGTTTACACTTGCGGTCGTTAACATTGTTGCGCCCGCGCATATGTAGGTCATTTACGTGCTATTTTAATACACATCACAGTTGTCGAAGAGTTTTTTATTGTAATTTGTCTTAAGTATATAAACGTTGACTATAAAGTGTAAAACATTTTAATTATATTCATTTAATAATAACTCATAGTCAGTGATATTCTAATAAACAGATATGTGTACTAATCAACAGAAAAAAGTGTGCCGCGCCGGGGACCGTTTATGATAGTTTATTTTTACATTTCGTTACAAGTAAAAAGGATAGCTTGATAAAAGCAATAAATAAAAGGGATAACTAGATGTTTTTATTGTGCAAAACGTATTACTACGTCATTATGATGTATTATAACGTATTACTACGTAAAACGACTAAAGGCAAACGTCCCAATTAGGACGTTTTACTAAAACATCATTGTTCATAGATAACATTACTAGTTCTGCCCGCGGCTTCACTTACTTCTGAATAGGTAAGAAATTATATCATATGGGGTGCTAGACACCCCATATGATATAATTTCTTACCATGTAATTTCATCACTTACATAGTTAAGATGTGAAAGAGTAACAAACAAAACCATCCTACTTTTGAATTTATAATATTATAATTAGAATTTCGTTTCCGGTGACTAAACGCGTCTGAATATGATGTAGCACTAAAAATGTGATACTATTTGATTTATTTGAACGCTCGGCTTATTGTTATTGCGACGACTTCACAGTTTACGTTTCACAATAAGTACTGTTGATACTTCCCTAATGGAAGGACGAGCTCCGTACTAACTAAAATAAACAACATTAATAACTCGTCTAAATAAAATAAACTTCTCAGATTGATTTATTTGCCTTATTTTTATACATTTGCTTTCGTAATACATATTCTGGGATAGTTAAAGTAACTTTTACTTTCGTAGGATTAACATGATTTTAAATTTCGCATGTACATCGTATCGTTTTACTAAGTTTTATAATATTATGTATTATTATAATAAAATAATGCCAATAAAAATAGACGTAAAATGTACTAAATCGACATTTAATAAAATAACTTATATTTAACTATAACAAAGTTTATTTATGTTGACAATTTTCCAGTAATATTTATTTTTAACGCAAATTAATACCATTCTACATTGTAAATTTTTACTAGAGAACGTATTCATTTACAATAACCCCAAGCAGTATTTATACGGATGGAAAAAGAATAATTTGGAATTTTATGTTAGAGATATTTTTAATATTTATAAAAAATATTTCAAACTAGTTCAGTGACTAAAAATTCTCTTTCAATTTTATTATTTGGAAGAGTATTTTAAGAAATAATAAAACATATTTGAAAGAACGTATAAGAGAAATGGCGTAGGGCGTGCAGTGAGATGCAATCACGCTGAATAATAGCCGCTGCTGGGTATGGTTACGACAATTTCTTGGCGCGAGATCAGAATTACAGTTTCGAGAAAATATTTCCTAAAAAACTTTTAACGAAGCCGCGTCGAGTTGGGACGCATCGCTAGTTAAAACATTTAATAAAACTTAAATAATACACTTTAGTTATCTTTAATTTTAAAGATTATGTGCATTTATATGCTCATGTTCGCAACATAACACTACAACAACAACAACAGCCTGCAAATTCCTATTGCTGGGCTAAAGGCCTCCTCTCCCTTTGAGGAGAAGGTTTGGAACATATTCCACCACGCTGTTCCAATGTGGGTTGGTGGAATACACATGTAGCAGAATTTCTATGAAATTTGTCACATGTAGGTTTCCTCACGATGTTTTCCTTCACCGCTGAGTACGAGATGAATTATAAAGACAAATTAAGCACATGAATCAGCGGTGTTTGCCTGGATTCGAACCCGCAATCATCCGTCAAGATGCAGGCGTTCTAACCTCTGGGCCATCTCGACTCTTTTTACACTATTTTTGTAATATTATTATCAATGCATTCCAATACTGGATGAGTTTGCGTGAAACGAGACTGTTCCTAACAAATGTTTCGTAACGTCATCTTAAAAACTTACAAATAACTCATTTATTATTATGAACAATAATACTTGTATCCTCGAATTCCCAAATGATTAGTTAAATAACTCTTCAATGCATGCTGTACCGCGGTTATGTCTATACATAAACTGTTTTATATACTTCTCTCATAACTGACATTCAAAAAATAAGACAGCTATTTTTAAATATTTTTTTAAAAAAAAGTAAAACTGCTATAGTACACACAAACAAAGTCGTAAATAGGTAAATAAAAGAAAATCGCTTTAAATATCTTGTTTTAAAATACCATGCGTTGTTGATACGTGATCTGTCTAGAGAAGATTTAAGGTCTCTTTTATAAATTAAAATATATTTATATTATTTATTTCCTAATGCATCGAAATAAACTAGAATGAACTCTTTTCATATTTTTATTTCCGAGGTGCACATTGTAAAACTCTAATTCAATATCTCTACATCTCTTTCTAATTCCATTTATTATAAATATTAACTTTTGTTTGATTAGATTATGCTAACGAAAACATTAAATTGAAGCTTGTACTTATTAATTAATTTGATAAAAACTATTTTGTAGCGTACCCAATATATTAATTATAGTTACATGGAAACGTAACGGCTTTTGTGCAAATGATTTCCTTTTTCATATAAATAATTAAAACGAAATGAAAAATGATTTAATGGTATCGCAAAAAAAATTCATTCGTGAAATTGGAAAGTTCGTTCGATTTTCGAACAACTATTGAAATATAAATAACAATACAAAAATGATAATAACAATATTCTTGTACTTCATTGAACTGATTTTTGTGTTAGCCCTTTGTTATATTATTAAATTAAATTATAAAAGACGATATGATCGAATGGATAGAACATGTGGACCTTAATAGAAGGTCGTGTGCCTAATTAGTTTGTTATTCATGTCGTGTACGGTGGTGAAGAAAAATATCGCGATTCCAGATAAGTCAAATGTAATTCCGTAAAATTTTATACTAGAAGTCGCCTGCGTCTTTGCTCGCGTTTTAATGTATTGGCTTCATACCAAATTTCATGAAATTCGGTTCAGTAGTTTGGTCGTGAAAGAGCGACAGACAGAGTTACTTTCACATTTATAATATTAATATATAATATAGTTATAGGAATTCCCAATGATGAAACGTCATGGACACTGAGAAATGTAAATCGTTGTTATTCTGTTGACAGAAGACACATTGAAAGACAGTACTTACAGTAAAAGCCACAAATACCACATAGTTGTGTTAATTAATGATACTTTTGGACTTCATCAAATCAGTTAACTATGATGGAAAAATACTAGACGACTCAGAGGATAGACATTAGTAAGCAAAGCGCAATGAGTTCTTCCTGTGCTTTTGTGTGTATAATTCGTTTCGACCTCGGCGAAGAATTGAAACGTAGAGAAATCTGTATGAGTCAGAAGATATTTTAAGACAATTATTGCTATCCACCAATTAGCTTTGAAGCGAAACCTCCTCAAAAGGGATAAAGATTTGTCCACTTGTGGGATATGAACTTTACAGCCGGGCTTTTAGAAAGATATCGTAATATTTATAGACTATATAATTATTATGACATAGATTAATTTTAGTGAATGCATGTAAATAGGTCTTAACCGCACTTTTGGCGAGAAAGAGGTACCCCAGTTGTTTGTTAAGCCAGCTGCAACCTCGAATGTTGCCAAACTTGTGGTCGAAGCGCTCTATTAATCTTCAAGGTGAATGTCGATAGCACGCAAACGCTATGCTTGCATAATTCATAAGAAATAAAAATACAAACTTTGCAAAATACTTCATTCATGCGAGTGTTACAATTCACGTATTTGATGTAGTGGGCTGATAACGTTGGTAATATAATCATGTAATTGTTTGACGTATACTATACGACGCGATTGACGCTCCTAATTTATTTTAGCTCTCTAGTTAATTAAGCCGCCGCGGCCCAGTGATTAGAACGCGTGCATCATAACCGATGATTGCTGGTTCAAATCCAGGAAGCCCCACTGAATATTCGTGTGCTTAACTTGTGTTTATAATTCACCACGTGCTCAGCGGTGAAGGAAAACATCTTGAGGACCTGTATGTGTCTAATTTCATAGAAATTCTTCCACATGTTTATTCCACCAATCCGCATCGAAACAGCGTGGTGGAATATGTTCCAGACCTTCTCCTCAAAGGGGAGAGGAGGCCTTAGCTCAGCATTGGGATATATACAGGCTGCCGTTGTTTGTTTTGTTGATGATAATTAATACATTAACTCCTTTTGTACTACCACATCACCAACCATAGATATTGGCTTCGAAAAAAATATGAACAATTACTTGATTGTCAACGCGTCGTCAACCTATGGAATAAGTTGTTATACCACGTGCATGTAGTTACAATAGCATAGCTAGCTAGCATATAATAAGCCTTCAATCCAGAACAAAACACTTATTATATAACTGTTGGTCGGTATCTGATGAGTGGGTGTTATCTACCGAGATCTTCTTAATTATTTAATGTCATATCAACTCATACCAAAATGTATTAAGTTAGCAGTTATTAAGCATGGTCTTGTAATAACATGTTACCTACAGATTTAAAAATAGAATTACAATTCAGTAGCCATTTCAACGAAGGAAGAACATAATGAAATACATAATTCATCTCCAGCATACTTCCTTATATGTTCATACAAGACGTAAGATGAATTTTAAAAATCACGTTCGTATCCCCTCGTTTTCATCGCTTGCAACTCTTATCTTCCACAGCTTATAAATATTCTGCAAACATTTATACATAAGTTATAAGTATGACCCGTACCTCATTTCATTTTCTTAATTCGATAATGTCTGGCCAATCTAAAATAGTTCTTATTGCTTTGTAAATAATTCACTTTTTGTCGTTGTAAATTGACAGAAGGGAATGATTTAAAAACGGTTTGTAGTTTATTCTGTGGTAAAATTGAATAGAAATTAAGTGTTAACAATATTATTCCGACTGAAGAAGTATGATTAAAAATTTTTCGCTCACTACATACTTGTAGGAAATAAAATCAATTCGATAATAATGCCCAATTCGACGTATAGTATCACTGAAAATGTTATTGCGACTATTTTTCGTCGGAAAGTCAATAAAACATTCCGCGTTAACAGCGTCAAGTTTATTTTAGCGATTAAAACTATATATCAGTTGTCATGTTGAGAACCTTACAAATGGTTATATTTAGAGCCAAGTTATCAATTGTGTTAAAACCCTTATAATAATAAACAAAATACCCGGGGTAAAAGCTATTTGCAAGATATTCTATTTTCATCATATTCATTTCATAATTATATTGAACCTTTAAAAGTGCTGATATTAAATACACTACGGAATGCCATCTCTACTATTTTGTGCATGTTATATTTGTCATATTATACATATAAATCTTGCTCTTGAATCAATCTATCTATTAAAAAAACTGCATCAAAATCCGTTGTGTAATTTTAAATATCTAAGCAGGGACAGACAGTGGTAAGCGACTTTGTTTAATACTATGTCATGATACATAGATTTCATTAATGTAAATGGCATAAAATATCCTACTATTATATCTATAATAAATAAATATAAATATGAGACAACATCACATACATTACTCTGATCCCAATGTAAGTAGCTGAAGCACTTGTGTTATGGAAATCAGAAGTAACGACGGTACCACAAACACCCAGACCCAAGACAACATAGAAAACTAATGGTAATCTACATCGACTCGGCCGGGAATCGAACCCGGGACCTCAGAGTGGCGTACCCATGAGAACCGGTGTACACACCACTCGACCACGGAGGTCGTCAAAATCTATGTTTTGTGAATAAAAATAACCTTTATTTTTATATATATAAAACATGGAGACAGCTTTGCTACATTGGCAGAAATAATTATTATTACTCATTCTATAGCGTTTCTGCTAATTTCTCGCCAACCATGGGAACAAAGATGTCATGCTCCTTGTCTCCGTAATTACACTAGCTCAGTTAGTCCTCAAACCGGAACACAGCAATACAAATTATTGCTATTTGGCGTTAGAATAATTGATGTAGGCGGTACCTACTTAGTCTGGCTTTCACACAGCCCTGCCACTAAATACAATGTTATTCATTCACAATACTCACATTTATTTATGCAAATAGTTTAAACGGTGTTATTCTGTAAAAAGTCTGTCGAGAATCTCATTGTTGAAATATTGATATTATATTTCATAATAGTGATCGATGAGTTTCGAATTCATTATTGCAAAGTAACTCTGCATATATAACTCAATCAAAATGAGAATGTAAAATGAACAAAACAGCGCACATTATAACAATGATGCGATAAAGGTTATGTATTAATACGATGGTATAACATCCCGAAATAATATTAGAATGTTAATGGAGTAATAACTTTAATAATAACTGTACTAACCGAACGGCGCACGTGTTATAATGAGCGCGATAATATATTATTAGTGAAAACAAACGTTCGTGGGAGAAATTCGCGATTATCATGTTCTATAAAACCATGACTAATGCGTACATATCTAGTAAACACTTAGAACTAAGCCTTCTAAGTTTCTACACTTATCAAGGTTAATTTGATGTAACTGATGTCTGAGAAGGAAGATATGATCAATATACTACTCATAAGAAATTTTAAATACTAATTGCCGCCCGCAGCTTCGCACGCGTTTTGGGTGGTTGTTGGTCATGTGTTAGCCAAAAAAGCCTTGGAATCCAAATTTTCTTCAAGCTAACTTTCATCAAAATCAGTTCATTAGTTTGGCAGTGAAAGAGCTACAGACAGACAGACAAAGTTACTTTAGAATTTATAATATTAGTACAGATTCTGTAACGTTATGATGGTAAATAATATTTAGAAACACAAAGTAAATTTTGTGATTTAACATATCACCATATAAATGTATTCGCAGTATAGTAGTATCTTCTCATATTTTTTTTATTTAAAAATGACTCTTAATTGGACCTTCAATGATTCAGTTTATTTAATATACATATATTTTTAAAAACATTGTTTGGGCGTCATCCAATAATAATGAAAAAAAATATGCTCGTTCAAAAAATTCACATTAGTTTTTTATCCAGGTCAGACATTTTCATCACGTTGCATTATGGTGCTGGTTCATTGACCTAGCTGTTTCGTAACCCATTGTTTTTTCTGTTATTAACAGCGTAGTGCTTTTGTTCGTACTCGAGATTTTTTTCCTCACAAAGTCTGGTTGTAATTATTCCTTGATCTTTTATGAGGCGCAGGAATGAATGAGAAAATGTAGGCTACAAACGAAAAATTTGCATAAAAATTGTTGTTGTCTTATGCTTGCATTTGACTTTTAGCTTTAGGCCTTTTATAATATAAGAGATAACTATATAGTTTGAAAAATTATTTTTGTATAGTACTGATTTAGTACTTGGTTGTTAGCAGAACTCAAATCAAATCAAAATAAACTTTATTCAAGTGGGCTTTTACAAGCACTTTTGAATGGTCATTTAACAATTAAGTGAAGCTACCACCGGTTCGGAAATTAGTTTCTACCGAGAAGAACCGACAAGAAAATCAGTAGCTACTTTTTTTCAACATTTAAAAAATACGAAGTCATGTTAGTTAATACAATTATTCAAATTAACATATCCTGCGTGGAAGTCAACAGGTATTAATTCCACGCTTTTTTATCATCTACTCTTCTTTTAAATAGTTCAGTAATTGTTCAAAATATAACCATAAAAAAGTACTTCTTTTTCGTTAATTCGAACGACATATTTGTAAAGAAGTAAGTATTGTACACACTCACTCTACACACAGAAGCCGTAGGGAATTGACCACGTGCGACCACAATTATCGAACGCAATGTGATATTAGAACGTAATGTATTCGAAAGCCAGTGGTCACGGTCGGGTTACGGACGATAGGGGCCGCCACCTGGCGTTAACGCAGTCTTGCACATGGCTTGTTAATGCACCATGTGCAATATGATCGATACACTGTGTTTTACTTGTATAGTTTCAACAGTTTCCGTATCAACCGCCAAACACTTAGTACTGTTGTGTTCCGGTTTGAAGGGTCAGCAAAACACGCACTTACCTAAACAGTATGAAGACTAATGTCTTACAAGTAATCCATTAATTAAAAAAAAGAACAATTTTGTTTTGGTTTCGGTTTGAAATTCTATCAAATAACTGTCAAAATCAGAATGCACTTATTCTTTTCAAAAATCCTATGACATCATCAACTTTACATAATTAATTTTGAACATCCTGAAATTAGTTGCATTACAATTCATTTAAATATATAGTTACTCATTAATGTGTTGCGTTTGCAATTAATAGTGCTTGTGCCTATTAGGTATTTTCATGTAGATTTTCAAATCCGCATTAAACAGCAGACATTGCGTGAGTCCGTCCCGGGAGTCGCTTGTACGCCTTTGTTTCTATTCTAAACAACACTATTTCCTACTTACGGAAATAACACTCTTTTAGGCCTGAAAATAAAGGTTACATTCGAGTGTACATGTATGTTTATTCGTGCGACTCGCTTAATTACTCGACAGTGACGAATAGAAGCTGCGTGTTGCGAAATTCCTATGAAATCTTTTACAGTCAACGGTAATTGTTACTACAGTGATATAGTCTATAATTTGCGTTCTATAGTATTGTACGAACGCATCTGATTAGTTAATAATTACTGATATTGTGAAGTCATTGCCCTAAAATATATACTAGTGATAGACTGCTTATTGACTTTAATTTCATAATTGTGCTTCATCGTTATAAGCATTGTGTCATATTAACCTGGTAAGTGTATTTAATTTTATTTATTCTTTAATTGTAATAAAAAATATATACACCTCGCTTATGACTTTAGATTTATAAATAAACTAGCGACCCGGCCTGGCTTCTCTCAGGCGCGAAGCTGATACTAAATGTATTACAGAATTTGTTTATTTACGACATAACATTAGAAACTTCTAAACTTTCTTTCGTTTCTTCAATATATTGTCCATGAATTATATACAAAAACCTTCCTCTCGAATCGCTCCATCTATTAAAAAAAAACCGCATCAAAATCCGTTGCATAGTTTTAAAGATTTAAGCATACATAGGGATATAGAAAGCGACTTTATTTCATACTATTTAGTGATGTAAATATTTTAATTACGCAATATAATTAACTAGCAATAATAATTCGTTTTTAAAATATTTTGAACCTTAGTAATTTCGTTGATGTTCTCGAAGGCAGTGTGGCACACGTTCTGTACCTACGTACCTAGGTGTGTGCCGCCTGCCTAACGAGCGGTCTAGTGTTATAGATCGTCGGGACGTGCCCCGTGCAATGAGTTGTGAAGTCCTTGATGCTAAATTTGAGTAATAGATAAAATGTAAAATTTTACAATTTGCATTCTTTATTCGAGTTACACGTTTTTCGTAAAATGTTTGCTATTAGAAATTATATTTCGTCGGGGAATTCTAAAATAAAAATATTTTTTAGAATATTATAAATTGTCCGTGTATGGTTTGACAAAATAATTATACATCATTTTGAAAATATGTAAATACGTACATAGAATATATAATCTTATTAAAATCATTTAGCGTACGTTTTATAATTAATGTTATTTTATTCGCTATCAATTTATACAAATAGATATATATGTTTATATCTATCTATATAAGTATCTAAAAACATAAATTGTAAAAACGAATAGGTACTTATCTGTAAATAATTTAACGAAGTCTTAATAATACTTAATTGTCATTATTAATGATATTTATTTGTAATTTTCAGGTACGTCACGAACTTCTACAGAACAGTAAGTCGCCGATTTTACAAAATAATACCTGAGGAGAAAGATGAAAGGCTACTTGAGTTTGAACTCTTTCAAAACAATGTCAAACAATATATCATGCTTTGCAATATCGTAGAAGGACATTCGACTCCGTCGGGTGGCTCGTTTAACATAAATATTTGCAATTAAAATTAAGCTTCAGCGCCCTATCCGTGCTATTATTCAAATTGTACACCACAGGAGACCTCAGAAAGTTCCAAATTAATTAAGAGGGCCATAAGACGGCCCGTTAAGGAAATAACAATGGCAGTCCCTCGCATCCTTATTTATTGTAGCCAAGAGGACTATTTCGCTCGTCTCGAGGATTTCGGTTAACCCTTTAGCGTCTTTAGTATTTCCCATATTTAGTATCCCGTGCAACCCCTTCGATGCATTCTCCTCGGATGCCTCGCTAATGCTTCGAGACTTGGTGGTTTACGAAGACAAAAGTTTCTCCTTGAAGAGGGTACACTTGTGTAATTCCCGTGGTAATACTAATCACGCGCAGACACTTTCAACACGTGCTAAGTTATTCCCAGAGTTTGTAAATTCTTGTGTACAAACATGAACACAAGAATTTTCATCTTGAAATCCCTTTCGTAATTAAGATGGTTTTTCTAAGTAAGATCAACTCTCTGGCTTAATTACTAATTATATCTTTAGTGAAGATGAATTGTTAGCAAAACGGTTCGTAAGTACTCGAAATATTTTTCAGGCATATAAATTATTCTGAACATTTTTTATGAAAATGTATTTTATTTTCATTAATAGAAATGTCAAAGTAACAACTTAAGCTTTGTATGAATTGTACTTCAGTTGGCTGAGCCGACAACTCGCATCATGTAGAGCAGCGTAAGAATCTCGACATGCCCCAATTTAGAGAAAAGCTTTTCATTAGTCTTTTGTACGGTAAAAATATTATTTTAAAGATTTTGCCGTGATGGCCCACTGACCACGTGACCTATTTAGGACACGTGAATATTAAACAGGGATGGTAATGATAAATAAAAATAAATAATTAAATTCTGAGGTACTAACGTACGTCTGCATGTATCGATCAAGAATCAGCTACATGCTAATGTAACCTAAGTGAAGCATCTTTGAATTGTCAGATGAAATTTTGTAAAAAAACGTATTGAAACGACATGCTATATTAAGATCTAAGACCTCCGTAAAATAAAGAGAATCAATAGAATATTTAAAGGCTGCTACTTTTTTTCAAAGGAAAATACTTTCCGTTAAAGTTATCAAAACCTGCATATTCATAAACCCTAAAATAGATTCAGCGAAATTTAAATATTTGTAGCTCTTATATGCAACTAAAAATATCTACAAAATAATTTATCTTGTAGAATTGTTTATGAACTAACAGTATAAAAAGACGTTAAAAGACAGTTTATTGTATATGAAAGTCTATTCCTAAATATTCAGTGTACATAAATAAAGTTATGTCAATATACAGCGTTGAGACAATATCAACATTGACTCAAGTGTTCTATGAAAAGATAAGTTAAGACGAACTGACCGTGTATCGTTTACCTCATTATCAATAGGTCATTGCTCTAGACCAACATCGATAAGAGGTTACGTGATTCACTCTTACGGCGATTCTGTATTAAAACTTTCACATTTTTGTATTTAAATTTTAATGCCATTCCGTGACCTCTGTAATGAGACTACGTTTTAAATTATTCCCTTTTATTTAACATAAGATACATTTATGGCATAAATATGCAAAACTGAAGCATGCAGATGGAGAGACTGGTTCATAAGAAATTTCTAAATGCATGAAATTTTCCAGACGGGCAAGCTTAAGAAGAATGCGTTTTGTCTAGCTGCCTGCCCCGCGGCGTGTTGACAAAGAAAAACTGCAAGTGCAGCTACTATGCTTTATACGAGCATGTTTCCATTCTTTTCTAGAGCACAAAGCAGTGTCCTTAAATGCAAATTACGAATATAATTTGAAAAAAAAACTCTAAAGAAACAGAATAAAATTGACAATGTTCAAAAAATAAGTATCATTTCAGCATGTTAAATATTATATGTACTTATAGATATTATAAAAAAACAATGCCTACCTTTGCTTTGCCATGCTAAAATTTACTTAGATTGTAAGCAAATAAGATTGCTTTTTTATTGTATTATAGTCGTCGTATTTATCCTATTTTTACATTTATATTAAATTTTGTTAAATTTATCATTTAAAATACTATAAAATTTTTATTAGTACTTAATCCACTACAACCACTTAAACAAATTTCAAGTACAAAATAAAAGTACCAGCATAATAATGTAATATCTGATATTTATAAGCATCGCCCTTCACCAATGAAAAAAATAAACATAGAAAAGTTAATACAATGTACGAGTATACGTGATTCAAAGAATAAACGAAGATTCAGCGCGGTCTTATTTCTGCTCATTTCGCTTGTAAAGGGGTCGTAAGGCGTGAATGTTGTTGCAAATGTATGTTGCAGGAATTCCACTGAATAGACTGATTTGTTAGCGATCGCTTTTCAGGCTGATTTCTCTCGGTTCCTATCGTGGAAATACTTACGTACTAAAATACGTTTGAGGCAAAAATGTTTCAAGTATAGAAAGCATCCTTACACTTACTTACACTTACACTTTTTTGCAATTTATAATTGATAAACAGCAATTATAAAAAATCTAAACGCATTACGAAAAAACAAACTCTTCAATAATTTAACTTTCCATTGAAGCTTGGAATCTTCAACGATTATTCCCAAATGTTTTTAGAATATGTATTATTACATAATAGCTCTTCATAAGTGGTTTAAATCAAAAGGAATGTTTACATTCGCCAATCTTAATAGACACTAAATACCACTGAATGTATGACAAGGTCGATTTGCGGCTATGATATATGACACTTGCGGTCAGATGTGTTGTGACTGATTGATGTCTCCTAGGCAAGACAACACTTGTAGCAATTTGTTTTATCAAATTTTAAAATTGTGTAATGCGGGTTTATTTATTAGACTGGTATATAAAAAATCTACCAGAACCTGTAATTTTACCCGCGCAAAATTCATAAATCTATTTATAAATAGGTTAATAGGTATAACCTACAAGTACCAAATTTTCCCCTTCGAGGGGTGAATTAGAAAAAATAGTCTGTTCTTTCCAGGGACTGAAAGAAACTGAAATTAAATCTAAAACGATTTAGCTTTTAGTACACATGAATATACTTCACAGTAGCGAGATTAAATTCTTGATGAAAATGTACATTTACGTGCAAACTTTAGAGCGTAATCGATCAAACAGTATCGAAGTCTATTAATCTCAAACAGATGGTGTCTGACAATCATTTTATACACTATATGTACTTAGATTAAATATTTTTCTTTCGACAAGGTTATTGATGAAAACAATTTTTATTGACTGATATTTAGATAGTATTTGGTTTGTTTTTCTTAATCACCTGATGGTAAGTGATTATTATGTGCTGGTTTGGAACATGTGAAGGGAAGGTGTTGAGCATGTACGTGGATGGATATAGAGGATGGGGATGACCAATAAAATGATGGATGGATTTTATGAAAGGTGATATGGCTGGAAAAAATGTTACTTGTGAGATGACATCAGACAGGGATGTATGTAGTATGGAAGAAGAAGACATGCTGAGCCGACACCAAGTGATTTGGGATAAGGGCAAAAGGATGATGATGGTAACTGATCACTACCCATAGACATCAGCAGATAGGCATTACTTATATATATGTCCTATCCATCACTAGCTTTGAGAACTAAGATAGACCTTTGAAAAGGGGACAACATATAAACAGTTGGGCTTGCACAAAACTAACCTAACACGAAGTAAACTAATATTGTAGTCATTAAAAAATATGTTACAAGTTTCAGTTCTGAAATGATTAGGTTATAATGCACTATAACTCTAATACGTTGATCTTCTTTAGCAAAATGTATATCCTAATAATACGTGCCCTAATAATTTTGCTAATAATATATTATAACCGTATAATTTTAATGAACAACAAACCACGTTACTTAATGTTTATCAAATAAACAAACCATTACTCCCGCTAATGACTCCCAAACGGCACGGCATACCTTTTCCCGGGGTATTTTATTATTATCCGCATTATATTTTATCAACATTTAGTTTAGCGAAAGTGATCCCACTGGCATTGCGCCAGGACTATGGATATCACGACAGACAAATATTTTGGGCCGAATTCATTTGAGTCTACGCGCGCCGTATATTCTACTCCTATTTATGTGAAGGCTTATGGATTTTAGTTTATTGCTTTGATACATCTCAATCACGCTATCAAAGCCAACTCACACAGAAGTTATGTACTGACCACACTACCGTGTTTTAAACTATCAAGACTTATTTTTGTAAACACATATATATATATATATATATATATATATATATATATATATATAAACAAATAAAAATACTACAAAGTGTAAACTCTTTTTATGTTTAATATAGGCGTAATTGTATTTTTCTTTTTATATTATATTCATCTACAGAGATATTTGTTATAGGTTAGTTTAAAAATAATATTATCTATTACTAAACCAAAGCAACGGATGTCTTCACGCAGAAAAAGAAACAACTTTCAAATTTTAATTAAATTTTAGTAATATCTTTGAACAAACTTTAATATTTTTAGTCAAAGGAAATAAAATTAGGTTAGTTGGTTAATGAAGAGAATTTTTCATATTTCTCAACGAACACATGCGTTTATAGTGAATTAAAATTCCGATTCTTTTTTGTTTATTTTAATGTACAGTTATATGCTTAAATCAAAAATATATTAATTGAACAAAAAATAGTGTACCGTTTCAGACCTACTATTCTAGTTATCATTTTGCGTTTTGTTAGCAGTCGCTACGGGAAAATCCTCGGCATTCAAGTGGAGCGATATAACTGCGAAGGGAACGAACGAAACGAGCCTGAGCTGAAATAGTAAACTACGTTAAGCTATAGAATTCTGCAAAAAAAAAGGACAACCTCTCTTCATAGCAAGCGAGGCGAATTTTTCTGCTATTTGTGTTTATTTCTAGAGAAAAGCCAAACATACGTTTCAAACTCAGGAAATGTAGACTAGGAAATATTTTAATTATTGCAATTTCTAAATGTCTTGTAATGAATTAATTAACGCCGGAAAAAACTACGATTGCTACTTGTGCTTAATACTATATTTATTTTTATTAAACACAATACCGTATCATCTTATACGACTTTAAAAAGAACATTATAATGTAATTAATATTATAATAAAGGCTATGCTGAATGTATTTTAATATAAATATTTTGATCAATTTTATTGATAAAACATATTTACACATACTCGCATGTTTACTGGCAACTGTTAATTCTTTTTAAGTTTAATCACTTATAATCCACACAAAATAAACAATTGTGATGTCGTGTCTTTCATACTATTACTTCGGAGTTTTACCTTGCACTAAACTTGTAATTTATTTTGTACAGACAATACCACTATATTGTGAGTATAGTGTTGTTGTAAAACCATGATATCTTGAATTCCTGAAGGTAGGTACTTATTCATATTAAATTAGGCAAAAATCTTACATATATACGTTTGTCGCATGCAATGTAAACGTGAGCGAGATTTACAGTAATATAAGCAGTAGTGAGTAAAAATATTTCTTCATTGAAAACTTTACATATTATTGCTCTATATTTAATTTTCCTTCATTAATAAGACACTATTGTCTGACTGAATTATCAAATGTTGATACATTTACACCATTAAAAGGGTTAAATGTATTATTACCTACTTAGTATCTTGTTTCGTGTTGATATAATTCTCTTTTCCCTGTAAAGTGCTTTGAAGCGAAACGGTTGATAAGCAGAAATTGATACAAGTTAACCTAATTGAAATCCGGACGTGATGTCGGTCAATAAAATACCGAATAACCATTACAATGATGCTTATGATGTCTAAGATTACATTAAAGTTTAACGACCTCGTGACTAGTAGTTGTGAGAAACAACATTTTGTACTAGGAAGGCTAATAATATCTCCAGAATTAGGTCCACTGCTCGTCCACACGACTATTATGTTTACACAAGCTGAATCCTACGGCTTTACCCTAGGGAAATTTATTTAACACACAAATCTTCAACCGATATTTTACCACCTCAAGGGCATAATTAAAAAAATAGCCTATATCTCTTTCGTTACTCAAACTAACTTCATACTAAATATCATCTAAATCTGTTCAGCGATTTAAGTGTGAAGAGTTTACAGAGTTACTTTCACATTTATAATATTAGTATGGTTTAAATTAGTCTTACTTTCATTAAGGTGAAGATATTGAGATCTCTCATAAATTCCTTGAAGCGACCATTATTATTTTTTCTATCATTTAAAAGTCCATTAAGCCTTTCGTACTGTGTCTCCAGTTGATTTTAATTAGATATAGTTGCAACAAATTAAATAACGTGAAATAATAGAGATGATACTCTGTGTTTATGCATATACTGACTGATGGATCATTGCTAGTTGAAGCCGTACCCGAAAAAACATTTAAAGTACGATCGTTATAAGTACGCTTAATTCAGCTTATGTTCTTTTATTGCGTAATAAATCAAGTGTTAAACGAAGCTTTTAGTTCAATTATTTCATCAAATGATTTACTATTTAATTACCTTACAGTCTTACTCTTAGGATAACGATATAATTATAAGGTTTTATAATTTATAAATATATTCGGAGTTATGACAACTAAATGAATTCTTTATTATTTAATGTATAAATGGGTCATTTTGGAATTATGAAAAGTCTAAAGTGTTCCTCGAAATAGAAGACGAAATTATTGTTTGATGATTGCAAAACATTGAAAAGGAACTAGATTACATAATCCTCAAATGTATGTAAATGTTCGTCATATTTGATCGGTAGCTGTTTTTCTCTTATGATGTCTGTTTACAAACAAATCCTCTCGTTCAAAGTTTGTGTACATTATAACTTTTTTACGATTTAATAGCCACTTCAGAATTTCATAATGTTTGATAGCTTTCGATGTAGTTTCAATCCGAATGATTTACTATTGTGTAAACTGAATAAAAAAGGGTACGCTATGTGGAACATTCTAGAAATAGTCACGGATTTGTAAAAGAATTATCTGATCAATAAAAATCGGTTTAATATTTTTAACGCAATGTATTGGTATCGATTTCATATATGGCTTGGTTTATGTAAGTGATATTTAATTACATAACGCATGTACGTTTATTTATTTTGTTTTTATGAGACCTAGCAATATATTTTATTTATTTTTTTACTTTTCTGTTATATTATCACTGAAATAAAACCAAATATAAGAATACAATTTGGAAAGGTATTTATCAAAATAGAGTTTTTTTTAAATCAACTAGGTATTAAAAATATTATGTTCAGACTTTTAATAATATATGTATATGCTTCACACCGCTTCTTTAGATCTGGTATTAGCTGTGATAGTAATGCAACTAATTGTACATATATATTGTATTTGATATAGAATACGTTTACGTGCATACATCTCCAACTATCGATTGCGATTCGAAAAGGCCCATAGAAAACATCAAAGCTTTACTACCGACTGGAAAACGAACATCAAGATCGTTTCATTAAGTCAACGGACCCGAAACCAGATTTGTACCGCAATAACCGCCTATTGACTTCAAAGCCTATTCGCAGTACACCTTTTAAACCCTACGTTCTTACTAAGAACACTGAGCTACGAAGCTCACGGAGGCGAAACAATTTTCATTAGAACTGCACTCCAGCTTTCTTGTAAATATAATAGAATAGAGTAATGTTTATTTCTAAATTTTATAAAGAGGTTGGATTACACAATCAAACTTTTTTTATAATTGATCAAGAGAACTTTTTTATTTTTTTTGTTATCTATATAATGATTCATACATATATTTAAATGCTATTCGTCGTATTTGGATTTATAAATTTCATTACGCAAATAATATTACGGACATTTTATAATTGATATATTTAAAAAAACAATCGAAGTACATAATTATTGCACTCGGACGCGAAACGACGTTGTATAGCTCTATTAATGCTAGAAAGTAAATATAGCATTTCACTCAGTTTATAAAATAATAAATTGCATCAAAAACTCTACCAGAACTGAAGCCGCTTATTTGTTTACATTTACATAATCCTATACAATCCTGTGCATTCTACGGATATTCATATTTGAAATTCCTTTTGACGTATTCATGATTCCCTTTGAACCCTTTATGTCCAGTATGCAGTATTGACATTCACCAATCCCGCGCAATATACAAGTTTATTACAAATAGCCAATATGCCATGTAAAAAGGACGAATTTATTTGTTCATTTCAGTTCAATTATGTATATGCCTTTTTATTTGTTTGTATATGTTAAGGTTACACTTTAATAAAACCTTAAATGGTATTTTCATTGTACCTTGTGATGTAGCATTGCATTTTTAGCGAAGCACGGCTTCGCTATTTTCGGGGTTGCTAGTTGCAATTTATTAATTAAGAATGATATACACTCTGGATAATACAGCATTCTACCAGAAGAAAAAATAGTTTATTAGTTCCGAAGATTATCACCTACGTGCAATATTAGTATAGATCATTATTAAAATTATGTTTATTATACCTAATTAATTGAATTTATTTTACAAAAACAATGTACATAATTTTGAATTGTTGAACATTTTGCTCTTGTTCTATAGATAAAATTCATGTGTTATTGTTGAATGAAGTTATACAAATAACTCAAATTATCGACGTAGTAGTATCTACTAACTAAGTAACGATATGGATGGTTTTGTTAGCTCTGGCTATTGGCATACATGCCCTAGAGAATGTGTTAAGCCGTCAATCCCGTTTTCATTAGTCAGGTAATAGCTAACACTTGGGCACGTGAGATTATGTAGTTCGATTTTAATGGGTTGCAAATAAGCTTAATAGTACAACGATAAAAAACCGGATTGTTATTTAAAGTTCACTAGTTTATACTTTCTAAGTGAAAACGATAAAACGTATCATTAAATGTTATAAATCAAAATATACTTTATGAGGTGACTTCTTATGAGCACTTTTAGATCTTCATTTGACATTTTTTTAGTAACACAAACATATATTATAAAAAAAAAAACACAATTTTATCGATCACGCTTTTTTACCGTTTAATACCTTCATACATAAAGTAAAGTAACAGCCTATAAGTGTCCCACTGCTGGTATAAGGCCTCCTTTCCTCTTGTGGAGAATTTTATGAAGATTATTACACCACGCAACTTTAAGGCAGGTATCCACCGGTCTACACATATGTGGCAGAATGACATTGAAAATTACACACACATAGAGGTTTCCTCGCGATTTCTTCGCCGCTGTGCACGAGATGAATTATAAACGTAAATTAAGAACATGGAAATTCAGTAATACTAGCCTGGATTTGTACACGTAATCAGCTGTTATGATGCACGCGTTGTAACCACTGTAATATCCCGGGTCGGTATATACCTAGCATTGTAAATAATACGCAATATATCCCCTTTATTATTGATTATAATAAACTTGAATACACACAAAAATACCTATTAAGTTTTGCTTTTTGGTTTTAGAATATCTAATGAGTGGGCGATAATTCAACTTGTTGCAAACGGGCTTGCAAAGTCCTACCAATAAGCAGATATAACGAACATTTTAAATCTATTATCTGTCAAATGCTAATTTTCACTAATTTAATCAGCAGTATCATTCTAAGAAATCACTATGTAACTCAGATATGAAATATTGAATTCTGTTATATGGTGTTAGGCTATTTTGAATCTTATAACAAATAAGTGTTATAATTATTACAATCAATATCGTATATAACGATGATGTACTGCAGTGCACTTTTATTTTCAATTATTTTATTTCAAAAAAGCTGATCAAATTACAAAGAGATTATATAATAAATAATTTTTATGTATGTTGCGACCTATTAAAAATGGTTTGACTGTATCGTGTTAGGACTCTTTGTTTCTTTGTAGGTATATACATACTTGTTCATTTATCTTTATGTAGGGAGTTTGTATGGTTAACTATCTCTATACTATAACATTATTTACTTTTATTACTAAGATAACAATTAAGTTCTAATTCATATATATCTTTTTTAATGGACATGAAAAATTTTAAATAAAGAATACGGGGTATCGGTTCGTTATACCAACATATTTCGCAAGTTCTATTATAACATATTAAATTTCTTAGTACATCAATGGCTTCTCGAGAATCCAGGGATTTGTTGAGGGTGGATAATGAATCCCCCGCAGTACATCTTGTGCAGGAAATAAGCACAAAGTGTTATTCTATTCGCGAAGAAATGGGGGGACGACGAAATTCCGAAGAGAGCCGAATTATTTTACGAGTAAGTAATTGCTTATATAACAATGGACAGATCGATAGATAGTCAAACTAAGTGACGTGTATGTATGAATATATTTCATATGAATCATATGCAATAAATATAAACCTTACTGTGTTTGGAAATATATCGAAAGCGAAATTATTTAATTTTGCATTTATAAATGCAAACCCGAATGCTAAGGTTAATTAAGATGATACTCCTCTCGACGAAAAGGTTTTAAGCTTTTTCCACCTCGGGTTGGCAATTGGCATTTGGCAATTTTTTTGTCGACTTATTAAGTTTCTTTGGGAAGATTCCCATAACGCTCGTTTCATAATTCTTTAAAAAATTTAAAGGATGTGAAGCTTGGCCGAATTCGAACAAGCAGTGATTAGAATGTGATCCTCTAAATGTTTTAATTTATAGGTTATCTCGATATTAAAAATACAAGGTTTTTGATAAGTTTTATTGGTTAATTAAAATATTTAGGCAATACCAACATAGACAAATGAAGGTCAAATAAATCGACCGTTACGCTGAGTTATCGGGACAGTTGCAAATCCCTTCATCCCTACAGAAAGGTTGATTCTGCAGGAAGTTAAGACATTCTGTCGAATCAATGAGGCGCGACGATTTATGTACTGTGAAGATTTGACACTGCGTCACAGGGTTGATACCCCTTTATGTTTCTTTCGAATAGAGATTTTCTAATTTTCAGTCCGGCCTTGTAGTAAATACTTTTTGATTATTTTATTTAACAAGAAAAAAAAAATAATTTTGACATTATAAATTGATTATAAATTACTGTAGTATTAACCAATATAAACTGACATGACAAACTAGTTTTAAAAAGCAAGTTGTATGACATATCTACGTCAATAGCCACAATCAAGTAGATATTAAATTTCTATTAAATATATTATACGAATATAAAACGAGGACGTAATTTCAGTTGTATATAATAAATAAAATTTTAACAAAAAGAAAAACCGACTTCAAACAAAACACTATTTTAAAACAAATGAATATCACGAAAAAGTAATAAAAATAATTGCGTATTCAACATATTTTTTAGAGTCTTCCTAAGTTAAATGAAATGAAAAATATTAGACTACTTAAAAGTCGATTAACGATTATATCATGTAGTTATAGTTATTGGTATATTTGGAGCCGGTGTCAGCCACGGTGCCCTTGCCCCAACAATCAAAAGAAAGAAGCGATACGAGCCCCTTGATTGATCCAGTATATTATTGTGTAAAAGGTAATTTGTAAAAAACATATTTGTCAAAGTATTCTCGTATTGTTTTTTGATAGATATACTGTAGGGTTTTATTGGCTGACACCGACTCCAAATATAACAATAATTATAACTACATGATATAATCGTTAATCGACTTTTAAGTAGTCTAATATTTTTCATTTCATTTAACTTAGGAAGACTCTAAAAAATATGTTGAATACGCAATTATTTTTATTACTTTTTCGTGCATATTCATTTGTTTTAAAATAGTGTTTTGTTTGAAGTCGGTTTTTCTTTTTGTTAAAATTTTATTTATTTTTTGATTTTAAGTGAAGCTGATGTTGACTAACTAATTTTTTTTAATATGGATAGATTAAGCGTTCCGTTTATATGAGTCAGAAACTACTTCGAGGACAATTTTTAAAGGAAACTTGCGAATAAAGCAAAAATAGACTTTCGAAAATGCGGATTTAATACGTCACGCGGCGTAAGCTACAAGGATCCCTCGAAAGAGCTGTAATCGAACTCAGCAAAAAAACTTTGAAAAAGACCAACTATATTTCGTACATCATATGACATCACATCACATACACAAAATTTGATTAAAGATAGTAAGAAATTCTGCCCCATATCGCACCCTAACTGCGAGCCGTATAGGAGTTCCATCACTACATAGAATAAAACAAAGTCGCTTTCTCTGTCCCTATATCTTTAAATCTACGCAACGGATTTTGATGCGGTTTTTTTTAAAAGATAGTGTGATTCAAGGGGAAGGTTTGTGTATATAATACATGAACAATATAGTAAAGAAACACTGATAATTTTAGAAGTTTGCGATGTGATGTCGTATATAAACAAACTCTGTAGTATATTTAGTATCAGTATTGCACCCGTGCGAAGCCGGGGTGGGTAGCTAGTTGATTATAATATTCGACTATGATAATTACATAAACATAACCACATTACGGAAGGTGACAAATATCCAAATAACCTATAAATAAAAGATTCGACCGAGTATCGCTAACGTGCTCCTCAGAATAGTTCCGTTCCCTTCCGTTCCATTACTTTGTCATGGATCCTGTGCTCATAACCTTACCAAACTTTCACCAAATTACCCTTGAAGTATATATTTTATAATAAAAAAAGAATTATCAAAATTGGTTAACGTGATTTTCAGTTATTCACCTATTTGTCGCGCATATACGTAATGCAAATTTAAGACTTATGTCGTTTTCACATGGATACCATCATCGGAAAAAAAAATAAAAAAAATGGGACCCCACGGGAAGCACTACCTTTCAAACAAAAAAAAAATTATCAAAATCGGTCCACCCAGTGAAAAGTTATGAGGTAACAAACATAAAAAAAAAAAAAAAAAAAAAAATACAGACGAATTGATAACCTCCTCCTTTTGGAAGTCGGTTGAAAAGAAAGGATTACAAATAGGAGATAAAACTTCTTGGTAAATGAAACACTTTACAAAAACCTTTCTGTTTTAATTTTCGTACAGTTATGACCAGTGTTGTTTTCGACGGAATCTGAATGTCGCAACTTGTTTTAATCAATGAAATAGTGAAGTTAATCCGTGCGTTATCACTGCCCTAGTTCCAAACAATGGCTGATTGTCCACGTGTTTGTTCTGATAACTACACAAACATTTCGGAAGATATAAGTAAACTATGATTTCTCTGCTCGAGATAGTTCGGAGTTACGCAAATATGTTTTATTCAGTTCGTTGCACAAATTACCTTACTATGCGTATACTATTATTTTCTAACCTACTTTCCAATTAAATTCTTTCATAAAAATAACGCATTAATAAATAGTTTTCCTTCGATATTATTTATATTAAATACATATAATAATGTAATAAAATAATTTTGAGTAATATACTAAATTAAGAAATGAGATCAACAATCTAAATATTATAAACATTACAATAAGATTACTTTTTGGCTTCAATATTCATTAAAGATACGATGGTCGTAAAACTTGAAATTTTTGTGCTTATGTTTGGTAATGAAGGTAGTGCCTTAATGTATGGAGGATAATGAATAAGACTAACATTTTATGTATTTTGTATAATTTCAAAAATGCATAATTAGTTATTTTATTTTACTCAACAATTTAAATAGATTTTTGTAAAACATTGTCTGCCCTTAGTTTTAATGTTGATTTACGTCCTCTCCTTCTTGTCTTGCGTCAGATGTTTAGATTTATTCGCCGGAAACGAAGACTTTTGATCTCTGCGTTTCGAAATTATGTAACTTAGTAAAGGGTATCAAATTTACTTTGTATTATTAAAATTTAAAATTATTTCTTTATTAAAATTTAATTAGTTATAATATATTACAGTGTATTTTTATTAAAGACATTTTTAATTTATCTCATTTTTAAATTGTTTGTTTTCGGTTTTTAATGTTTTTTTTTTATTTTCCCAACGAATCCACTATACTAGACATCTATAACAAAATAATCAAAAAAATGGCTTTAAAAAAATATTAAACACCAATGCAATTCTCCTTATGATAATGTATACGAGTATATAACTACTATCATTAAACAATAAAATCGATTAAATGAATACAACTTGAAGCGATAAATTAAATATTTTATATTTTTATAAAACTCAACACAAAATATATTTTTTGAAATATTCACGTACCCTTGAATGTTTAATATTAAAACGGGGGCTAACTAACCACTAAGTTATAATATTATAGGTTCATAATTTTTGCCTTATATGCTGTCTCGTAAAATATTATGAAGAGATTTTATCGCGTTATATTGGCTGTTAAGATAATAATGATCTGAACTTTATGTTCACACAGACGATATCATACAGTACATACTTTTACTCTGTAATCTGACTACGAAGTCCTATAACATACACATGATAACATTTCCTTTAATAAGTTATTCAAATTGACATAGAATAAGAAAGTAAGATTATCTACAGGTAGGTATCACTTTGAGACAACTACCATGATTTATATAAATGTATTAATACTAATTGTAAATAATAATAATAATAAAATTCAATGATTTTACTTCTTTTAATCTTACTATTTGACGTTTATTTTTCTTCTTACTTATTAGATCCATCTAAAAACAAAATTTCGGATTGTTCTCATGCACTTTTCTAAATTTTATAGGGCACTCAATTAAGAGCATTTCTAATAAAGGTATTCTTATATTTAAAAGGATGTTTTATGTAAGTTTATAATTGAAAAGACTTGAAAAGACTTTATCTGCGAGTAATATATTTTTAATTTTTTTTACTGTTATAATATCATCAACATTGTAACGCGTCCGCTCTATGTTACTGGAAACCATTATCTAATAACCGAAATATGACTAATATACGTAATTTGATCAAGAAAATTGTTATCAAAATTACTAATATTAATTTAAACTCAACAATGAAATACGAAAACTTTTTTGAAATAATGAAAGTTTTAATTATTCTTTATTATATATTTATTATTTTTTACGTTTTAAAGTATTTTATTATATTAATTAAAGCTGTATCATTATTATATTTGATACATTTATTTTTATAGTAGCAACATTCATCAATAGAATACGAAATCGATTGCAACGGTGAGTCATAAACTCACGGAACACGGCTATTTATTGGTTGTTTAGTCTGCTTGTTAAAATCAATGAAGTTTGATTTAACGATATGTCTCAACAAGGTTGATAAATAATAATAATTATTGTTGTTTTCATCGCAACTGTAATGAGGTCGAGTTCGTATATGAATTATAAATCTATTGAATAAGTTTTAAGGGATATTGAATGTGATATTATTAATTAATTTAATTAAACCTTTGGTTGAAAAATAAAATACGAAATTATTGTAGTGAAAAAAATATGTTAATGTGTTCCATTAAATGGTAATCAATTATTTATCCTTATTCATTAAATTCGAAAATTAAAACGCAAGTTGAAAATCAGCTCGCTTTCATTATACATAATACGAATGGCATATGAAGATTTAAACTGCAATTACCAACTCTTGTTTTAAAAACAGCACATCATTGAAAATTTCACTTTAATGATGCGACGAAAAATATTAATAAGTGATTGACCTTATTTAAATTTTAATGATTTATATTATAACGCAATATAATTATACGTTATAAATAGAGAAATAAATGAGGTTTCAATTCATCTATCTGCTTAATGTAATAGTAAAATGTAATAGTAAAAAAAATAAAAAAATTGGAATGTCCGTTTGTTATATTAAAATAAACGCTTTACACAAAATTAATAAGTACGAGTATGTGTATAAACAGTACATAAACCAACATAACATTTGTCTGTTTTTTCCGCCTTATCTCTGGAACAGCTAAACGGATTTTGATGGGACTTTCATTGACTTTCATAGTTGATGTAATAATGAGTAACATAGGCTACAACGGTAACTTTGTTAAATTCAAACGCGTACAAGTAACGGGCACAGCTAGTTTGTTTAAACATGTTAGAACCAAGTATCCTCCAATTTTCAATAAAGATTTTGGTCGAATTTCGATCACTAGGCGATTATTAGTGTATAATATTATTCGGTACAAAATAACATTGATAATAAATTAGCTTGCTATGCGATTATAATGCGGGATTTAACGGATATTAATAATAATAAAAGCAATAAAATTAGTCCCAATTATTATTTATTAGTCATTAAATAAGCTAATGAATATAATATGTAAACATTTGTGTAATACTTACATATATTAAGATAAGTATTTTATTCGATACGCTGTATAAATATTACTAAAAATGTTGTTATGATAAAATTTGCAAATGTAAATAAAAATTTATTCAGCGTTCCGATTCCTAACTTCCTCGCATACAGCTGGTCGTAAAATAGACACAAAATGTTGTCTTAACCCACTTAGCCATTCCATAAAACTACACATGTCTTGCAAATGCCACCTACATTAGCAAATTTATCACAAAAAACTTTGATCGATGTACATGAGAATGTTTAATTCTACGAAATTATTAATATCGATTAATGTGATTAATTTAACGCAAAAGCATCCTTGCTTGATTATAATGATGCATTTATTTAGTAAGTAATGTCAAAAACTGTAAATAGAGCTTATCGCTTGCCTGAGAAGATTTTAAACTTACTGTGGCAGATCTCGCAATTCTTGGTAGAAATACATATGGCAAATTTTTAAACGAAATGTGATGGTCTTCTTTGTGTATTTTTTTTCCGCCCATAAATTATAATAATGAATTAAGCAGATAAAAATTAGGCAATGCTTACGCATCGATATGGGTGTTTAAATCTAGTCAGTATTGAAGACACAAAGAATTTTTATATAAGCTGCTATGAAATGTTTTAATCACTAAGCTATATGTGAATGTGTTCAGTACCTAAAATAGCAACATCGCCAGAATGTTACGAATTACTTTTCAAATTAAAAAAAAACAAGGACGAACGAAAGTTTTTTTTTTTTTAATTAAACGTTGCCGGTGCTCGTAATAACACAAACCAAACCGTGGTGAACTACAGAAACAATGCTTGAAGAATTTCAATGAACTTCATGCACCGACTAAAATTAGAATAAAAATCCGCGAACCGTTTTAATAAAGGATAATGGTGGAAGCCGCGTTGTTTAATGCATAAGGCTGACCATACACGTACAGACTTATTTTAACGAAGCGCTATTACATTATACATTACCTATGTATGTGGAAAAATTACAATGTATGTTATTTTATTAGGTTATATTAGCTCAGCGATTAAAACGTTAATCTTAAGCGACGTTAGCGCTTCAAACCAGGAGAAAGTGAAAAGGAGAAATATGTTATTGACTCGACGAATGCATAAATAATAATTAATCTAAGAAATTATTTAAAAGATTAATTTCAAACATTTCACAGTGAACGATAAAAAATATGTAAGTAATTGTAACGTACAAAATATTCATTGTATTGAATATAAATGCAGCGCTTTACTATTTAGTGGACGGTAGCTCTTATGCTGGCCAAAATGGTCTGCGGTAAAGCCCGTCTTGAGAGGAAAAGATTTTAGCGGAAATTTTAATATTGTTAAAGGAGGGAGTCGAGTGCGCTAGGGATTTAGTTTTAAATTATATTAACGATATTCCACTACCGGCTTGTTCAAGGATTTAGTATTCAGTATTACAAAGTTCTATAAAATGTAAGAATCGCTACTTGTTTCACTAGAATTGTTACTTTTTCGCAAATCAAATTTCGAATACATTTCCATATAGTATATTATTTAATATAAAATAAATTATTGCATTCTTGTCACCATTCCACGCGGTCAAGATTTATACAGTAACTTGTTTTAGTTCATATTTGTATATATTTAAGCATTTAATATTATTGATTCATGTATGAATAAAGACTTTAAAAATTATTGCTAATATTTGATATACTATTAATATTTAAATAACCAAGCAATTTAATTAATATTTATTAACTATTTCACTACCCACTGCAATACAGTGTAATGTAAATTCATTGCTATTATAGTCCACTAAATACATTATTAAATTTATATCGACATTATTTTATCGTATATACTTTTATAGTATATACTTTTGTATTATTAATAAATAAACAATTATTATTTAAAGGTTTGTAGATGCAAAAAACAGCTTGTTAATAGTATCCGTATGTATTTATTGTGGGTCGACAATGAATAATGTATATATTATACCGTTTTTAGGTCAATCAAGCGACAACAAATCGAATACAAGTGTCGCTAGATGAATAATGGATGGGAGGCTGGTATTTGATTTATTCAACTGATCCAGGTTATGTCTCTTATATCACAATAACGTTTATTAAACGAACTAATTGAATTTATGTTGAAACCTTTTTTAATGATGAATAAATTCACAGCCGTAGCCATTAATTTAATTTAAAAAAATATTAGACCTCTACTTCACCATAATATTCCAAGCACAAATTTAAAATATAAATAAACAGCTTCGATATTGAATTAACATGATTTAATTGCTAGAATTATTGAGTAAATATTAATATGGATATGGTAATCAGTATGTATTCGTGAAAAAAGATGTTATATGTCGATAAAGTTGGTATAGGACTAAGAAAAACTGTCGTGTAATAAATGCAGATATAACAATTATAATATGTATGCATATAGCATAGCCAATAGTTTGTTTAATTTTACATATCCGTTTCTTGATGGAATGGAAAACAGTTAAATAAATGCGTTCAAACTCCTAAGATCAAACAGTCAAATTTAGGATAGTCTCGAAATATTTCTCAAGAAAAACAATTATATAGTAGAATTTCAAATGGTCCTTCGAGCCGGACTTAACGATAAATTAAAAGTGAAAAGAATTCAACATAAGGACATAATTATTATGTTTCTCAAATTAAATTCCCTTGTTAAGAGATTGTGCAACTGAATGCTCTCGTCCCTATCGTCAAGTGCTTATTGCATCAATAAAATGCTCCGTAAATGCTTGGAGCACTATCTCAGACCGACTCTTCAGAATAGCTATCAAACAATCTTCCTCTAACATGCGACACTGCTCTTACTGCTATAGAATAAGGCACAAAATCCCTTAAACAGACCGCACATCTTAATAAATTCGAAGATATGGCATGCGACGAACTATTTTCACCAAAAGTTCGGGCGACTCAAATAGATTTTAATGTCTTGAAAATTTAAGGAGTAAGGGATAAATTTTGTTCCGATCTTGAATATTTTAATTCGCTTGGATTATATTCTGTACAATGTGTATTACAAGAAGTTAGTATCTAAGTATAAAGTTATTTGAAATTGGTTTTACAACTCAACTACATATTTCTTCTATTTTTAAGTTACAATTTTGTCCATAAAAATAAGATCTTCATTGCAATAATTTCATAAATATTCAATTTCATCATAAATGTTTAATTAGTACTTTAAAATAAAGCGAATAATATATATAATTCTTATATAAAATCACAAAAGCAATATATCGCTGATGTCATAATAAATCAACAAATTGTGAAGAAAGTAACTTTCGTACAACTGAAATATGTTCCGCGGTGCGATACGCGATTTTGTTACGAGTATTCTATATATTTTATAATGATTATAGTCAATGTCGCTATACTCATTCTGACTTTTCACGCTCGTGTACTGAGGTGAATTTCGAGTTTCTTTTTACAGAATACATCATTTGATGAAATTTTGTGTGAAGGAAACTTGAACTCCTTTGAAGGATATAAGCAATTTTTTTACTCCTAATCCTAAGTCCTAGTCCTAATTTAGTGAGGATAAATGTATGTATGTTTGTTGCTCTTTCACGAATAAACTACTGAACGGATTTGGATGAAATTTTACACACTACAATTTATAATAATTTGGTCATAATATTACGATTCATGGCAAGTTTAATTATATATTGATGATAAGTCGGACGTACAAACAGTATATTTAGTTGAATTATCCGTAACGTAAATTCACTATCAACCTTGGCCCTTGAACGATCGCTCGTTTACCGTTGATAATTACATTTTAATAGCTAGCGTATCTACTTAACTGCCTGTTTTATTGGCTTTGAATTTGGATTGTAATTGTACTTGTCTGTTTCATACAGTTCGCCATATTGATTAACTGTTCCGATCGGTAGGAACAAACCGTGAAATTATAGATTATAATCTTCCTCAATAAACGGAATATCGAACGCAAAGATGTAATTAGTACGATTAGTAGTTCCTGAAATTAGTGTGTTCAAGCAATGTAATATAAAATATAGGCATGTATATAATTTGTTAAATGTTTTTTTCCTTGTGATGTTCTATTATATAGATTTTTTAATATTTTTATTTTAAATAAATAATAAGATAAATTGTGTTTTTTATTAAGCGTGCACGTTTATTATAAACTTTTAATAATATCACTACAAATACACAACATTCAACTGCAAATAAAATGACAGCATTAAAAAAACATTTACTATTATTGCTAAGTAAATATGTTGTTGCATTTTATTAAAAGTTGTTTTTAAAAGGTAATACAAATACTTACTTATTGTTATTTTTATAAATTAAGAATATTTCAAATGAATCTTTTTTAAAACTGGAATATAAACAGGTACTGTCATAATCAACCCTTATAACTGATTACCTATTTTAACCTAAAGACCTCTTGGTTGCTTAACAGTTTGATGTGAGACTTTCTTATTGTTCTTAATATCATATTTTATATTATTATGAATTATTAATTATTTCTAACATCCGAAAAAAAATAACAGCTCGTAACTTGCCTAGCGTTAAGTAGTTCATGGTAATGTTTACTCTGTAAGACTAATTAAAACCGTTATCTAGATCTTCGCTTTACTTCTAACGCGCATTATCGGCCCTTGTTATTTAATGAGAATAATTTATTTATGGCTATTTCTTTTTTTAAATACTGAAAGCTCATTGGTCATCTTAATGAGATTAGTTTATTTATGGTAATTTCTTTTTTTACGTTTAGTGAACGCTCATTGGTTATCTATAGCGTCATTGGTTGCTATCGACCAATAACCATTTGGATTTAAATTACTTAAACTGCCTTTTATCAGGATTTCTAAAATTTTTAATAAGTTTGATTTTATGTGACTATTTTCATTACAGTCGATTGAAAACGATTGCTGAAGAGCAACTTACTAATTCGTTAAGATATTATATTCCGTAAATGCTTTATAATAGACGCCTTATCGGGTTTTACAATATGCTGGCAATCGTCCAACGTTTCAAAGTTTAGATAGCCTCATATAGCCTTTGATACTCATACTACTTCTGAGATTTTATTGACCTGTTAGTTCCGAGTTGGTTAAAACATAAGTTATTATATTTATAAAACGTAGTCTGTTGTCTATCGCTAAACTAATTTGCCAGGACTATAATTATACGGATTGTATTTCTTCACTTTCACAAGATAAAGAGATAGCCGAGTTTAATGTACTGATTATTACATTATGTGTAATTGTACATATGATTATATATAAAAAACAATGTCTGATTGCATTATCGATAACTAAAACAATTATCAAGTATCCTATAAGTTGTAGAACAACTATACGTTTTATACTTTCTTAAGAGATTGTGATCTATTTTAGAATCGCAGTGAAGTGAAAAAAATATCGAACTGCCAACCTTATTTTCTTTTAAAGTCCTGAACTTTTGTTAACAAAAAAAATATACCCAATTAAACGAAAAGTCAAAGGATATTTCTGGTTATGGAGAAATGGTTTAAATATTCAACAAATTAATGTAAACATGCCGTTCAAAGTGAAGGTCTATTATGTATTAACCAGAGGGATGTAACCGCTCTTTGATCGCCCCTCGCCCTTCTAAACTGAGGATTAAGCAAGCTACCAAGTCTCACTTTTGCATAATTATACTCTATATTAGTATAAAAAATCAATTTGTGCTCGTGAGATGATATTTATTATTCAAATTGAGCTCCGGAGCGTGGCTATAAATTACGGATACATTTTACAGTAATCAAATTTGCTTCGAATCTTTTTCCAAAGAGTAAGCAACTCACATAAACTAAATTATTTTATTTTTTTATTTTAAATTATCACATGCAACCTTATTTTAAAAATATTTATTTCTAGTATGATGATATCATCGCTTTCGATGCTAAGGCAGACCAGCCACGAGCCAAGAGTGTGTGGTCAAGCGGACCTCTATTTCGTCACGCTCATAATCCAATGGAAAGATAAATCTGACACGACCGGAAATAGTTTAGTCGCAGGACCAACAGCTTAACATACATGACACTTTTCGATGCATGGATTTGTACTGACCTATACTGTATTGTTTGTATTAGACTTCGGGCTTTTATTGAGAATTTAAAATAACTTTTTATCATATTTTGGTAGTAATTTCTGAATACTTAATTATTATAAGACGAACATACATATCTGTCTCTATTTAGGTCTGTCTGTCTATCTTTATTTAATCGATGATTATGAGAAAGTGATGCATTAGTTATAATTGACGTAATTGACGATTATACTTTTTATGGTATTATAAATTTGTATTGGATTAATCAATATAAAATCTACCTCGGTGGTATTATCATAAAACTTGTCTTCTACCGCGAAAGAGTAATAGTTTATATTTTTGCGTTTTAGATGTCAATGTCTGTCTGTAATTACAAGCACAAGGGCATAAAATCTAGTTCCCATCGTACATTAACGGTATACGGAATGATTAATGTTTTTCTTACACTGCCAATGTTTGTGGGAGGAGGTGCGTCATGTGGTGGGTGTACTGCTGCCATCCTACATTTAATAAATAAAAGTACAGTATAAAAATTACCATATGCTATTAAAATACAGGACCTTACAAAAGTCACTATTAATTATATTATTCACTAGCTGTGCCCGCGACCTTGTACGCGTTTGAATTTAACAAAAAAAATATTATTGTAGCCTAAGTTACTCCTTATTATATTACTTATCTGTCAGTGTCAATTCCCGTCAAAATCAGGCCAGCCGTTCCAGAGATTAGCTGAAATAAACAGACAGACAGACAAAAATTTAAAAAAATTTTATTTCGGTACATATACCGTGTAAACATACATATGCATTGAGTAAAAAAGTGCTATTTTAATGTTACAAACAGACACTCCAATTTTATTATATGTATGTATGTAGATTTAGTTGACTATAAAATAGGCTAACTCAAAGAATAAGTTAAACTTTTTTCCCGTCAATGCGTAAGTTATACTGTGTCGTAGATATTTAGAATTCAATAGTACATGTAATCGAGATTGCCTTTTACATAACATGTAATCATATGACATGCAAATAATCCATCGTTTAAGAAAACGTATTAATTTTATCATTATACAAGATAGCTCTCACTTGTAATTCACATTTGAGTGAGCACGGTGTATTGAAACCTGTCATTGTAACTTACATTTCCTGTAGAAAGTGAAAATTTTCTTATAAACAGTTAGAAACCTCAGATCAGCGGTTATAGAGATGAGGCTACAAGCTTATACTGTAACTGAATCTGTTCGGAATATTCTTTTATTCTAAATGAGATTAAGATAGCCTACTTACTGAAATTAATTTAATCAGGTATATGATCTGAACTTATGGCCAATTCTTAAACGCGAGCAAAACAGCGAGCGACAACTAGTATTATGTATGAAAATCTGTTGAATGGTGAAAAAAAATTAAAGTATTTTTATCTCATAAATTTACTCTATTTGCAAAAAAAAACACACTACATTTCGTTGCTTTGTTGTGATGTGATACAAGAATCTTAAAAACGACCTAAAATTGCAAATTTAATTATTAAATAATAACAATAATTTCATATTTCGAATTTATTTATGAAGTACTGATGGTTAATATCATTAAATATTTTATCTTAAAAGCTAGCGCGTAGCCATTATTCGCACGTATATTTTTAGTTCGAAGGAAAAAGTGGAAATAATTACTCGGTCATTATGATGCAATTAAGTTGCTTAGCCATTAAACGAACAGGTTCTAAGTGGTCTCTATGTCCTTTTTTTAATATACTCGTTGAGTTAAATCAGATACATAATATTTAGAAAAAAGTTTTTATAAGCTCGAAATAAATTTTAAAATTGATATTCGAATTTCAAAAAATGTTATAATTCTTTATGTTTTTAGATACAATCTAAATGCTTAAAGATCGAAATGATTGTTCTTTCAAGCTAAGATGTATAAAGTTAAAAGCTAGAAACTAGCTTTTAACTTTATACATTATGAAAACACACATACACATTCAAACACAGATGTGACCATATTTCAGAAAAAAAATGCTTATCTCATATATTTTATAGTAACATCGATATTAGTTTAAATCTAGAATGTTTTTTAGCAACTGACTAACTTATAGTCGACTGTTCTCTTACGGTGCAGATACAGGTGGAAAAGCTGCCGATTGTAGCAGTCTTGGCATATTTTTACATACCGTACAAAACATAACTGTTTCGTTTTAAGAAATAGTGAAAAAATGCGGAAAAGTAATTATCCTAATAATATTTTTTTCCTTTATGTAGTATAGCCTAATTACAGCATTACTTAATTGTATTATTTTATTTTGTCTCACGAGGCCTGGAAGTCTTATAAATGAAGATTAGCTCTAATTTATATCACATGACTTACTTCATTTGATTAAGTCTTAAAAATTTAGTTCAATTATTTTAGTAAGTCTGTGGGTGGTAGCCCTGAGTAGAGATTTTATCATCACGCTGAGTGGTATGATAATTTATAGCTCCACATTATACTTTTATTAATACACATTTTTATTTTCTCTTAGTAAAATATTTTTTAGTTTTGCGATAATTAGTGTATTTTTAGATTTAAACCTTACTTCATTCGTACATTCGAAAGAAAACAAAGCATTGTGTAACTATACATAAAATGCTATGGGCTAAGGCCTCCTCTCCCTTTGAGGGGAAGGTTCGAAATATATTCCACCACGCTGTTGCAATGCGGATTGATGGAATACACATTTGGCAGAATTTCTATAAAATTTGAGAATGACTTCCTTCACCGCCGAGAACGAGATGAATTATAAACACAAATTAAGCACATATTAGAATATTCAGTGACGCTTGCCTGGGTTTCAACCTGCAATCATCGGTGAAGACGCGCGCGTTCTAGCCGCTGGACCATCTCGCCTAAAATGCTAACGACACTTTAATTCATTTATAAGGGTGTTTTAATATGGATAGTAAAGTGACAAAATTGAGCAGAAATCGGATATTTTCGGTCATTGCTTAACCTACACTTGTCCTCCCCTGTCTAGACTATATTTGCTCAAATACACTTAAACATAATACAAGCAATGATTAACACATTTCCGTATAGTTTAACGCATTCACATGTCCTCGTGTAGCTAATTTACGCAATGACCTGACACGCTGAAAGCAATTATTCACGCTTGAAACGACACATTAAAACAGATTAACCGCGAAGGTCTGAACTGTGATAAGCCATATTCCTGATGCACAATGTTGTTTTATTTGCTTTTGTTGATACAATTATAACAGTCTTATGGATGTATCTGAACCTCTGCCTGCCTCTCTTAGAGAAGAGAGAAAGTGTTCGACCGAGAGGTGTGTAGTCTATTCGTCCGAATTTTTCCAATGCAGATTGGTAATGCACATGTGGCAGAATTTATGTGTCAATCGATTCAGATTCAAGTGTCATAATCGACTAGTACATTGATTTTACTCTCATCAAAACATTTTGTTTACATAAGGAAAGCCTTAATTATATTATATAATGTCGCAAACCAGTAGGTCATATTCTTAATGTTTCGTCAAATTCTAAAAGTTTTTATGACATAATTTATATCGACCGGAAAAACGCGTGCCGCAACTTGATAAGACATTTTAAATCCTCAAAGGTTAACGAGCTGTCACGATAACGTGTACGTTTAAGTAAGGTGAGGTTTATCATAAATAACAAGCAATAAATATCGTAAAACATTTACGAAATCCAATCCACTTAAGGATTTACTTAACATTTCGTCTCTGATAAAGAAAGTAATTATCAATTATATAAATTCATTTAATGTCAGATTGATATATTATTAGTGACTATTGGCCTTATGTATCGGGGTTTTAAGTCGAATATTAATTTCGCTCTTTTATAATTGATTTAAAATTCGAGAGAAGAACCAATAAAGCTGTAAACTATGAATAAATCCAAACCCAATAAACGTGAAACTATTTTATACAACAAAAACATCTTAATTTAAAGGAAATGTTGCACAACAAATAAGATTTATAATATTTTCAGTTATTTTTTTATAATATTTTCATCAAAAAGTTTTTAATCATTCATATTCCTTTTACTTTCGGTGTAACATGTAAGTAGAACAACCCATCACTATAATCTTCCTTTCGTACTTTCTGAAAGCTTCCGCTTGCAGACATCAACGCTAAAAGGGTTAAAATCGTCTCTCACAGGTCACTGCGAACATTATTTTAGCGATCCACATCCTGCGCCTGTAAATATATTTCGTACATATTAAATATTTAAACAAGAGTCAACCTAATGACACATACATAAAAAGGTTATTTTTAATCAGCAAATTGTAATTTCAGACTAAGAAATTAAAAACATTATTTATATAAGCAAAGTTACACATTGATAGTTGAAGTACGAAGGCACTTCGTTTAAACTTTAAAATAAACAAGAAAATTTTACCGTCGAGAAAATTATCTTAGGTTAACTTTTAATTGAGCTAAATCGTTTAGCACAAATATTTTATGGAAGCATTACTTGGTCTTTATGAACATTTTATAGTCCATTAAAACTTTATAGATACAGTCGGTTCCATCAACGTCACTTAATATAATATATATTATATACTATTGAAAGTAAGTCTAATATAATTTCCCTGCAGCGTAAGAAGCTTCAGCTTAATTTAGCCGACGTCGGAGCCAATGGATTTACTCAAGAATGTCGAGATTAAATAAGAGAACGATTCTTGACTCTTGATAAAATAATACCGCGTAATAGGCAAAGCGTACTTATGAAACGAAATTCGCAATAAATAATACTTTCATTCGATGACATTTTGGGGTTTTATTGAATAAATCTTTCGTCTCTCCATTTATATGATACAATTGTAATAGTACTCACTTTGTTGTATATTTAAAGTGCGTCATTAATTATTCGAATGGAAAAAAAATCAGGTCTTAATTGGATTTATGTTAAATATGAAATGTTCACCAATAAATAAGGTTTTATGTAAGGTGAAAATATAATTGTATTTATTTATATTTTGATTGATTACTTTATTAAAATAAAATATGTCAGTATTTAGTATCGTATTTAAAATAGTATATACCGATCATGTATAACAATTGTATCAAACTTTAATTGATATGTTCGAGTAAAATAACAATTCGAGTTGCGTATTTTATTGTTTATAAACAAGAAGCAGTAACTGAGTGTAAATAAACAAGCTAAGAGTTCCATAGTTCCATTACAAATTGTTCGCAAAAGCCACGTTAATACTACTAAGATCGAGTCTCCACTCTCCAGACGCCCTCTATAAATATAAATAGCATCTTCCGAGCAATTTAATTTTCAACGTTATTTTGTTCGAAAGCTAAAATGTCCAGAGACTAAAAGTGTCGCGCGGTGTATACGGTACCTAAGCACTAGGTACACTTATAATCCTATTAGCGGAGGCGTCGCGTCCTGACAGATGTTATGTAAAGTGTGTTATGTAAGTTCCCGGTGAAATCTGGTTAACGTGCATATATGTTATTATAATGCATTCAAAGGGAATAGCGAGTGGGTTGTACGATCGTTGCAATTGTGTTCATAGAGAAATCAGTCACCTGTGAAATTTAATAATAAGTACGTGTATTATTTAAATTATAAAGGATTAAATATTGAATTCAATGAGTATATGTTAGGTATCCTCTTTAAATTGGTATCAGTGAAATGAACCTACTCTATAGTCTATACTAATAATATAATTGCGAAAGTAACACTACATGTATGTTGCTCTTTCAAGGCCAAACCATTAAACCATCTTTGTTAAAATTTCAAGTGAATCAAGTTTGAATTCCAAGTAAAGACGTAGCCTTCTTTTTTATGTCTAACAAGTTAAAATGCTTTAAAACGCGAACGAAACCGCGGACGACAACTAGTTATATTATATCGACATTTTTGTAACATAGTGTCCGTGTCAGATGTAGCGTTGGACTCATTTAAGTTACAAGTTCCCTGTTTATATTTCAAGTGCACTTGTTCCTAGAGTCTAAGTTAGTCGTCTAAAATGTTTTCTTTTAAAATAAAGTATCGTTAGATAGATAGATAGATACGAGAATCGATCAATATTGTGTCTACTTTTAAAAATAAATCTTTTTTCCTTCTATTTATAAAATGTATCTTGCAATAATTAATAAAATAATACTAAGTTTATTATCCTGTAGAAGTTTCAAATACTTTTATTGTTAAAATGACTTTGTATAGCTGGAGGTACTCGTCTGGGTAGATACCACTCAGGTGCTCTCCTGCCAAGCAGCAATTCTTTGCATTGCTGTGTTCCGTTGTAAAGGGTTAGTGAGCCAGTGTAATTACAGTCATAAAGGAAATAACGTCTTAGTTCTCGGCGCATTGACGCTTTAAGAAGAGGTTGAAACTTCTTATAGCTCTACCTAACCGTAACTCATATACTTTTCATAGAATTATAAAGAATATTATTTATTGTTATATCTACATCATATCATATCATATATATACAAAGGAAGGTTATAGTGGTAGGTTATAACACTTATTACAATCATTCGCAAGTTGCAACGAAAGCAAAGTAGATAAAAACTTATTAACATTATTTAAAAAAAAAAACGAAATATCTTTATCAAAAACTGTTCAATAGCAACAATTTCTATTCTTAAAATATTTATAAATCTTATTTGAAATAAAGACAGTTAACTATATTTAAATAGTTTACAATCAATATAAGTTTAGGAGGCAAAAGTTAAAAAGCAACTTCAGTTAATAGTGAACTTAACAGTTATTATTATTATATTGAAAACCTTAAAATTGAATACAATGTTGAATAAAGTACAACCTTTGACTATTTAAATCAAACTAGGCTTTATCACGAGTATGGAACTCAATTTTCAAATGTTCATCTAACTGAACCTTCAGTCAGAATAGTAATTCAATGCAAGATACGATTTACATAAGCGTGGGTTTCTTGAGCGAATACAGTTATCAGAGAATGGGACAGTTCGTGTAAATTGATTACGCCTTGATTTCGAATTTAATTGGTTTATTAGAATGATAAAACTTATTTTACATCTTATGCATTAAGAATTTATAAAAAATACTGTGTTACTTAGAACAAGCAGACGTAAAATATTATGAAAAATTTGCATGATTTGCAAAGATGAATTGATACGTATATTATACATGTGTATATATTTATACGGATTGTACAATCTTAGTTAATAATGTAATGCAATCGTATGAATATTTAAACTGTAAAGGAAATGAAAATTTTTCATCAATGGGCCTAGGTGGTAAGTTATTGAAAGTCTGCGCGTTTGGCCTTGTATTTGAATCGTTTAAATATCTGTATTTATAGTACATCATTACGTAATTATAATTTGCAATTAGTTTTGCATTTTGTATAATTAACGCATAACTTTGAACATTTAGAGGAAACTACGTAGGCAATGTTTGGAAAGCAGTGTCTAAATGTAGTATTAATTATGATAAAATACGAAAAAATGCTCCTCCGTCAACTGCACCCCAGCTTGGCACTTTCATCGGAAACGCATTAGATACTTGAATTCAAGTGAAAGCATTTTGTATGATTCACTGACGCTAGTGAGGTGGGTGTGAGACACACACACACAAGTATATACATATCATATGTACATTTGTCCATACAAAGGACTAGAGTATATTGGAAATTTTAAAGCTGTGAACAGACGTAGGAACTATTTCAGCGTTTTTTAGTCGTTCCACGTATTATTTTTGAACTAGTTTCTAAAATAATTTCGATGTGTTTTACAATACTCTGATAAAATTCACTTCAAATCTTTAAATATTTACATTTGAATAGTTTGACAGCCCAGTTTATTTTTTTTATATTCAATATTGGACTAAAACTTAATAAAAAATATGTACTGTATTAAGCAAAGAGGATGTATTGAAAATAAATTATACTTCATTCTCATTCGATATCTGTAGCTGCTATTTAGCTTTATAAACATTTGAAAAAGCTATTGTGTGTTTTCACCCCCAAGGTGTGCAATTTCGTTCCTAAATTCGAATCATTCTCATTCGAGTCCATTCTTTGTGACATGCAATGGAGTTCATGCGTCAATGCGCGACAGTTTTTAACAATTCAGCACAATTCCGAATAAAACAAACACCCTATGGCTTTGCAAAGCACACCTGTTTACTCACTTCATCTGTTCGCTGTCTCGTCTATTAAGATAAAAGCGAAATGTTTTAGCAGAAACACGGACTTGTTTTGCCTAAGTTTTTGATTTATCGTCACCATTTTTTAAAGTTATATTTCAAATCAGCAACGACTCTACTATTAAAACATATTATTTTATTTATTTTAATACAAAATAAATGAACTTGCTGGTAGGGCTTGTGCAATTAAGTCTGAGTAGATGTCATACATTTATATCATATATTCTACCGCCAAAAAGCAATACTTTGTATTGTTATGTTCCAGTTTTGTGTGATTGAACCAGTGTCACTATTAATAATTTAGCTCTCAATGTTCGTGGCGCATTGGAAATGTAAAGAATTATTAAAATTTCTTACGAAGCGAGTGTCTATGAGCAACGGTGACCATTTACCGGCAGGTATCCCACTTGTCCGTCGACCTACCTATTTCATTATATATCATTATATATAGTCTTTGAAAGGTTTTTTAATATACATACATATAACATGTATGTACACATTACCGTCATTTCCAAAGATCGAAATATATTTGTTCTTAAAATAAAAATAAAAAGCACATTCATATTTATTACTTTTAACTACGTATTCAAAAAGTCAACACATCCATAAACAAACAGCCTAAAGCAATACACGAAAGATAATTTCTTTGTAACAAAGCAGAGAGGAAAAACAACAGGTACCTGTGACAAATAATGGCACACACAAACGAATACCTAATTAGGCGTGTAATTAATGATACTGAAGTATCAAACTCAACAAGAACATTTCTTTAGAATGAAAATGTAATATACTTCTTAGTAATGATTTATATTGATACTCTACTTTCCGTAATACATTTTATTGTAAACCATCAATCATTTGTAGAATGTATGAAAGGTTTGCAAAGGCTTGTAGTGTTATAAAGGCATAAGGGACATAATCTTTGATTCCTCGGTTAGTTTCACGCTGATGTTGTAAGATATAGTTTGTATTTTTTATATGGCGTGTTTTTGAAAGACGGCGACCACTTAACGTCATATGTATCATTAGTTCGCCTGCCTTAGTAAACAAAAAAAAAGATTAACCGATGTCTGCGAGCTACGTTTGTAGTAGATGGATATATATTATACCTAAGTATTTTTCGGTAGCTTTTCCATCCGTAGTCCGTCTTTTGTAGATAACATTGTTATTTTATTTTTTCAGTTCTAAGATTTCTAAGATTATATTTGTGGTGTGCAATAAAGTATATTCTATACTTAATATTATAAATGTGAAAGTAACTCTCTCTGTTTGTCTATTTTACGGCCAAACTTCCTATGATAAAATTTCCTATGAAGCCATACCCCGGACGAGAGGTAAGCAACGGAAGGCAAAAATTAAGTTATTTAATGTAAAGTTTTATACAAAAAGGTTGAGTATTTATTAGCTAAGAGCATGTTGTTAAAGTCACAAACAAGTGCTAATCACACTAATATTACAAAAGGAACATTGTTTGTTTTCGTATTCACATACCCGGGCGCGTTCCAAGCCAACGCTGCCAACAACATACGAGAACACAGAAACTTCATATGTATTAACTTCGTATAACGAGTTGGATTAACAAAACGTCAATAAAAAAGTCCGAACTAAATAAGAATAAATTTTAACATTAATGAAATTTCAATAATAAATAAATGTTCATTTTTTTTACACACTGAATATTTTCGCTGCTTTTTGTCTTAATAAATAATTATCATTTACACATCAATGTGGATCCGTTGTTTTAGAGTCATCTCTAAAACAACAGTGTTGGGATAAAACCCACAATCTTTGATTACTTAATTCACGCATTTTAGCCGATAGGACACCTGTGTTGTTAATTGATTGCAGCAATTAATTATCGATTTCAACACCACTTGGGACCTATCCTATTGTATCTATGTGGGGGATTCGTATTGACATTTGTATCAATAGTAACAATCGCCAGTTAATAATATACAGTTATTTTATTTATATAATATAAGAAACCTAAAGAAAACATACCTTGGGTGTTCATGAGAGAGGTATGAATTGTATCATTTTGTGAAATAATAAACAAAAACTATTCATAGTCATATATTAAATGCTAATTGGTGTAATCATTTAGAGTCAAGTTTATGTCTTAACCGCATACAAAGCTAATAGGGTACACAAATCATTAACGCGGTAATAAAATATATTACGGCTTTCGTCAGCTCACCTGGGGCAAACTAGGCGTAGAATAATGACGGGTTGGTAATTAATAACGGAGCTCATCAAGCGGTGTCATTTCAGTATGATGAATATTTAAAATGGGTAATATATGGCACGTGTCATAGACGATACCGATGTGCAAACCCGGTAAAGAATTTGCGCAATTTAATTTGGCCGGCTTAAAGTGAGTCATCATGGCCCAGTGGTTAGAACGCGTGCATCTTACCCGATGACTGCGGGTTCAAACCCAGGCAAGCACCGATGATTCATGTGCTTAATGTGTCTTTATAATTCATCACATTGGAACAGCGTGGTGGAATATGTTCCAAAAACCTTCTCCTCAAAAGGAGAGGAGGCCTTTAGCCCAGCAGTGGGAATTTACAGGCTGTTCTTGTATAAAGTTAAGCAATCGTTTTGCGCATTTTGTTTTACAATAAAAATAATTATTTGTTACAGTGCAATATAAGTATTTCTCATTTAACGTGTTTGCACTTCTATACCTACCAGTAGGTATAACCGATATCTAGCTCAAACACTCGTGGCTAATTGCTGGCCGGTCGACTAGATTACACGTATTCCTAAACTCTAAATGATTTTGTGATTTAAATGTTAAGAACAACAGTGTAAAACGTTCCTTTTTATGTTCAACTAAAATAACATTCAGATGACTGGGTATTTAGATAAGTATAAATACAGTCATTTAAATTTGGTATTTATTTTACCCCAAATGGTATTCTACAATGTAACGATATAAAATAATGTCATTTAAACACATCCTAAAGGTTTATTATTAATCACCTAAATCAGTGATTACGAGAAAACGTATTCAATTTGCATCGTTAATCAGTTTCACGTATAATTACAATCCCAGCCCTTAAGCAATTTATATTGTGGATCACCCGATACATTGTTATCTTGTGTCGGCTGACGTCAAAAACAAATTGAGTGTCAGCCGTGTCATCGCAGGACAAAGTTATTACGATTTTTGATCCTAAGCAAACGGGACTGTTGAACTATCCTCTTTAATTTGCCGTCTATGTCATCATTTTAATAAAGCTGGGTCAAAACATGGGGCTTAATTGATATCTCCTATATCAATAATTATTACATTCTACTTAATATAGATATAAAGTTCTCTACTGATTTTGTATTCAAATTAAATTGCAATGAAATAAGTAAACGTGCTGTTAATAAGTAATCGGGAAATATGTCCAGCGCAGCCGGCACCCAGTTCACATTCTCGCGCCCTGTAGAGGTTTTTAATTAATACGCTAGCGGCCGTGCTCGGTGAAATAAATCTTACTTAATGTCCCTTTAGTCTGGTCAGTGGTACCCCATGTGGGTGGTCGGGTATAGACACGTGAATCGATTGTGTAATGGTGCCAACAGGCGGCAATTGCAGTAAACGCTCAGAACATGTGCTGCAAAATATATTGACAATTCGCCACAAGTTTCGGCTTGAACCATTACATATGAGTTATAAGTTTTGTTTTGAATTTTGTGTTTAATATTTATTGTTATCTTTATTTTCAGAAATGCAACGTTCCTTGAGCCGCATCTTCAAGGGGTGAGGCGACGGGACAGTCGAAGCTCCGACTCGGAACACGATGAGAGATCAACTGAGGATGACGAACGATCGCTCATTCGCAGCTCACCACGAACAAGGCTACCGCCTCCTCCGCCCCCACCTCCAGACGACGAGCCCCCGCCGATGAAACCTCGCGAGTTCTTTGAAAGATTGCAAAGCCAAGCGATGAAAGAAGCCCAAGATAGAAAACAGAAAAGAGAACTCAAAGAATCGAACCATCTATTTCGGCCCTTGGACGCTGACGGTAGCCTAGGAGACAGTCTGAGCCAGGTATGTTATTCGTTTTATAAACTGCGAAATTTAATCAGAAATTCGTGAAACTTCGTGCCAGCCAACTAAACTACTAATGAACCGCACTGCGTTGTTTCAATTTCACTAACTCTTTATTCAGGTTTGTTTCAAATTTCAGTCCGGTGATTTTACATACAACGTTAACTAAGACTGTTGCAGTGTGTATGAAATACCGAAATACATATCGTCTATTTGTATCATATTGAAATGCAGTATTGAATGAGTTGTCAGAATATTCGCTTACCTTCAATTTCGCTTCCATTACCATTTCAATGCTAAGAGCGTAATGTTACATAGTAGCTCCGTCTCTCCAATTTACCGTCCAAAATTAAATTTACATTTATAAAGGCGCTTTTGTAAGAATAATATAAAATATACAATTCACACGTGATAAAATAATTTAATCGTGAACATTTTTTTATTCACAATGTGCTATTAATTTTATATAATACTGCTAGACTTTATTCTATTGAAATTACTACCCTTATGTTTAAATTTTACCTCATCGCCTAGCTACCCGGTTATATTCTGTGAGACAGTATAACTAATTTCAGGGAAATACTATTTATTTGTTTCCCAGTCTGTTGTTATACTGAACTTAATTAATCTGTTGCATTATATCAGCCAATACAACACAAAAGGAATTACCTAATAAAATATCTCCAAGTATATATCGTGTCCATTACAGAGCAGATACGCCGTGACAATATTTACACACAAACGTGCCTGCACCACACTTAGCGCGCGACAAAAGCACTTGAGGTGTTACTCCAGTCAATTGTAGGTAGCTTTATACTCGAGCCCACTAGAACCTTCCGACCGCTTTTGAAATATGAGAATAAGTCGTGTTTTGTACGTTGCTGAAATGACGACGACTAATCTTGGATGAAAATATTTAATTATTTATTAACGCATTGAAATATCCTAATAACAAAATCAATCGTTTTAAGATAATTTTCTAAACCAATTTCTTACAAAAGTTTTGAATTTTGAAGTGGCACTTTTTAGGCACGATGAGAGTATCAGTATCAAGGTTTAATGTATGGACAACGACAACAATGTAAATTTTTGATAAGAATTGTTTCTCTTTCAAGATTCTATGCGTGTCTTCCGGTTTAATTTATTCCTATATCGGGAATTATATAGCAAAAACATCTAAAAGAAATTTATCAGAGTTATTACTTTCGCACTATGTAAAAGTAGTATTTATTATAATGAAATAAAAAACCGTATCTCTTTATGTATAATAAGAAATTATAACACCGTTGTCTATGCCTATAACTCAAATATTAAATAATGACATTTTGTTTTATTACTTTTTACAAAGGTTTTATTCGACACCAAAATTTTGGGGCTAGGAAATAATAATCATTAGGCCACACTTACGAAACCATTGGATTGACAATTAACCCTCAGATTAGTGCCCCTTGTCCCCAGTTAACTGTCTTTTGTGGGTCATAAATGACACTCCAATTGCTTAGAATTGCAGATAAGCATTCGCACGTATTAACCATTCGTCCCTTTTTTGCGTATATTTGGAGCTATTATGTATTGTTAAATACATTTATTGAGTTACACAAAGAGGTATGTTGTATGTGTCTTTATATAAGTAGGCTATTGCGAGCTCAAATATTTATTTGTTGTCGAATTAAATTAAATTTAATGTCAATGAAACTGTAATCCGTCACCAGCGGAGAGAGGTCATGTGCTCGGCCAACGACTTTACTTTCCGAAGCACGGGCGTGAAAGACTGACAACTTTGCACTACGTACAACAACACTAATACATTAAGAGAATAATTCAATAACTTTTTCATGGCTCGACATTGAATTCGAACTCATCTCGGGCTACGGGCTGTTCAGCCAATAAACAAACGAGGTTGTACTGAATCACTACTTTTTTTAATTATATGCATAAACATATATTTATTTAACAGTTGATTTCAGAAAAAACCAATGGAATGGTAATAGCTTTTTTAAAGTATTTTATTGTTTGATAAACTTCGGTCCCTATTCGCAAATTGAATTTGAAAATACAAGGTTTTAAATTGTATATGAACTAACTTAAAAAATCCATTACAGTACTGCTATAACTTTGAAAAATACTTAGAAGTTTTCCTTATTGTCTCCTAAGTTTGAAATCGTTATTTTAGATATATTTCAAAATATGTCAGAATTGCGATGAAAATAAAACTTTTCGGTGAGATGAAATGTTAAAAGCTGTATAATTTGCACCATTGTCAACAGCGGACGATTATCGGTCTGCAACGTCACTTCCGTGTACGCTGTCGCCCCCTGACTGACTTGACGGCAAAAAAAAATAACTCACCATAATTTGCATCCACTGCAGTGAAGTCGATTCAGTGCTTCCGGTTCGCGCTGCAGTTTTAATTGCGGTGGATAGACTCCTAGAATATTTTCCGTGTGATCTGTACTTTGAATGTTTTTTATCAAAATGATATTTCTAAAATAATAAAGTATACCCATATCTATGAATGTTTCTTGCATAGCGCTATTTATCTACTTGTATTCTACTCTAACTCAATAATGGACATCATACCAAATTACTTGCTTATGAAACGTAATAAAGTCTAGGATTATTTATGTTCAGTATTAAAGTCAAGCAACATATACAACAACAACAACAACAGCCTGTAAATTTCCACTGCTGGGCTAAAGGCCTCCTCTCCCTTTGAGGAGAAGGTTTGAAACATATTCCACCACGCTGTTCCAATGCGGGTTGGTGGAATACACATGCAGGTTTCCTTACGATGTTTTCCTTCACCGCTGAGCACGAGATGAATTATAAAGACAAATTAAGCACATGAATCAGCGGTGCTTGTCTGGGTTTGAACCCGCAATCATTATTAAAGTTATTAATTTCGGGATATTTACCATGTTTTTAATTTTTGTTCGGTGGAGCTCGATATTTCGACATTGTCTACGAATGTCTTGTTCACGAGTCTCGAGAATCACCATACCATACCATGTTAATTTAAAATCTAATATTAACTGAGATGAGTAGTTGGTACCTACCCAGACGGGCTAGCACAAAGCCCTACCACAAAGGTGTTTGTTTTTATTATTTATTTTTAAAAGCAAATAGTACTTAGGCCGCCCAACAATGTAAAAGTTTGATTCTAGCTTGAGGCTTGTCGAACTATTCACGTCAGACTTTTCATAATACATAAATCCAATAAGTTATATCGAAGATATAACATTACAAGTATTTTTTATGAATCAAAATCAAATTAAATTATTATATTAAGCTACTAAAACTACTCTTAAAGCGATCATTAAACTATATATCAATGTAAACCTCCCGCTGATTCAGAATGTAGAACCGGAAAATAATTTAGCAATTATTAAAATTAATTTTTAGTTATTCCTCATGAAATCTGAAGAATAATGTCGATTTATTAATTTATACAATGATTTGTTGACTTGTGATGATATGAATATATTACACGAAATTTGAAAGTATCTATATTAATATTATAAATGTGAATGTAACTCTTTCTGTCTGTCTGTCGCTCTTTCACGACCAAACCGCTGAACCGAATTAGATAATATTTGGTATGAAGCAAACTTGAACACCGATAAAGGACATAGGCTACTTTTTCCTGACACATGACAACCAAAACCCTAAAACACGAGCGAAGCCGCATGCGACTACTAGTTTAAATATATACGAATACAAAACCATTCTATAATATATATGAGTCACAGCTTAAGTGCCCGCTAGTGAATTCGGTACGGCTTTCGCACTACCTTATTCATTCAAGCATTTTGACTTAGTCATTGATTAAGACGTTACTATGCAGTTCACTCGCGGCTAATGATCTGTTTTCAGAACATTACAATCACTTTCCGTTTGTGCACCATGCGTATATAATATCAATTAACTAATTTGTACAATTAATAAAATGTTGTAATCAAATTTAGCACTTTCTTTATCGAATCCAATTCATTAGATGTATAGGATCAGGTTTATTTCACTTAAACATCTTTCATGATTTTTACTGACAGCTAATCAAAGCCTTTATTATTATTTAATGCAATAAATAATATATTTTACTTTATTTTTATTTAATGCAATTATTCGAAAATGAATTGAAAACTTTATGTTTTTTATAAAAACATTTCAATTAATTAATGAATAATATAACGTTAACTGATATTTAATTATCACTCCAGATTCCAAACATCCATAAAAGTTACACTTACTCTAAATGCATAAAAAATATTAAAAATTACAATTTTAATATAATAACATTTTTAATAATATGTTTAGTATTTAACTTTTATTAATAATATAATACGTAATCATGTATCTACGTTTATATCAGTGAAGTCAATAAACTTATAAAAATGAGTCAATTAATGTAAGTTTGCTCATAAAGTTGACATTTCCATATACGCACAGCGAGGCGACTTATTGATTTTAACCACCCCGTGTGAGTCATCTGCCGCTGCATTTCCCCCACAAACGCCACCTCCCTGCATCCCCGCCTGGACCACAAACGCTGTTTGCTCTCTTTGATTGAACTTGAAGAAAACTAAAGGGTCGCTGTAAGTTTGTTTGTGAAGTTATAACTCTTTTTCTCGGACCCGCTGCGTTTTGCATCCTGTTCGGTCGGATATTTTTTTGTACCCGACGACGTCTGTGTTCGATTCCAGCTCGTTAAAAGTTGGTCGCTTCGACAATTTCCTCAGCACGTTCCAATAAATATCGCTAGTCGGATTTATTTTAAAATTCTCGGCTATCGTCAATTTTTTTTTTGTATGACATCGAATACGGATTTATAAGAGGTCTGTTCATTAAAATATTTTACGCTAGGCTTAAACATATTAATCAAAACTACTGTTTGATATTTGAAATCAATTTTTGTTATTATAAAACTAGCTGTGCTCGCGACCTGGTACGCGTTTAATTTTGACAAAAAAAAATATTGTAGCCCAAGTTACTCCTTATTATATCAGTTATCTGCCAGTGAAAGTCCTGTCAAAATCGGTCCAGCCGTTCCAGAGATTAGCTGGAAAAAACAGATATACAAAAATTGATCATAACAAAAATGTTATTTTAGTATATGTACCGTGTCATACATATACATTGAGTAAAAAAGGGCTATTTTAATATTACAAACAGACACTCCAACTTTATTATATGTATAGATAAATTGTATTCACTATGAATTAATATTACGAGAACATAAAAATGTATGTAAAATGATTTGTATCGGTTTATTTATAGAAAACACAAGTAGGTTATCGAATATGAGTCATGTCATAGAAATTCTTATTCAATATCGTTGGCAAAGTTTCTCAGCGTTCCAACGGACAGTAACGGTATCTATTAACCTAATTAAAAGTACCCCATTCTAAAAGTTCGGTAGCAGGTGCTATACGTTCACTCCTTAAGCGACATAACCATTTACAATGTAGGAGCACGTGTGACCACTTCGCACTCCAAAAGTCGAGTAAAAGTGAACTGTTATGTTAGGATGAACATTTTATGATTTTTCGTGTTCCAAGACAGCTGATCCTTAAGAGATTGGGGACAAGCTTGAAAGTGGATTTCAGAGTTTAGAAATAGCTCTGTTAATATAAAATCGTTTAAACGGCCCTTTAAATGTAGCGCATTTGTATACTTACAAATAAACTTACACAGATGATCTTCAAGCTCATATGAAACCTATTTTTATTTTTGAAACGAAACCGCGATATCATTTCAAGGTCAAATTATCGATAACGATCTTATACATAAACTTTCAAAATTAAAAGTTTCTCATACAAAAATTAAAATATCCTTTACTTAATTCTTTTACTTGTAGTATACGTATACTTATTTCATAAAATTGTTACAGGTATTTTATGTGTTAAAAGGCGTAGTATGTTTCGTTTTAATCTCTGTCACTGCTAGAAATATATATTTGTTTAGGAAAAAACTCATCCGTATATTTTTTTTGCCGTTGGAATATATGATATATTTCTATAACGATATATCAACAAAAAAAAAACCTACAAAATTATACGCCTTTGTAACAAAAGGGATCTACAATTCAACAAAATGAATGCGACTCGAATATTACACCATCATTTAGCGCTATACAAAAACTAATTGATATCCAACTTTCCTAATAAATCTGTGTTCACACTGGAGAAGCTGCAATATAACCCTGGACGAGCTACCTTTGTTAGCACCTCTCCGCTGCGGGTGCCGAGACCATTGTTGTATGATTCATGGCGCTATCGCGAAAGCCATTATTGTTACCGATTGCAAAATTAATTTTCCCGCCAGATTGTCGCGATTTCGGCTTGTAACACTGGCATTTAAATACCGCAAATTGTTGCATATTAATTTTTGGTTGTTGCCAATTAAATAATACCAATTAGTACCTTGTTGTGTTGTTTCTATATTTTTTTATAATAGTTGTTTAATTATATGGAGTTATAGTCGTGAAATCAATTGAATTTGAACACAGAACACCAGTAAGTTGTTGCTACCTTATTAAAAAATAATAATAATTTAATTGCTATATTATAACAACATACACCTAAGAAACAAAACACGTACGTTCATTAAATACGAATTTCAAAATTATTATTAAAAAAATACGGTTTATTAAAAATAATCTTTGTGCTTTCGCCTTCTGACATCCGTTTTGCAAAGTAAATAATATAACTGTATGTATATTTAAAATTTGATATTCAACCTGCAGTTCACCGTGTGCAGATGTCGGAACTGTATCGTTTATTTGCCACAGACCATTAATTTACAGACCTATAACACCGGCTGATACGATTTTTATTTATTTTGCAGTCTGTGGTCGGTATCGGGTTTACCGCTTAGTTTAAACTTTGCTAACTCATTTTTTATACAACTGAAACTGTTTAACTAACTAACTGTTATATATAATCAAATAATCAATTTGAAAATTAATATTAATAAGTAAATAATATTTTATATTAAAATAATAATAATTTATATAAATATAATTTTATACGTGTTCTTTATGCGTCCCTCTAGATCCGGTTGTTTTCGGGTGTTTAAAAAGCAAGATTGCTTTTCTCTCAATTTGTTTTTAAATAAATGTGTCTTTTATTATGACTTCATTCCTGAATTTTAAATGTTTTATTGCCAGTCTAATGTGTCTTCTTCTTTTGAGAGGGCCAGAACTTCGAGCGCGTTTAAATTAAACAAAAAAAAAATTGTTGTAGCCTGAGTTACTTAGTCCTTACTATATCAGCTTTCTGCCATTGAAAGTCCCGTTAAAATCGGTTTCGGCCGATCTTTGGAACATTTACGATTAGCAGAAACAAACAGAATGACAAAATTGTAAAAAATGCCATTTTGGTTTATGTACCGTTAATACATACGTATTCGCTTTATAAAAAGTGGTTTTCTCAATATTACAAACAGACACTCCAATTTTTTTATATGTATAGATAATTATATTTATACTCATCTTTTAAAAATATATTTTTAATAAATTCTTGAAAGCAAACATCGTTACCGAATATTAAAACCGGCTGCAGTGTTCATATACATACGTATCTGCTGAAGTAGGTTCGTGTTTCGCTCCAAATCCTCTCATTACGGGAGGCCTTTACACCGTTCATAATAGCTCGTGAATTTAATATTAAACGTTTTACAGTTCCGTACTATAAACTGCAATAATGTTTTTATTTTTCTCTTTTGTAAGAGCTTAAACGTTATTTCACTCTTTGAAGTCGCTGTGATCAATGTTTTGATCTGCCTTTTGTTAATCGATGGTTCGTAAAAAAGGATATGTACATATCTCAAGGTAAAATATACACGTCAAATATCCTCTTATGCTAAATCAGGCTCAGAGGTTCGATCATAGTGATAATTAAACATTTTATGAAAACATAATTATGACTTGGAGTGTTTGGAACTTTTTTACAATTTTATATACAATATTTTTTGTTAATAACGCCACCAAGGTTGATATTAGAGATAAAAATGAGAATAATGTTCTGACTTTACTGGACATTTCTTTTTCTAAATGTTAATATACAATTTAAATAAATCACAACGAGCATGCCATTAAGTATAAAAAAATAAATGTCTATATTTAACTGCCATTATAAAAAAAAACCTTTCCCGTAATCACTCCAGTAATTCAGTTTTAACTTTATTAATTATTTTTTTCGTTAACAAACTTTTTCCACTATTACAATTTCGTGGAAAAAGTTACTAGCAGCCGCTAGCATTTTTAAGCAACCAGTTTTATTTCGCTTGAGCTGATGTCTGATTCCACCTTTTAATCAATTATGAGCCTTATTGTTTTGTACCCAGAACCTTATTTCCACTGAACCGCAAGTTTACATTCTATAGACCTTAACCATCACTGTCTGAGCCTAAAATAAACCTGAAAATATTTAAATAAAACTTAAGCTTTAAAGAGCTATATATAAATCGTTGAACCTGCGGTGAAAAGGTATCTCGACGTGTTCCAACTAGGCAGAACGAGTTATAGTTTTGTACTCACTTTCTTTTAACTACGAAGTTTTATAAATAATAAGAAGAAAATATTACGACTATTTGAGTCAACGAACTCTTTAACCTTATAGCAATTTAATGTAAAGTACATTTATATTAAATTAAATTAGATCCTGTGAGATGTATTGAGATTATAGCACTACGCTCTTCTTTCATTCATTTTGACTCTGAAAGTTCCCAGCAGTAGTGTTACTGGTTGTTACGCTATTTTTCATACTATTGTTATATATTTTTTAACACATGTTTTATACATACAATAACAAACAACAACAACCTGTAAATTTCCCACTGCTGGGCTAATGCATCCTCGCCCTTTGAGGCGATGGTTTGGAACGTATTCAACCACGCTGTTCCAATGCGGCTTGGTGGAAGTCTTATACGTACCTACGTATACATTAATAAATATGTATAAACTTACATATTAAAGTTTGATTAAACAAATTATTATTTTACGTATACTACTTATTAAATTTCCACCAAAAACATGATTCGATTATACTAATAACAAAATTCGTCATCTGCTTAATAAAGTCATTTTATTAGGGCACATTACATTGCGTTCTCTACTTAGCCACTAATTGTTACAAATGTTTGCGATTTAAATTTCAAACAACACCATTTAATATGCAATGTTGTGCAGGCGGCTTTGTCTCAATTAGATGCCGTGACAGTTCGCACGATGAATTGCGAGTTTGTTTTAATTATGAAGTTTTTTAATTGCGTGATAATAGTAATGATGATTAATGATATCCTCTTGATAATTTTCGTTGAACTGACCACGATGACCATTTTCTATTCAATGAGATGAGATAGTACACAAATGTCTTCGCATACATGTATTATTATTCTATATTTACTTGGTGATAGTGCTTTGTGCAAGCCCGTCTGGATAGGTACCAGTTATTCAACCGCCAAGTAACATTACTCAGTATTGTTGTGTTTCGGTTTCAAGGGTGAGTGACTACAGTGTACTTACACAAGACACATAACATCTTAGTTCCCAAGATTGGTGGCACATTGACGATGTAAGGAATAGTTAATATTTTTCTTACAGCGTCATTGTCTATGGGTGATGGTGACCACTGTAGTTTTCGAGGTAGAGATACTAAACACACAAAACTTCCAAACCACTGAACAAATCCTGCTACTAAGATTTTAGTAACATAACAAAAAAAAAACACCATGAGGTCTGAAGCCTTATAACCTAGCTTTTAGATACGAACGAGATAATGTAATTTTATAAGTGTCTATATCAATAACTACCATATATGTGCTTTAAACTGATTAAATTTTGTATTGTCGCTCTAGAAATGTATTACGAGTTACATAATATGTTTGTTATATAGCAACAAACACTCAAAACGTACAAATGTAACATAGGGATAAACTATACAATATATGAGAATATGCTGTAATATATGAAATTGCTTCCATCGTTTGTAGTGTGGTATAAAGAAAATTGTAATACTTTTGGCGAATAAAATTTCTCGAAGATATCCATGTATATCGTTTTCATGATTAAATTTATAAATGGAATCAAATTATCTTGCAGCAATTACTTAATCATGAAAGTAACCTATATACAAACTTAGAAACTTTGATGTCTAGCTTAATTAATTAGTTACTCGTTCATTCCCAGACGTCTTTACATTTCGCATACCGAATGTACTTTAATTCACGTTGAGGCCATTTCGTAAATGTAGGTAAAATAAGGATGAAGATTCTTAGTAATAATTAATTTACTTTTGCTTTAAAATTGAAAGTAAGAAACTAATGTTTCTAAAAGTAAAGCTACGTGGCAAAAATTCCATTTTATGTGTTATAACGATGATTTTGTTCAAAACATATTTTCGAAACGTATAGTTCCATAAATATAGTTTCAATTTAAGTGGATAAGTTAAATCCTGGTCTGTGGTACCATATATAACTGTAGCAATCAAAAGAAAATGTAGGAAGTCTGCGAAGTAGAACCTAATTCCCGGCTTACGACACTATCTAGCGCCGGGAATTTGGCGTTTTGCCCGAAGTATTATTTGGGATATCTTATCTTACTCTTTGTTTATTACTAATTATATTTCCACATAAACAAAACTATAAGTTTTAAATGTGCTATATCAATATCTATTCATAATTATTGGATAAATAAATTAAATAAAAATAATAAGTTTTCTCCTAATTATTCAGATCTCGTATTATTAACATACTGTTAGCAATAAATTATAACCGCCAATCGCCATTTGAATAAGTAATTCATTATTTTCTTATTAGAAAATTAGTTTAATTAAAAATCATAAATTACACATAGATCATAATAATGCACATATAAATCATCACATAGAACATTAATCTCCACACATACACCAAGAACAAAACATGAGCAAGCAATTTGCGCCATATGAACTAGAGAGAGGATCTACAATAGCTTGAACGGATAATACCATAGTACTATATTTCAAATGTGCATTGCATTAGGCGATACAGAACCTCTTATGAGTTGGCTTCATAAAAGCTACAAAAGCAATTAGCGTAATGTTTCGTTGTGCACTCTGGTACTAATGAGACACAAGAATAAAGGATTATTCTTTTGCTGCGCTTGTGTAGGCTTTGCTAGTGTGCGGATGATATTATTACATATTTGGATGCGTCGTCACGAAGCGAGGACTTGGTTTAATATGTACAAAGCCAGTCTTTAGTACAAAAATGTTCCAGACAGAAGTTATCTTTTATTTTTGTTAGCTACTACGTTTTGGCATTAATTCGATGGCAGTTATTCAAACGAATGCGTAATTACCTTAACGATTTTTGATAGTTTCGTTTCAAAATGAGTTCAGTGAATGAAAAAATAATTATATTAATTAAATAGTTTTTTAATGTTTAATAAACATGTAATGTTTAATATAGCCAATTTTCTATATCGCATCGGATGACTCATGTTTCCGAACGCAACTGTCATGTGCATCCGTATAAGACGTCCAGAAATTGGTACATGCAATTACTCATTAGTTATTCTTACAAATATTTGACCTAGTCCTTTAAATCTATCATATTTTTGTAATAGTACTAATTTGCTTATTTTTTTTTCAAGATCAATTAACTATTTATTACTGTTGCATCATTGAATGATCTTGCATAAATACATACTATTTCACAATAAATATAAACTTTGCTTATATTATTTTTTATTGGTTCGTTTTGACATTATTTTAATGAAATGTTTTTCTTATTTTTAGAGCCGAGAGAGTTTATCATCAGACGGGGAGGGGGCCAAAGGAGATTGTTCTTCAGTAGGATCTTCAGGATCAGAGTCAGAAGAGCAGCCACCATGCGACATCGGTTTGCTGGAGAGGCTAATCAGAACACACCCGGTTTGGTTTCTTCCAGGCATTCAGCGTGCTGGTGCCTTCCATCTTTTACAAGGAAAAGAAGAAGGAGTAAGTGCATATAAAAATTTATAGAGACTATCGCTTCCTTTTAAACATCTCAGAATATGGAATTATCAGCGAACTTATACCGTTAAGTCAAACGAATTGGCTTTTCTCTTATCTTATTATTACAATTAACGATTTTTAAAAAGTATTTAAAGCAGTAATTTAAAATGTAACCCAATCTATACTCAATGAGTTATCTAACTAAGGGTCTAGGTCACATTTTCTAATATGAGATATTGAAATTATTTTTCAGAACTTTGTAGTTCGCCAATCAAGTCAGCCTGACACGATGGCGATCAGCGTCCGGCTGCCCGCAGATAAAGGGCCGTATATAGAGCACTATCTGATACAAGCATCGAGCGGCCGCATCGGTCTCGAAACTTCACACAATCGCTTCGACAACATACCTGAACTGATCGCACATTACTCGCAATGCTGGTGAGCTATTTAAATATTTTATAAAGACATGAATAAAACTCTATTTAATTTTTTTTTCATTATCATTATATTGAATACTTATCCCCCGCAGATTCGCTCATTTTATGGGGTCGGTTGTCATGTATTAGGTAAAAAACCTAGCTTATGACCTTCACATAAAAATTTCATCAAATTCGGTTCATTGGTTTGTTCGTGAAAGAGCGACACACATACAGACAGACAGAGTTACTTTCGCATTTATAATATTAAAATATAGTTTGGTAAAAATATTTAATTTATGTAGCTCTACCTAGTTTTAATTTAAATAAGAACATAATATTGTGATATTGTACAATGATTGCAGCGATGAGTTACCAGTGCAACTTCAGTTGCCAAGGCCGCTCCGAGAAGCAAAGAGTCGTCACCAGTTAAGCTCTCTTGCTTTGTTAGGGCAAGAGTTCTGGGGCTATCCAATGGCTAACCCAAAAAATAACCCGAATAACCTACTCTCACCCAGTCAGGTGGCCAATGGAGCAATCCCTATGGCTGTCACACCATCAGATACTGGATCTAGTCTTAGCAGTTTTAATGCAAGTAAGTACATTCTAGAATATTAGCATCTTGTTATATTTAATTCTTCTCTGCATTATTTGTTTAAAATTTATATAATTAAATGTAAACCTGTCAACGTAAAACCGTTTGGTTTTACGAGGGTATAGTTGATTCATTATAATTATAACATCATGTCAAGAAGTCATATAAATCATATCTGTAAATGTTTCAATGAAAATATTCTTATGTTTTAAGGTACAGTGGCAAATTCTCGAGAACAAATTTTAAGCCCAGATAAGGACCAGAATGTAGTTTTAAAAATGTCACCCGTAGACACTTCGGGCTCCCCACCGAGTCAAAGCCAGAGCCTGAGTACGTTTAAAGGTAGAACTGCCCCATCACCACCAGCTAAACCAACTGGGACATTTGTCAGAGCACCTCGACCGACCCCACCAAATACTTTAAATCTAATATCCAGTACTGTAAGTATTTTAACATTATACAAAATTTAACTGCTTTATTTATTATATTAAAAAAAATGAGTATTAACAAGTTCGATAAATATTTTCAGGCGCATATAACTCATCCTCACACATTTCCTACTACAAACGCGCCACATTCCCCGACTCATTCCAATAACGTTAAAATGACTCCGCCGCCACCTCCTCCCCGATGGGCGAAACCACCTTTTCCAAAGATATCCTTGTCCCCTAAATCAGAAGCTTTTAGTCCAATTAACAAAGCCACGAGTGGGAATATAATTGTCACGACAACAGTAACTTTCAGTGTTAATAATACACAAATACACAATCATCAAATTAACGAGAGCATTCAAAGTGACCGGTTGCAACTAACGCTTGCGTCTAATAGCCTAAATAATAATAGTTCTGATGCTATGTTCAGCATCATGGACGGAGCCAAAAGCTTAACTGACTCTAATGGAGAACTGCAGGTGAGAAGTTTTTAATAATACAGCATGGCTTGCGTACAAAGATTTGCATGGTTATATATTTTTTTTTGTTGTAAATATATTATAGCCTATTTGCTCAATGTTTTTGTTTCTAATCCATAAATATGTTGTAAAAATTATCACTAAAATTATTACTGTTCTTATATAGAATATGATGCACCGTCTGACACCAGAAGGAGAATGTATAAGTACAATGTCAGCTAGTTTACACGGCAGCTTTAAAAGGCAGATCATTGAACAAAATAACACCGAAGCTGGATCTCCGCTTGAATCCCAGTCTCAGACGAATACCTCTGAATCGGTCGATCCCATAGCGAATACTTTAACAAAATCAAGTGCTCCTTTCCCTTCAAATCAATTAGTATCTCCAAATGGGACCAATTCTGTCACCAGTGGCATTTTCTCTCCGACAAGTCAAATCAATTCGCCAGTATCTAACGATACTATTTCATCAAAAAGTGGTATATTTTCACCAATAAGTCAGACTAATAAAAGTGAAGTTTTTTCTCCTGTTTCCCGAAGCTCACCTATATCGAATAAAAATGTTTTCTCTCCATCTTCCAACAATTCTATAACGTCACCTATGACCGGTAAAGATAGAGAAAAAGTATTAACTCCCAATACTAATACTACAAGTTCTACGCCTTCTGGTCGATCGAGGAGGAGTAAGCACTCCATGCGCAAGGAGTCCAGACATTATCAGGTAGGGTTATCGGTTAATTTCTTGTATATTGGCGCTCCAATTTGCTGTATAAATTGCCATTTATCGTTGCATTATTAAAAGCCACAAGCATGCGTATTATGTTACATATATACATAAAATATCGCATATAGTCAAACTGCAAATCATACATACATGTTAACAGCATGGCACATATAAACACAATCATTGTAAAATAATAAAATAACGAAACGTCGTTTCGAAATCTATAAAATAATAATCAAAGGAAATTATAATCAAAAATAAGATCACTTTTTAATAAGAATCCATACAACAGAATAGTATATGTTTACACGTATTATTTTAGGAATCAGACATCCTTGAATCACCAGGGGTATATTACAGAAGTTCTTTGATGGATAAAGTAAGCGATTATGAAGATATATGGGGACCAGAAAGTAATAATTGCTCAACATTCAAACCACTTAAGTCTGAAAATGATAATAATAATGTAAATAGTGGTATTATGAAAAGTAAGAGACCTGATCTACTACCGGATACACTGCGTGAGTAAAAATATTATATAAAAGTGTCTTTGTTTGAAATAAATAATCAATTGTAATGTCTTATCTAGAAAAGTAAATACTGAATATAAATTGCACTTAATGGTATATTTGAATGCACTTCTTCGATTTTCAGCAAAACTGAACGCAGCAAAAAGCACTCAGTCAATTGTAGAAAAAGAAAACATGATTCTACTCAATTCAGCAGAAAGTCTAAATGAAAAACGAAATCTCTCGGACAATTCTCTCAAGAAAAGCTTTAACGGTTCCAACGAGATTATAGCAACTACAAACAGTAAAGGTGACGTTATAGCAAAGCGGCCTGACAAGCTTAATATTGTTATGAACATGAACAAGAAATTGACTGAAGAGATTGAAGCTACTTTGAAAATAAGAGAAAATCATAACATAGAGAGTATGGAAACTGTTAAGATAGAAGACGATTATATCAAACGTGATGACTCTGAGAAAGAGCACGCAGGCAGCCCTTTCTATGCTGATCCTGTAGATGCAATTAAAGAAGTAAGTAAATATTCATCAACTTTTTTACAAACTGAAATTCATTGATTCATAAGTGTAATTGTTAAATATTATTGTTTCCAGGCCGCTCTACTCCCCGTACAACGACGAAAGTTATTAAGATCTGCTGTGAACCTCTCGCAGAGATATTCAGAGCCGCCATCTCAGAATCATCCTTATTATCCTCTTCGAGATATGCATAGTATCGAAGAACTTTCACGTAAATATCCTATTTTTTAGAATAATATTTAACTTAGATTGTATATTCTTTTTTACACAGCAACACAGCCACTTAGAATGTTGTGTTTTGTTCTGAAAGAGTGGCGGACAATGTCTATGGGTTGTGGTGACCACTTACCTTTGGGTGGCTCATCTATCATATCACTATGAAATTTTGAATTTTATAGTGAGCAATATACGTTTATCATTGATAAAATGAATCCGGACAGAAATTTTTGAAATAATAGTCGCTACTTGACATAGCTTTTATATCTAAATATTATTTACCTATTTTGTTGTTTTCAGCGTCTTCCCCGAACACTTCAACGTCAGTGGATAATCTAGTGTCATTAAGGAGCAAACCCAAGATGAAGGCGGTTGAGCCGCCACGTGTGGCTGCCAAGCCGCCCAGCGGCAGGAACGAACACACTTGGGCCGTTGACTCCAGTTGGCAATTCATCAGTAAGTCTGTTATAATATTTACCCTTGGTTATATAATGCGCCTGATGTTTAAATTTACTCAATAATGAATTATTTCTTTATAATTTTTTGTGTATGTATGAAACTTCTTTTGGTTTATCCGTGTTGTCCCAACCGAATTTCGACTATGGCGATCAGTCTTATCCAAGACGAGTAAACTGCGCAGTTCATTAATTACAGTGCACAAGTGTGTACGCAAACACTACTGTTAGTGTATTCTTGGTTCCGAGTACAATCAATTTTATATTGCATCTCTCCATTTTTTTACTAACGAGATATCTAGGCAATACTATGGAACTTTTATAATTCAAGTATGTATAAATAAATTTCGTAAATATCCAAACAGTGTTTAAGGTTGTTTTATTATATTTCTAGATAAGAATGACGAGTGCTCGAACAGTGAGAGCGGCACATTCCCTTCTCTCGTCGAGCAGGAGAGCCGCTTGAGTGGAGTGGACGACGGCGTGCAACATCTGACGGTACACCAAGTAGTCGCACAACGGTAATTGAAAACATATACCTACTTTCCTTATATGTACTTTGCTTGTTTGAATGTTTTATTACTTATTCGCCATTGAATAATAAAATACTTTCATGAAATCATATTGTTGAATAAAAAAAGGCTTAATTAAAAATATTATATTTTATTCAAAAAGAAAAAATAAATGTTGCGTCCATACCTACAAAATAAATCTGGAAGACTTGCGTGTCACATCCACCCATCAGTTATTAATCCATGTCGTGAATCATGAGTCCTTTTAATGTTATATTGCCTACTTTTTTAAATCAACAGTCAACAACCCAAAGTAAGATAAATATAAAACCTTAATTGTTAGTTTTAACTCAAGTTATCCCGGTATGAAGGACGAATGAACTATATCGTTAGCCCACAGATAACAAAGAGCAATAACCATTCATCGCTCTGTATATAAGAAAATTTTGTCTTGGATTAAGGACTTGATGTACAATCACCGCCTGATATCCCTCTGAGTTTGCCTCGTGAACAAGTTTCATTGTAGACTCAGTGCAAAAATGTATTCTATCAACAATCAAAATATTTTTATTTAGAAATAAAGTATTATATTATTTTTAAATTATAAATATATGAAGTGAAGGTTTTTTGTTTAGATTCCCGGAGTTACGTTTGAACGCAGAGCCGGCAGCGCTGCCGGAGGAGGTGCGCTCCCCACCGCGCGCGTCGTGCTATGATAACGTTCATGATCTGAGACCTTTATCCGAACAAGTAAGTTGAAGTTCTACTATTGTTTTTTAATAATACGTTTTAGAGACACATTTATTTTGAAATTCGAATCCTTCATAAAACATTCACACCTAAATAATTTAAATCGGCCATGTGTAATTAGTTGCACATACTAAGAACTAGCGCGCACTCGTAAATTTTGTCACGGTGACTGTTTCGTCAATCTTGTCGAGTCCATGAATATGTATGGAGGTGCGCGCACGTTACGACGTGACATTTGTGTCTGCATCTGTACATATTCACGGACTTGACAAGAGTGACGAAACAGTCACCGTGACAAAAGTTCACAGTGCGTGCTAGTTGTAAAAGTACTTTTTTTTTAGTTTTCACTTTAACGTTATTAAATGTACATATGTATATACTTATATAATAACAAAACATTTTTTTTTTATTTCTACGAATAATCTAAATACTTATGATTAAGATTTAATATGAATGATTTTATGCGAAGAAAAACTTTAATTAAATTACTCCTATTACAAAATAAAAGTGGAAGCCCCATTGATGCTCGCTCGAATTTGAATCTGTCCTTTCGATTCAATTGCACCCTTTTCTACATCTAGGTAAACATACCAATGAGTTTGATTATAAGCAGTAATTAAAAATACCTCATTTAACAGGCAAGTGACGATGGCACGGTCTTCTCTGAGCCCTGGGACAGTTCACAATGGGATGGACTTATACCGCCTACAAATGTACAGCAGAACTATGATGCCGTAAGTATTTTTGGCCACGTAATAAAATAATTTACAAAAACGGTAGAAAATTGAGAATCGTAAAAATGAATAAAAAATAAGCACATTGGAGAAGTCAAATGGTCATCAAAATGGTAAGTGGTCACCACTGTCCACATTAGCCGTTCTTTACAACATCATCGACCTCAGGAACTAAGATGTTAGGTCCCTGTCTGTAGTAAGATGTCTGTCTGGTTCTTCCCCTTAAATCGCAACACAACAATATGTTGCTATTTGATGTTTCTATCTAGATAGGTTTGTATAAAACCCTAACACCATTTTTAAGGAATCCGTTACCCAAAAATGATGCAATTTTTTTTGAAATATTCACAAGATACATTTTGTACCAAAAAATAGCGCAACAAATTCCTAACTTAACATCATAACATAACATTTTAGTTCCCAAGGTTGGTGGCTCATTGACGATGTAAGGAATTTAATATTTCTTACAGCGTCATTGTCTATGGGTGATGGTGACCACTTACCATCAGGTGGCACATATGCTCGTCCGCCGACCTATACCATAAAAGAGAAACTTCGCGACCGGCGTCCATCTTTCTTGTGTAAAATAACAGCTTGTAAATGCTCCATTTCTGGGCTGATTACGATGAGGGTGTGACATAATAACAATAAAAAAACACCAAGATAATAAATATCATTGTAATCCAACTTGAGCCTAGCCGATACTATATACTAATATCAAATAGGTCATTCAAGTCTATCTATGTATAAACATGCGTTATTGATTTCTTTCTTTCTTTAGGATGAACCGTGTGAATGGGAGTCACCAATACCACGCCGAGGGCCGACAGCAGTCACGCGAGCTAAGAGCTTCCGGGACAGGCTAGATCCCCTACTAGGTAAGAATAGCACATGACCAGAAAAATCGTACTAATGCATCATAATAGACTACGAGATGAGATAGGACTGTGGCATACCATTTCATAGTATGCTTAAGGATTAGCTTGTCGCTTGTCTTTTAAAGAAGAAGTCTTCGAAAACATCTTGAGGGCTGACGAACATGCAAATGTCTGATTTCAATTAAAATCTTTCACATAAATCTATATTAAACCGTTACCTTTAAGTAAATGACTACTAATGACACAGACACCAATAAAAGCAGCATTTCAGACATAAATTCTATTTATCATCATGAATTACATCAGAAATCAATATCAAAAGTTAAATCTGAACCAACTATTTTTAATCTGTTTTCTTTCCTTATTTTTGGGAGAGATATTCTGAGGAGATCCTGAGGAGAAAATAAAGTCAATATTTATATAGTAAGTTGCACGAGGCAGTTGTTAAACCATCACTCATCGATCATGTGAAACTCCAGAAAAACCACAAGCGTTGGAGGTCACGGCAGTATCCTATATTTTGGCTTAACAAAAAATAGGTCGGAGACGAGTGGTTTTGTTATTTTTAACTAATATCAATGAATCCAATACAATACACAATATGAGTAAATATAATCATATAATATATTACCTTTATCGTAACTGAATTATAAATATAACGCACTTAAGTTTTAAGTGCCGATTTTGAAGCCTTATCTATATAGTCTTGATCTATTTAGGGATCCTTTACTGAACCTACATAATTTCAACGGTATCCACGAATCATTTCTAATACTATAATTAGTTGCACGATCACGGAAAATACGATATTTAAAACAATTACTTACAATGTTGCCTCAAAAAACGTTTTAGATATTTGTGTCATTGACATCATAAACTCGTGTTCAATATAAATACCTGTATTATAATTAAAACGAGATAAATATAGCTCGATCTTATAAATATAATACTTAAAATTTATATCATTGTAATTATCGGTAATATACTACGCTGTATTTAGAACGCTAATACACAACGACTTGTTTATAGAGATTTTACGATTTATATACGAATATAAAGATTATGACTATCTAGTATGAAGCAGATTTGAAGCAGTTACATTTATGAGTGTGAAAGTTTTCATTACAGTTAATATTGTCATGTCCTGTTATTAAGTTGCGTACTACAAAAGATAATTGTCACCGCCTTTCGTCCGAGCGTGTTCTCGTAGCGATAACATTTTAATGACTCATTCCGCATCATTATTTTAAAATCAATCAGAACGAATATACAAACAATGAGGCCGCAGCGCACATCTGTTATCAATAAATATATTAGCTGAGTAAATAATTAATTATGATTAAAGGGTAAAGGTCTGCGCGTGCCGTGAATTACTTACGACGCTATCAAACGCGCAGTCGTTAGCCGACGCTCGTATTTGCAACGTGACTAACGTTGTTTGAATGAGAAATCATCGATTTAAATCTTTCGTGCAAGCGGGACGTAACCGCAGAGTGATCGGCCATGAGGTGGTTCAAAAAGTTGTTCCAAGGAAAGTCCGTGAAGCAGTCTGAGATTAAATCCTGCAAAACTCAGCCTTCGTTGAGAAAAATTAGCTCGAAAGAAAATAAGAAGAAACTACCCGAAGTACAGAATGCTCCGGAGCTGGTTACCGAAGGAATATATGCGTTGACGACGATAAGGAATTTTCGTTGTGATTCTATAAACGAATACGTTTTCGAAAGTGAATGGGTGTTTGTGTCTCGTGAAAAAATTATGGAGCCGAGATTCCAACAGCATCTGACTAGAACCGATAACTTAACTAATTTGTGTAAAAAGTTAGCGGAAAGGAGTGGTCACAAGAAAAAGGCTATGGTCACAGTTAAGCCACCAGCTTGCCACTGCAATGATCTCAATACTGAAGAAAACGGTGAAACAAATGATTTTTATGAAAATCCCTTTCAAAGAATATTGAAGGCTGTTGTTAATGTGTGGAAACGTTTTTTTGGTAGAATTAAAAAGTGTTTATTTAAAATAAAACGTGAATCTTCTGTTGTTGAAGAACAACATTCGGATATCACGAATTCGTATCTGTGTAGGTAATGATTCTTTCCATTTTATACAAGTCAATAAATTACATCTTCACATTATTTTAATCTAGATATGATAACTAAACGAAATTAATTATGTTCGGTTCAGTAATATTTATAAGCAAATTATTCCGTAGCAGTAGTAAAATTAAGTAATATAAGTCATTGCTGGGTACAGCAGACCGATAAGAAAACTTGGACTTTATTCCAACACGTTACTCCGATTCGGCTTGATTGTCACGCACGGCTGTGATACACGATCAGAATTTCTCCGACACATGAAACATACATGTATCATGTGTGAGAATTTCTTCTTCGCGATGTATTTCTTCGCCATGAACTAAAGTTGCTAGTCTGGGTTTGATCCCACCATCTTCGGATATATTCACATAAACATAAAAAAATATTAATTTTATGGAAGAAAAACGGATACTAGAAATTTTGATCAGCATCGATACAGAAGTCTGTCTGCCTAAGTACCCGTCAAATGTTAAACATGATAATGTCACCCAACATGATTTCAGCCATAGTGGAAAATCTTAAGGGTCTTGACAACTTTGCAGAGCATACTATATTTCAGTGATAGTTGCAGTATAAGTGTGCCAGTACAGTTTCACAGTCTCCCTCACTCTCATAATCCGATGGGATTGCAAATCAAACATAATTGGAAAAAGTTCAGCCGCTGAAATAAAGGTCTAACGTGATTTCCAATGCATAGTACTGTACGCACATCCATCTTCCAGATTTCGAACTGTTACTATATAAATTTAAAGTTTTTGAAAACCCACAATAATTTTTCATCATCAAATGATACTTACTGAAAAATGTTTGATTACTGTTGACCCCTGTTGATTAAGGAGTATGTAGGTCCCCCTGTAGGTCTACAGCAACCAGTTGTTAAATATGTTTGCATTGTCTTGTTGGAGCAGCAGCGGGTCGGGTCCGCGCGCTGCGCGGCGGGCGCTCGACGCGGGGCGCCGGCGCAGCGCTCCGGGCGTACGCGCTGCACCTCGCGCAGGACAAGAGTACAACGTTCGCACAGAATGTTGATAACTTCATCGCCTGCACGTTGGACTCCAAAGAAACTTGCCCTCAGGTATTAAATATAAAATACTCTAGTAAAATGGAGCTGAGATGGCTCAGTGGCTAAAACACGTGCATCTTAACCGATGATTGCGGGTTCAAACCCAGGCAAGCACCGCTGATTCATGTGCTTAATTTGTCTTTATAATTCATCTCGTGCTCAGCGGTGAAGGAAAACATCGTGAGGAAACCTGCATGTGAGAAATTTCATAGAAATTCTGCCACATGTGCATTCCACCAACCCGCATTCGAACAGCGTGGTGGAATATGTTCCAAACCCTATCCTTAATGGGAGAGGAGGCCTTATCTCAGCAGTGGGAAATTTACAGGCTGTTACTTTTACTTTACTTTACTTTACTTTACTAGTAAAATGATATGATTAGTAATAATCGCTCAGAAACTATTATTTTAATTTCTATATTGAATATTTCCAATTATTATATTATATATACAAGTGTCCTTTTTTAATTTTCTTTTTGAGTAGTTATATTATTATTCCTTTAATATTATTATCATATTTGTAGTATTAGTAGTAGTAAATAGTAATTCAAAATCAATGATAGTTTTCAATTACCTGCATCTAATTAGCCACTTAATTAGTGATTTCAATTACATTTACGGTTCTAAGTAATACATTTATATTAGACGAAGATTATTATTATAATCTACAAAATAATATAGAGAATGGAATGCAAGGAATTCTTGTGATAAGAAACTAATTAGAAATTTATTGAGGATATATTAATTAAACGCAAAAAATTTCGAAAATAAAATAAAAACTAGATGTGAAAAAGCTTTATTGATAAAGCCATCATAGCTATTAAGAGAGGAAATAAATTACTTACAGTATGTCGAAACATTTAAAGTAAAGATTTAAAAAAGTACCGTTAACCGCAATAAAAGCAATTTTATTTAAAAAAAAATCGTTAAGTAACGTCGTTTAGACACGATCTCAGCACGTAAGTAACACGTGGCTGCTAGTGTAATGAGATCATTCATGTTACAATTACTTATCTTAGTAGCCCTAATCAAAGGGCAAATATGCATGCACGTGCAGCGATCGAGACAAATACAGATAATATAAGTACGTTCGGAAACCTGATAATTTCATAGTACTCTATTTATTTTATGCATTAAATTTATACTATTCAATTAATGTATACTTTATTATAACTTTTATGGCATTGCAGATAATGATGCGCAATATGAGGCAATTTATGTCGGGAATGAAGAATTATCTCGTGAAACACGGTGAGAGGGAGTTTGAAAAGGAGGTAGAGAAAGAAAGACTTAAGGTGAGATTTCATAGTAGCTTTTATGATATTCCATAAATAAATAAATAAATATAAATATGAGACAACATCACATACATTACTCAGATCCCAATGTAAGTAGCTGAAGCACTTGTGTTATAGAAATCAGAAGTAACGACGGTACCACAAACACCCAGACCCAAGACAACATAGAAAACTAATGGTAATCTACATCGACTCAGCCGGGAATCGAACCCGGGACCTCAGAGTGGCGTACCCATGAAAACCGGTGTTCACACCACTCGACCACGGAGGTCGTCAAGTCCATAATTTATTGCATTTTACCGAGAGAACTGTGACAAGAACATCTATTCCATAAGTAGTCAAAAACATCACTATATATGTAAATGTGAAAGTAGCTCTGTCTGTCTGGCTCTAGTTCACGACCAAACCGCTAAACTGAATTTGACGAAATTTGGTATGAAGCAAACTTGAAATCCAAAAAACGACATAGTTTACTTTTTTTGCCTGACACATAACAACAAACACCTTAAAAGGCGAGCGAAGCCACGGGTGACTACTAGTTTAAAATCAAACTAATGTGTTAAAAGAAAATCCAAATTCGTTATAAGTAATTTACATGACCAAATTTGCTTTTAGTTGAAACCGACTGAATTCCTGAACTTGGACGCGATATTGGAGGGCGTGATGCACAGACTGGTAGTTCGTCCGCTGCGGTCAAAGCTTTACACTTTACTCGCTTCGTGGCACTCCGCGGATGTGCGGCAGCTGCATTCGGCTATTGAAAGAGCGCAACACGCAACGCCTCTGCAGTTAGGAATTAAGGTAAGGGACTCGCATTTTTTAGTTTTATTTGGCTTGATATGATTGTATTACGTAACAAAAAAAATTAGTACCTAAAATCGAATAATTTATTTCTTAAAAATATTCATATATATTATAGTCATCAATTTGAGTGAAATTTTGGGAATATACAACTAATTGAAAAAAAATTGACAGGAATCCACAAAGATACCATCATCAGCAGTCTTAGCGGTCATCTCAAAACATTTCCTGAAGATGCAGGAAGCTGATTCTCCGTTAGACAAACTTGAAAACCTTCTGGCGGCTATATCAGTCATGTTTAATGCGGTGATTATATTTTTACCAATTAAAGAGTTACATTTTTTGCATTGGTGAATACCAAAATAATCTTAAGAGTTGATATTTTACTAATAATTAAGTTGATTTACTCAATTGTAAACCGGGATACAGTTATTAAAGTTTTGCCATAGAATAACTATGGGCGTTCTTATACAAATTCAACATTACAACAACAACAACAACAACAACAGCCTGTAAATTCCCACTGCTGGGCTAAAGGCCTCCTCTCCCTTTAAGGAGAAGGTTTGGAACATATTCCACCACGCTGTTCCAATGCGGGTTGGTGGAATACACATGTGGCAGAATTTCTATGAAATTTTCACATGCAGGTTTCCTCACGATGTTTTCCTTCACCGCTGAGCACGAGATGAATTATAAAGACAAATTAAGCACATGAATCAGCGGTGCTTGCCTGGATTTGAACCCGCAATCATCGGTTAAGATGCACGCGTTCTAACCACTGGGCCATCTCGACTCTTCAACATTAGGTGTGATTCAAATAATAAAAAAATAGTTAACAATATCGAATGCTTCCAAAATATTTCAGATCCGCGGTGAGCGAACGCTCGGTGCGGATGACTTGCTTCCCGTTCTCGCGTGGACGGTCGCGCGCTGTCGGCTAGTGTGCGCTGAGCTGGAGGCGGAGTTAATGGCGGGCTTGCTGCCGGCCGCCCTGCTCGCCGGCGAGGGGGGCTATTACCTCACGGCCCTGTTCTCCGCCGTCGCGGTGCTCAAGAGACTGGCGCCGGACACCGGACCGGACAGTACCACTCCTGTAAGTTGACAGATACTATAATATCACAGGAATAAAATGGTCAGTAGAATTATATATATATCGAATTGAATGTTATTAAACTAGACTTGGTGAGATGGCCCAGTGGTTACAACGCGTGCATCTCAACCGATGATTGCGGGTTTAAACTCAGGCCAGCACCGTTGAATATTCATGTGCTTAGTTTGTGTTTATAATACATCTCGCGCTCGGCGGTGATGGAAAACAACGTAAGGAAATCTGAATGTATCTAATTTCACAAAAATCCTTCTGCGTGTGTATTTCACCAACCCGCATTGGAAAAGCGTTCTTCTCCTCAAAAGGAGAGGAGGCCTAAGCCTGCGGTGACTAGTATCTCGTAGTAAGGCGTGTGTGTGCGTGTGTGCGTGTGCAGTGGCGGCGCGGCTCGGCGGAGAGCGCGTGACTAGTATCTCGTAGTAAGGCGTGTGTGTGCGTGCGTGCGTGTGCAGTGGCGGCGCGGGTCGGCGGAGAGCGCGTGACTAGTATCTCGTAGTAAGGCGTGTGTGTGTGTGCGTGTGCAGTGGCGGCGCGGCTCGGCGGAGAGCGCGTGACTAGTATCTCGTAGTAAGGCGTGTGTGTGCGTGTGCAGTGGCGGCGCGGGTCGGCGGAGAGCGCGCGCGAGGGCTGCGGCGTGGCCGTGGTGCGCGTGGCGCTGCCGGACGAGTGCCGCGGCTCCATCCGGCGCGTGGCGCTGCCGTGCCGGCCGGGCGCGCGCGCGCGCGACCTCTGCCGCGCGCTGGCGCACGCCGCGCACATCACCAACCCGCAGGACTACGCGCTCTTCGCGCTGCACGACGGACAGGGTGAGCGCCCTCTACACTTACTCATTGAGACTAAATTTTGATTATATTAGCAAATCCTATCAGACAGAATCGTTTGAAAATTGAATATTTCGGGAAGGAGTACAATCGATTTATTTTTTAATTAATTAATTGTAACTTAATTTGATACTAAATAATTAGAAGAGAAAGATTCTTCTACCCCTTCTATACTATTCGATTAATATGATTTATTGATTTTTATCAATAAAAAAATGATAGTTACAACCTATATTATGTTATTGTTTAATAGGGAATTATTGAACACAACACTTTTAAATGATGCAAATGGGTCTAAAATTATAAAATCCTTTAATTTCCAGACAGACTTTTAAAACCCGATTTTTTTTTAATTTTAACAATATATAAACCACAAACAATAGTTGGTAATAAATGTATTTCTTTTACAGAAACAATGTTGAACGAAAATGATTGCCCACAAGAGGTAATGTCGGAGAAAAGTGGACAAAACTTCATACTTGCTTACAAGAGGATAGACGCCAAGATCGCGTGGCCTCAGCAGGCGCTGCTCTCTTATCCGTAAATGACCCTCTCACTAGCGTCGTACGCGGAAATCTCACTCATTGGAAACGGATAAGGTGCGCAACAAATAATAATAACAAAAGTTACGGACGCTTGTAAATGGTGAAGTCGAAAGGATTGTCGACGTGCTCATTACCAACAAATATATTATAATTGACTCTGGAAAATATATTTTTGTCATCTAATAGTGATATTTTCTACGATATTAGCCAACTGTATCTACCGTTATTGTAGTCTCGTATAAGTACATTGCGCCTAGGCAGTATTTTTCAAGCCTTGCTATCGCTTCTCGTATTCGCGTACTAATTAACGTCTTTTCCATGTAGCTTTTTTACCCCATTAGTGTTTAACATTTTATATACTTCGACTGAATAATCATGATCCTCTCAAATGTTTTTTTACATTTGTATTACGCGTGTTTTAAGTTAGTTCGTGTGGTGTATGTTTTATATTAAGTTTTTTTTTTATTTTATAATTAACTTAAACCGACGATCGTTACCTTAAAAAGGTAACCTTTCATTCGGGTGTATGTATGTATATGTTCCTAAATTACAAAATGTACACTGAAAAAACTCACCAAATTGTTGTTTTTAGTTTTTAGTATATCTGAAAGGTTTTCTAGTTCTAAATTTCATTTGAACGTCTATTCTAACTTTTATAAACGCTAACTTGTTTATTGAACTGTGATGTAATTTGTATTAGTAACGTAAGTTTGTATTAATTTTGTATATTCGTAGAGGATTTTCTTAATATAATTTATTTATGTATAGCTTAAGGAAGTGTACGGATCAGGGGAATGATGAATAAATTTTGGCACAGAATAATATCACTTAGTTAAAACTATTAACTTCTTTAATTGACTTTGAATTAATATGGTTTTAAGAAAAATAACAAAAGTCAAGTAAAATATTTAACAACAAAAACAACCATCAGAATGTTTTAAAAACGCCATAGATATAAAAATTATAGAGCTAACATTTATTCATCAATTAATATATTCAGATATGGTGGCATTTTATTTTTAAAACAATAACATTTTTAAAGTCATAAACATAAAATGATAACTTTATTAAATATCGTATTTTATTACATGAATCAAATCAAAATTCGTCGGTAACAAAAACCGTATGAAAGGCAATGGTAGCTACTTTATTACACCCGTCACATAATAATCTCAGATTTATTTGAAATTGTGCATACGAAAAGTCTTTAAAATAAAAATTGTTAAGGCCTAAATATAACTAAATTGAAAAAAGTCTACAAAATTTCCTGATATTACATTTTTTGTTTGGACCTTAGCTTTACTATTCGTATAGTATTTTAATGTTTTAGAACTCGAAATCGTGATTAATGATACACGTGGTAATTATAAAAATGTTATCGTAGTATTTAAAATCAAAGAGATTACTTTCCAGTAAAAAAATATTTTCTTCATGACAAAGAATTACATTAACCTATAAATAAATTAGTATATCATGTGAAAAATTTCTTAGCCGTTTAATCCTTTATAATAAAATTTGTTTATTTCATTAATTTTGATTTGCAACCTACCTATTAAACTCAATTATATTTTGTCTTAGTCATTTCAAAGATAAGTGTAATATGAAAAAAAGAGACAGATATATATATTTAATATGGTACTTAATATACATATTCGCTTACTACCTTTTATTTTATAGGAAATATATGCACTAGTTTCTATTATTAATGGTATTCTATACAAAAATACGTAAATACAGCTTAACATTTTACTTCATATACATATACAATTATCTAATTAATACATCGGTTTTTTAATAAATAATGTCGATGCCACATATCTGAATATCTAACAAAATACACAGTATTACAGCGAAATGTCTATGACGTAACAACAGAAACTTATTTCATAATAAATGCAACCTTTTTGCTGAGATTTTAAATTGGAAACAAAAAAAATGTCTGTTATCAATTCGTCGTAATACTGTGTTAAGTACGATTTTGTATTTATTGCAGTCTTGTATTTTAAGGTTAGCTAACACGTATATTGTGTTTTGATAACAATTTCAGTCATTTGTGAAAAATAAAAACAATTTTTACCAAACAATAAAATTGCATTTTACTTTTATATTCTAACAAAAGGACATATTTACACTTCTTTGGTTAATCTTAATAATACAAATACATATGTACACAGACCATTGTTGGACTGGCCATATAGGTAAAGTGACCTTTGCCTGCTAGGCCCCAACCTGTCTAGAGACCCTACCTACTCTCTGGTTTACATATAAAATGATTTATACATGTTTTGAAAAATGAAACGAAAAAATTAGAACTTTTTTTTTTCGAGTCTTTGTTTTTCGAGCTCATAGCGCTCAAAAATATTTTTGTTCATATTTTTTATAGAACAGCAAGTATCTAGTAAAGTCGCCATAACAACAAAACTATGTGGACTAAAAAAGCGAAAGAAATATATAAATCGATAAGAGAGATATATAATACAAAAGTTATTGCTCTGAATATTACTAGATTATAATCTTATCATTTAAATTAAAAAAAAAAAACATAAAATATTTATGATATTTTTTAATTACGAAATTTCTTGTATACAAATTTCAAACACGTGACGTCGTATTGAAAACATAAATATTTGAATAGCAATATACATAAATTCACATGGAGTTTAGTAATGTTTAATCAATACAAGTTTAAGTAATTGAAGGGTTCTCATGGCAACATAAGCCTAAATGTACATGAACATAATGTACGGTGTTACTTAATGGGGATAAATAGAAATCGTATAATTTCATATTTAAAATGCAAGTAAATTATCCTAAAAAACTGCCTCCAACATCTTGGGATACGGTACACCTTAATTATCCAGTACAAAAATTCCCTGAAACCGGAATTTCAAGTGAAACATTAGGAAGACGATGGAGACCTCCACCGGATATATTAAAGGCACTTGTAAGTAATTCTAAAAAGTATTGCATATTATTATGCCATATTATAGGATATTTAAATTGAACAATATGTATAATACGGAGTACTGACAAGATGGCCCAATGTTCAAGATTGCAGGTTCAAATTCTTAGCCCAGCAGTGGCAGACGCATAACATTAGCCATTATTAGTTTAGGAGTTTAAGTAAGTGTACGTACTCCGTTATCTTGTTGCCATATAATTTTTTCTATTTAGACGAAACACTACTTTTTTCCGAACAAAATGCTCGAGAATGACTAATGATCAAAACATACTATTCATATAATATATTATAGTAAATATTAGTCAGCACATGATGCAGGCGTTGACTGAACACGTGTTGAACAAATAGCCTACTAAATACACTAAGATTTATGAACAAAATCAAATATGGTAATCAAATAGCAGTGATTCTCGCCATCGTTTTGTAGAAATAACAAATATAAACAAGTGCTCAGAAGTAACAACTCGTAAAAATATCGTGTTCATGACACGTGTAAACACTTATGTGTGCGTATGTGTTTCATTTAACAGAGATCACCAGGTGATGGAATATATGAATACAGCAGAGACTGCGATGTAACACATGATCTGTTTCGCACACAAACAAACCTGGACTATGGATACAAAATACCTGAAGCGTGTAGATTTAACAAGCATACTTCTTGCAATGAAAACTTTTTTATTTACCCACCTAGTAAGCAGGTAACAGTACTATTATTTACTTAGATCACAGATTTATAAACTGTCTCAATAGAAGCACTTATATTGTTTCAACTTTACGTTTACGCCAAGAGAAACTTATGTTTTTAATTTTATATAAATAGCCGGTCAACTAATTCTTACATCGCCAATACGCTATCAACTTTGAGAACTAAGATGTTATGTCCCTTGTGCCAGTAGTTATACTGGCTCATTCACCCTTCAAACCAAAAACATAATATTAGTATTGTTGTTCGTACCTACCCAGAATTACTTGCGTAAAACCCGTTGCGTAAATTTTTGAGTTGGAATTCTTTTATTATATGTATATACTATGTTTAATTATAATATTATTCCAAGCTTTCATAACAACGCTCAATAACTTAAGTTTATTTCCGTTAAGAAACTCACCGTAAATTAAATTAGTATAGCCAAAAGTTTTCTAACGAAAATCTTATAATTTATTTACTAATAATTAAACACTGAAAACCTTAGTCTTTAAGTTATTTAAATAGTTTTTTATATTGAATTCAATTAAATCATATAGACTAGGTATATGAAATTATACTTAAAAATTATATAATTGATTAATATTATAAATAACACAAAATATATAAAATAGCTCGCAGATAGAATACCGGCTCAAAAAGTACATGGAACGACGGAGATGAAACGTTCATATACGGAACCCACAATACCGTGTAGATTGGTTACCGACAAGGACCAATACAAGCATCCCGCTTCCTTGCCGCTCGAAATGGTAAAAGGCGATTATAAAATATATTTTAATAATATCATTTTACTACATCAGTAGTTTTCTTATCACAAAATCGTGCTAACGATTTTTAAATATTATTGAAATTTAAAATCCATAGCGTTCGATACCAAAATAATTTAACACGAACTATAAAATTTATCGCATTATATACCTTTATGTAATTATAATAAACATATTATATCGATACTTTTTCAGTCGAGAGTTGAACCCTTTCGTAAAGATATCGAGCCGCTGGATACAACATACGATGGTTTCGAAAAATATTTAGATCCTTATTTGACAACTAATAGATTACATCATAGACCGTTTACATCTGATGTATTGAACAGGTCATCGAACTCGAAGGATATTCTTACGTATTATATTTTTTCAAATACTCCTTGGGTAAGTAAACTTAAGTATAACGTATGACGTATGAGAATGTATGACGTCAATTGCTTCATTGAGTGCATTTTATTGATTCCGAGTACAAACTTTACAAATAGTGAAAATTAATGTTTATTATTTTTAAATCATGTACAAATATAGTAATACTCTCCTGAGCACTTTCATGTCTGGACATGAATACATGAATTTTATAACCAATAAAATGAGATGGCTTGAAAAAGGGACATCTTCAAACAATATAAGACCTAGAACACCACACTACACCAGACCAACGATAAAGAACGATGTAATAGTAAAACGTATTTATAAGAAATAACAAAATACACTTTTAGGTGCGTTCACCAAAACCGAATATCGAAGAGTGGCAACTTCCGCTCAGTAAACCTAAACCCCTTTTCGATAAAGAAAAATTTAAAGATGAATTTCGTGAAATTAGAACTCACAATAAGTCAAACTGGGTACCCAGGTAAGACTTTAAAAATTCTAATTTTAATAATTAGTTTTGTACTATAATTAAAGTAAGAAAATATATATTATTCGCAGGACATTTTGTACCGAAGCAAGAGATAACTATACACAACAAAACTCTCGACCCGAATCGCGAATACATAACTACGAAGAGGAAGTCAGATCTGAATATCAACGTTCGATCGCAAATTTAGAAACGTGCACGCAACACGAACAATCTGCTATGAAATATTTAAATACAACTGAAAGCTCTCACATCGGTTCTAAAAAGCCGATATGTTCAGTAATAGACCAATACTTTGAAAAGAATAAAAAAATAGCTATGAAAGGAAATATAATATAAATAATCAAACATATTGTCGACGATGTTACGATGAATGTTTTCGAGTTTTCGATTAGATCACACTTTTGACATGAGATGGATGGTGTACCGTTATGACCTATTTTATCTATAGCCATTCCTAAGGGTCACTAGCTAACTGAAGAGAATATTTTATAATGCCAAATGAGTGCACAAAGTATAAGCCCTATTTACTCACACTTTTAATCAGACGGAGGGTGCGGGAAACCCCTCCAAAAACGAAAAATGTTGAGGCGCAGGACAAACTATTTATCGAAAAGTGACAGAAGGCGCATTAACTTTTTTTAGTCAAAGCCTTTATCTTAATCTGAATCTAAAGCCTTAAAAACTATAGCTAATTACAAATATAATATGTATCCGTCTCATAATATTTCGTAACAATTTTTTGCATTAAATGTACAGACAGAAACGAGATGAACGCGTGAACGAACGATTGGTCGGCTGTTGTTACAGGATCTTGTTAAGGTACCCAATTGGACAACGCTTTTTGTCGTACGTTATCAATTGTTTCCGGTATATAACTGCCGTTTGTAGTGCATAAATCCGCAAGTGCGTCGCTTCCTCGCATACAAGACATTATAAAATCTATTCTACCTATTTGAAAAAGGTAATATATTCTAACCTTTATTAATGAATTAAGTCATTGTTTATTTGGTTTATGATTAAAATCCGATTCGAGTGCAAAATGTTTATTACGAACCTTTTTGTTTCGTATTAAAAATGAAGATTCTCTTTTTTTCGTTATCATTATCATTCAGAAAATAGAAACTCACTGCTGGACATAAGCTTTTTTCAAAGTGCACTATAGCTTCATCCAAAGCCATAAGGTCGTGCTACTACTGTTTTCGGGCCACCAATCTACCTAGCCGAGGTGTGATGTACTGTGTGTGTTGCTGGTCTCTTGTCTCAAACTCGACTGCGCTATTGGTCATAAATCTTTTGATAATCGTGATCAGGCAACATTTCAGGCTGAAACTTTAACACTGACCATTGTGGAAGCTCCAGTTCTTCTACTGATAAATTCCGTACAAACAAATGCTAAATTGTCTAGCGAGTCAAGTTGTGAAAAGTCTTATAGGCAATTTATATATGTGCATCATTTCACAATTGTTTTCATCTAGTTAATTTTTAAAAATTTAAGTTGAACGCTGACATAGTGATCGACAAAAAAATCTCGGAGTTATCGTTGAATTGTATTGAAATAAAATTACAAAAAGGGAAATGTTTTTTATGTTTTTTTGTCCTGTATAGTCATTTGTATCATTATAAAAACTGTTTTTGGTTAAATGTCAATAAAATGTCATAAAGAAATGTTTACATAATTCATCCGTGACAACAATATGTATACAAAAAATAGATGGAAATAATTTATTTTTTCATAGTAATAGGTTTGGTGTCGTTTATAATATACCTTATACAGCCTTATTGGCTTTTAATTATATCTGTTGCGTTTATATACGCGCTGTACACTCAAATTGGAATGATTTTCTGAAAATAATTAAGCCTTATACCATTTTTACAAGTAAGTGAAATAATTTATGAATATAAGGGAATAAATGTAAATATTGTTAAATTCTAATTTATCTCGTGAAATATTCTGTACATTTGACTTACAATTAAACTGAAATTAACTTGTTGAAAATTCATTGTTGTTGTGTACGACAATGACGTTCATTGTAATGAGTTTCTTATGATTCATAACCATTTGAGCGTTTACAATTTCGTGAGTTAAATTATATCTTACAGTATTTACAATTTTATGATGACAACACATACATATATGATATAAATGTTGAAAATTTTCTGTTACCTTATAACTTATTCGAAAAGAGAATACCTGCTTAGCTTTACTTCATATAGTTTGTTAAATGATGATTCAAAAGAGCTTTTAAAAGCCTATTTAAATAAAATAGATATATTTTTATTTTAAATGTATTTAATTAACTTAATTATTTATATTAAATTTGAAGATAAGTCGCCAGGTCACGTATTGATCTATTTCTGTCATCGAATGATATAAAAGTTTTGAAGCATTTTATATTTTCCGACGATTATATTATAATACTATAATAGTATAAAAGTTATAGCGTATGTAATTTTTATTGCAATTATTTACATTTACATTAACTCAAATATATAGTGATGTATGATCAGACGGAGTAACCAGCTGCGTTCTCGCAACAACTAGCATAGTAATTGAACCATTCACACGTGTTTGCACAATTGAAAATATATAATTTAGGTACGTCGCCGTCGCGTTGTAACTTATGTTTAATAAATATATTTTGTGATAAACAACATCTTTATTTTTATGTTAAAAATGGTGCACCTAAAATTACAGTTTTTAATGTTACTCATTATTTTGGAGAGTCTTACTTTAGCGGGACCACAAAAGGTAAGTCTAAATTTAAATTTACTTTCTTAATAATGAAGAAGCATTTTTTAATTATTTATTAATACATTTATTATACGTTATTATAGCTATTAAATTTTCACACGCAATTAATTTTGCCTTTAAAAACAGAATCACGACTGGCTTATGCAGTTAAACATATAAGGCCTGTGTGTACTCTTTTAAGCGAACGTTCGGTAATTTTTAATTCAACTAGAATCATTATTGAATATTTAAGAAGAAAATATATCTTTACGTTTTTTTTTTACTTTTTTTATCAGATGACAAGCTAAAGGGAAAATGTTATCAAACTAATGCTGTCTTAAATTTTCGCGATGATTACACATTTAAATAAAACTATTTATAACGGATGAATCGCGTATATTAATTATTTTTAAACATCCCGACGTTTCGAGCACTTTGCAGTGTTCGTCACCGTCACAGAGTCTGCCCGTGACCACGAACACTGCAAAGTGCTCGAAACGTCGGGATGTTTAAAAATAATTAATATACGCGATTCATCCGTTATAAATAGTTTTATTTAAATGTTATCAAACTATAAATAGAATGTTTTATTTATTATAAAAAATATATATATTATATTCATATGAAGTCGTACAGGTTTGTATAAGAACTATTGTCAGTAATTATCCGCACGGGCACTTGTAATAATCGCCGTGACGGAACCACTAGAGTAAAAATGAATACGTTTACCCAAATTTACCATGAAGGTTTGCAATTTTAAACATACTAAATTTTGAGTGACGGTGCATTAACTTTAGGACCATAACGAGTCTTGGGTGTCTTTACTATCTGAAGGATTTCTACTCTGACAAGCAAGGTTGCCAATTGGATTTCTAAACATGTCACGCCATAAGTTTGAAACGAAATTACCGCTTTCATTCATCGCATTTATTAACTTTTGAAATATGTTATAGAAGGATCTTATGAGAAGAAAACTTAAGAAAAATGTTACGTTTGTTTGTCGCATTAGTTAACACGGGATTGTTAATTGGGATTGTGAGCCAAATGTTTATTTTATTTGTAACTCGAACAAAATATACTACCTATATGAGTTTGTTAATAGAGGATATTAAGAAATCATAAAAGATATATTTTTTAATTATTATTTATTCCAGTTCGAATTGAATATTTATACTTAAGACAGGATTACGTCACGCCCGGTCCATACCATTATATTATAGTTATTACAAAATATATAATTATAAATATAATTATTTTATTTTCTTACTCTATCTAACTGTACATGTAATAATGTAAAACTAAGAAAAGCTTGTCTTCGTAAAGTCAACATAAAAATATGTATTACATCTAAATTAATCTGTATGGATAGGAAAATAAATAGCCATGTCAGTTATCAATGAAATAAATACCTAGCCTTTGTTTTAACAAAATACGTAACATATGAATCAATGCCGAAATATATCATGCAGTCCCGTAGGCGAGGTCGTCATATGTATAAAGTAGAGCAGTAAAAGTTGTCCTGGTTTAACCACTAATAACGTTTATTGGCCAGACAACACATGCATATGTCACCGAGATATTACAAGAACCGTTAGTTCATAATATATCTAGACAGAATGTAAATCAGAACGGAGCGTATAATCTATACTCGTTATAAATGCGAAACTAACACTGTGATCTGTTGCCACAGACTACTGAATCGATTTTGATGTAATTTTATTTAAAGCTAAATTAAAGTACAAGGAAGGACAAACTTTTGAAATGCGAGCGAAACCGCGAGCGACTTCTAGTGTATAATAAAACGCATACATAATGCATGCATTATCGACGGCTTATAATCTTAAAGATTAGGTTAGTGTGTTAATTATTAAAAAGAAATGTATCCGTTATAATAATATTCAAAACATCTGCACTGTTTAAAAGTAAATTCAAAAGCTAACGGTCCTTACAATTATCCGTTAACATATGATATTTAATACATATAATGTGATAAAAATGAAAAGTTTATCACGTTAAACAAACAACGACTTTCACTCAATAAACATCCCAATTTACATGTACAATATATGTTTAATATACATATAATAACCAATAAAGGAATTATATACATTTTACTAATATAATAACATTACTAATAATAAAAATAATATGAAACAAGTGAAAGTTAATTTATCAACCGACTTCAAAAAGGAGGAGGTTATCAATTCGTCTGTATTTTTTTTTTATTAGTATGATTAATTATATTAGTCATAAAGATTATTAGTATCTTCCCTTATGTATTTAATTAATCAACTAACAGTTTTTCTAAAGGAGAGTGTTCTATACTATATTAATTGTATTTTACTTTTCAGATACACTTATCAGTTTACTATGAAAGCAAGTGTCCTGACAGCAAATCGTTCATCTTAAAGCAATTAATGCCAGCTTTTCATCTGCTGCATGATCATTTAAGGCTAAACTTGATTCCGTTTGGCAAAGCCAGGGTAATTAAACATGTTATCATTTGAATTATAAGATTTAATTACGCGATTCCTTTAGCAGAGGTTATAAATATATATGTATCATTACAACTTACATATAACAGCTAAATAAGAGTAATACTAAAAATGATAAATAAAATAAAGTATCTAGCATTTTTTGCATGGTTTTGTCCTGAATATTTATCAATAATTATGTTTCTCAATTATCAAGGTATATCTCAGCATCAGATAAACAAATACTTTGATTGTTTTCACTTAGTTTAGAGATTTGATTCTGGATGACCAGTGAGGTTAAGTTTTTTGTCGTATTAGAAAAACAAGGAGACATTCCTTTTTTGTTTTCTGTTGGGTGGTGATATGATAGTTGGTGTCGCTGCTTATAAAATATTATAAAAATGAATATACGACAATCAGATATCGGTTTTTTTAACCAAACAATCTTGCCGGATTGCCGTCGTATAGATATATTTTTTAAGATATACTTTGTAAGATGGCCCAGTGGTTAGAACGCGTGTATCTTAACCGATGATTTCGGCTTCAAGCCCAGACAAGCACCACTATATATATGTGCTTAATTTGTGTTTATAATTCTTCTCGTGCTTGGCGGTGAAGGAAAAAATCGTGAGGAAACCTGTATGTGTCTTATCTATTCATCGAAATTCAGCCACATGTGCGTTCCACCAACCCGCATTGGAACAGAGTGGTGGAATATGATCCAAACCTTCTCCTTAATGGGAGAGGAGGCCTTATCCCAGCAGTGGGAAATTTACCAGGCTGTTGCTTTTTTTTACTTTGTAATGTTAAGTTAATACTTGACTTAATGTTCAATTATAATCACGATAATGTCCAGCGATGTTAACTATCCTATATTTAACAAATCTTCAATGATTTATTGTAATTAATCAGTCTTTGTACCCACAGCTGGAAACAAAATAAATAAATAAGGCTATTACTCAATATTAAATTTTCCTAATGTGAAACATTTCAGAGCATTAACTACGGGGATGGAGGGTTCGAATGTCAGCATGGTTCAGCGGAATGTTTAGGCAACATGGTACAGGACTGCAGCTTGCATCAGATGAAGGGTCAAAGCGACAAAAAGAAATTGGCCTATGTTGTATGTGAAATGCACACCGAGGCTGCTTCACAGGGTCGATTTGATGTACGCTACTATCTAATATTTTATAAACTATATTATACGTTTAGTTGATTTTTATACAATTTTAGGAAAGAGGATTATGTATTAATACATTTTTTTTGCCAATACACCTGGTAATGTCTCTTTTTTTAAATAGTGAGAAATTATTTCTTTACAATCATAGACAATAATTGAACGTGAGATTATAAACACTTGCCTATTTTTTTACAACTTATAGAAACTCTGTAACTGTGTCTATTAGAAATGAAACGATTGTGTGTGAAATTATTGAAAAAGTATGTGAATCTTAGTGATGTTTATGTATTATATGTTACGTTTACTAATTGTATATTTAATTGAAAAAATATATATATATATATATAAATTAAATGTATATATACATTGTATATACCTACATTTTTATTTGTTCGTCACATAACTTATATATGTTTTAATTAATTTTAATTATAAATAAGTTCTTTATCGTTCTTTTAGTGCGTAGAAAGATCAAATCTGTCAACTGAATATGTGGAAAAGTGTGTGACGTCAGGTGAAGGAACAATATTGCAGCTCGAATCCGAATACTACACTAGTTTAGTAAAGCCGAAGTTTGTTCCAACCGTGACAATTAATGGAGTAAGTAATGGTTATGATACCTAATATCAAATAATAATATATAAAAATAACACTTATACATAATCCGTTAAGAAAATTATTATATTTATATAAAAGGAAATATTTTAACATTATGTAACAAATTTCATAAACAGTAAATGTATTTTAACGTAGATATATTTATTTATATTAATAAATACGGAGGCCTGATGATAAGTACCTACTCACCGATGCCCATAGACATTCTCGCTGCAAGAAATAAATTGTGTTAGGAACTACCCCTGTCCCTTTCTGGACTGTCCCTTTTTTATAGTATAGGTTGGCGGACGAGCATATGGGTAAGTGGTCATCATCACCCATAGACAATGACGCTGTAGAAATATTAACTATTCCTTCCATCGTCAATGTGCCACCAACCTTGAGAACTAAGACGCTATGTCCCTTGTGCCCGTAGTTACACTGGCTCATTGACCCTTCAAACCGGAACACTACAATAGTGAGTACTGTTATTTGGCGGTAGAATAACTGATGAGTGGGTGGTAACTACCCAGACGGGCTTGCACAAAGCCCTACCACGAAGTATAGACCCTTGGACTTTTAGTTACACTATGTAGCTCATACTACTTCAAAACCGGAACACAACAATAATAGGTATTGATTTTAAGCCAAGCCGGCGTTGAGATGGACCAGTGGTTAGAACGCGTACATCTTAACCGTTGATTGTGGGCTCTTGTGCTTATTTTGTGTTTATAATTCATCTCGTGCTCGCCGGTGAAAGAAAACACCTGCATCCGAATTTCAACGAAATTCTGCCACTTTTGAGTCCACATTGGAGCAGTGTGGTGGAGTATGCTCCAAACCTTCTCCTCAATAGAAAGGGAGGCCTTAGCACAGCAGTGGAAAATTTACAGGCTATTGTTGTTGTCGTTTTCTACTTTTTAGTTATGTACGATTGTATGTTGTTAGATTGTTCGTAGCGATGATAACTAGATTAATGGGATATACCAGACATGGGCTATCGAAACACACTAAAACCTCAATCAAAATAATAAATAAACATTTTTTACGTTCCAGGAATTCAACCAAGAGATTCAAGACTACGCTCAAGTAGACCTCATCGGCACCCTCTGCTCCCTACTCATTGATTCTCAACCATGCGCGCGATATTACAACTATATTGCTTTGAACAACCTCATGAATATAAGTCCTAGGAATACACATTGAAATAAATTGCAGATCATAATATAATTTCGTTAATTTATTAAAGACGAATATTACAAGAATGTTTGTTTGTACGTAGGACGTAATCACCGGAACTAATGATCCAATACTTAAAAAAATATTGAAGGCTAAATATATTTATATCATATTATTTTTCTTATCAATAAACTGCAACCGCTCGAAACCGGGCGAGGTTTTGTTTTGTGAATCTTTTCAAAAAATAAATTGTATGGAATGACTTCTACATTATATTTAGACAAATTTTAGGATATATTGACTATTTATAAAAAACTACTGCTATTGAAATATTGAATTAAATTGAGGAACTTAAATAAAAATACTCATTTGTTATTTTTTTTATTTATTTGAATTAATTACACTGGCAATATATATAAAATTATGTATAGACTCAAGATGGCAAATTATCCATTATCCAATTGTAATAGTGAGCTATGTTAGTGTACACGCTGGGTACTCCCTCGCTTCCGCAGTTTTCTGAACCAAAAGACACTATGCCGACCTGAAATAAGAAAAGTTCATTACTTTATGATAAAGGCAGGCTGACGGGCAAATAGCCTGAAATAGGAATACCTGATGGAAGTGTTCACTACCCACAGACACTGATACTATAAGAAATATTAACCGTTATAATATACATCTCCAATCCGCCACCAACTCTGGGAACTATATATGTTTTGTCCCGTGTACAGTACACTAGTTCACTGAACCTTTTCAACCGGAAAACAATTATATTAAGTATTAGTGTTTCGTAGTAGAATATCGAATGGGTGGTACCTACCCAGATGTGCTTGCATAAAGCCCTACCAACAAACTAGAATGGTGAAAATTGTAAATCCCTTATATAAAAAATTCTTATGTCTCTTTCCATAGTGTTGAATTTCTTCCATAAAATTACAAAGTATGCATATATATTATAATATTTCATTACGTGTATAAAATATTATTCTCCTCAAAAGGGAGAACAGGCCTTAATCAATCGGGATATAAAATGCTTATAAATACACTTACAGCTAGATGTAAAGTTCGTATTATATTTATATGAATATTTTTTAAGAATATACATACTTGAAAATGTTGACCATCTCTCTTGAGTAACAGGGGCGCTCCGCCGAACCCTGAACAAGCGTCTTTCCCTTCTTCTCCTCCCGCACACAGCTGGCCCTCGTGAATGGGGACCGATTCACCAAAAATACGCTCACACGTCTCTAAAGGTACGAGAGGTACATCCAATTGTTGTTGGCGCCCGATCTAAAACCGACAAAAATACGATTAATAAATGTTAACAAACTGCATCTTTATAAAGGTAAAATTTTCTTTGTACTCAATCGATTGCTCTCCAAATACCTATTATAAAATTGTCACTATATTTATGTCATTAACTACTACTTAGAGGAAGAGGTACGGCCCACACGTAAACAAAAGACTTCAGTTTATTTAATTATAAGACGGCCCAGTGGTTAGAACGCGCGCATCTTAACCAATGATTGCGGGTTTTAACCCAGGCAAGCACCACTAGGAAAGAAGCACACTAAGGAAAACATCTTGAGGAAACCTGCATGTGTCTAATTTCATCTAAATTCTGCCACATGTGCATTCCACCAACCCGCATTGGAACAGCGTGGTGGAATATGTTCGAAACCCTCCATTCACTAGCAGTGGGAAATTTACAGGTTGTTACTTTATTTATTTTTATTACTTTTTGCGTAATATTTTGTATATACCCTGTATCTTTAGGCTAAGTAATTTTGCCAGTTCAATCTTTTTATTAGCGAGTATCTTCATACATTTAATATTATTTGCCTTTCCTCAAGTATTATATACAGGCACTAATATAATATATAATTAAAATACATAACACATATTGATATTTATCGTATTATTTAGATTGAATAAAAATGAAACTGTTTGATCTTAGATTTTAATACAAATACATTATATATACTTATAGATAATAATGATCCACCGTTAAGTGATGAAAATAATAATTCGTTATATGACGTCAAATTATATAACATCAAATAGTACCTATATAAATATTTTTCAAATTTCTTATTTCTTATAAATTGATACCTATATAATATAATGTATATTACTAGTATAGTACGACACAAATTAGATGTAGCATCGAAAAATGGAATTGAATGAAAATAAAACCGATCACTGCTGATTTACACAACCAATAGAAATAGCTCCCTATCGCGCCATTCGACGCTATTCGTCGCTATAGATTCGCGCTTCAGACAAAGCAAGTGCATGTAAATCAACGCGTCAAATTGACGAATATATTAGGTTATATGATATTACAAGTTATTACGTTTGTGCAAAGATCATATTCGCATGAGAAATAAATATTGATAATTTGGGATAGCGTACTCAATTCGGATGTGATCGGTTTTACGAATTTTGCCGATGCGACATCTAAGTTGTGTCGTACTATACATAAATAATCAAACCAAATCGTACCAAGTTGTTTTGTCCTGACAGTTTTCCCCAGCCGACCAGCGAAGCGCGTTCGTTGATCACTATTTCCGGCTTATCATTCAAACAGATCGGTGCGGCTGTCACTGAAATAAAAGCACAACAAATTAGTGTCAAGATTCGTTATCAGCTAACATAATAAGCTAACCTTGTACAAGGACAAACCTCAAATCAAGCACCACTATACTTACACATACTATACAATGTCATATTCAATAATTTGCTTTATGTGTATGTTTTAATATAGTATACATTTATAAAATCATAAATGCAATAAGTGTGATACGATGCGAATCGAAAACGATCTTCATATCTACAAACCCTGGTCTAATCGTACGTCCTATGATTGATCATATGAGTTCTTTCAATTATTTTACGTAGATGATGTTGCTGATGTAGTTTAAAATTTCTGGGACTAATAGATAAAATCGCAACAAGTGTGAACAGCATTATTTTAATAGAATGTTTTTTTTTAATTTATTTTATGTGTGTGTAATATTGACAGCATATTATATTTATGGAGCACACTTGTATGCACAAGCGATCCCAAGTCATCCTAACATATTTTGTTATTGTGTTTGGGTAGTGGGACACTCAGGCAGGAGTACTATATTCTCACCATCCCACTTAGCAGTGAGTTAAATATGAGTTGAGAATGATTTTAGTGTATTGTCAAAGAGAAACTCCAATTTTATTTTCATGTTATTTAGAGCTGTTTTAAGATCTACGGACTTAAATAATTATAGATCCAAAAGTTCTATAAAAACTTACCAGAGTATTTGATCTCGTCCTTCAATATTATCATTGCGATATCATGTCTGAATATCTTTTGCTCATATCCAGGATGCACAGAGACACTCTCCACCTTAATCGCCTGAGTTGCTGGGGCGCAGAAGTATTCGTTACAATCAGGACTTCGGCTTATATCCCATTCGCCAATGACAACAGTTGACCTTTCGACAATTAAAATAATGAAATAAAGAAACAGTCTAGTGTTCTAATTGTTGATTATACTTGAAGTGTAATGTTCTTACAGCTTATATCCTTCTGGTTTGGCTAAAGCGCAATGCGCAGCAGTTAGGACAACGCGTTTAGCTATAATAGAACCGCTGCAAGCAAATCGTACGTTTCCAGTGTCTTTATCTGAAAATTGATTTAAAAAATATATTTTCATAATTATTACATAATAAAATGATCTCCCCGTGTCCTATAAATAGTAATTTATAAATTGTCGATTACTTTTTTATAAAAAAAAACGTTACGATACATAACAAAAAAACTTGTAAAATAATGTAATATTTAAGAGGTAATTAGTTAAACTTACTAAGATGTATTAATGTAAGATTTTGATACTGTGGTCAGTCTCAACAGCGATTAACTAATCATGCAAAATATATGCTCGAGTGCAATCTCTATTCCCTCACTATTGTAATCTGTTGAGACGGAAATCCAACACAACTAAACACATATCGGTGCTTTCCGCGTAAACATTACCAACCAAACTTCTGGCTGCTCTGATTATCTTTACAAAAACCTAATAGATTTTGTTCAGCAATAATTTAGCCAGCACTTCGATCTTTGCAGCAGTTACTCACTTGTAAATCCAATTCTTGCAACCCAAGGATGAGCACCGATTCCACTCTCGACACCGTTCACCATACTCTTGCCGCATTCGCGCGTGCCCGGCGCGTACACATGGGCGCAGTCACAAGACGGACAACACACGTAATCTTCATTGTTCATATTACCGCAGGTCAAAGAATTGAGTCGATGAAAGTACCTTCAACAAAAACAACAGTCTGTAAATTTCCCACTGCTGGGCTAAAGTCTCCTCTTCCTTATGAGAAGGTTTGGAACATATTAAACTTTGCTGTTCTAATGCGGGTTGGTGAAATGCACATGTGGCAGAATTTCTGTGAAATTAGACACATGCAGGTTTCCTCACGATATTTTCCTTCACCGCCGAGTACAAGAAGACTTTTACACATAAATTAAGCACTTGTATATTCAGTGGTGCCTGGATTTGAACCCGCGATTATCGGTTAAGATGCACGCGTTCTAACCACTGGGCCATCTCGGCTCCTTAGTACCTTATAAAATACAAAATACTGTTGTAGGATATTCGATATAGTATACTACTACTATATTATATTTTATTTTTAACATTTGTGACGACTACAATGTATGACTAATTTACCTGTCCGAAGAAAAACATGAAAAGTCCAACAGATCTTCTAACAATGGACACGCGCTAATTGGTACGCAGGACATATTGACCGGACATCGACTCTGTAAGGACAATGAAATGAAAACATAAGTGTATTATTCCTGAACTCACCCAATTTATTTGATTACACTTAACTATATTACTACTGGTAAAAAAAAACTTACGTGTGATAAAGTATTTTCGGCGCGTGGGTTCATATCAATGCTTAGAGATACAGCTGCAAAATTAAAATGAGTTATAAGTAGAATGAGTTATATTTACTATTCCACAATCATTTTATATGAGTAATTATATTATTATATAATCTTGTTTATACTTATGAAAAATACTAAAAAAAAACTGACTTTAGAAGAAAAACCTCTCATTTAGGTTTTAATATTTTACGCTATAAACTAAAATAATGTTATAACAAAATAATTTCCTAAATTTGAAAGGCGTATTAAACAAAGATACCATAGATTATTTTAAAATATAAAATGTTTAATATTATGATTTAAGGTATGTTTTCAAAATGTCATCTGTAGACACCAAGATATCTTTGTATATAGATTGCATATAGACAAAGCACTGATGAATCGTAGAGATTTGTTAATTGAAAGAAGAATTAAAAAAAAAAACATTTTGTAGAGACCATTTAGAGTCACATCCTAATTTTATAATCATATATATTATTATGAAAAATAATTCAAAAAAAGAATTGATTTAATGAAGTTAATGGCAGAAAAATAAGATCGGCCATCAATATCGCATGTGTGATTATGGTTGTAATTTCGTATAGCCCTGAAATCGACCACAATAGAAATTATAACATCGAGGTTGCCGTAACGATTATGTGTATTTGATGCACATGATTACTGATATAACGATTCAAAGCTGTTACATATGAAACATTCAAAAATAATAGATTAAAATCTTCATCATTTTATTGACATTACGTTCAATACACATTATTATTTTAATTGTAAACAAAAAATATCTTCATTTATAACTTTATTAAAAAAAATTAATTAGTGAGGTATTTGAGAATCTCCAAAGGAAAAATTTACCAGTTTATCAAAACCGGTAGCGTTTAGTAATATCAAAATACAAAAATTAAAAAATTTCAACTTCAATTTAGGACTTACGATTTTAAGAAACATAACAATACTATATATAATACACATTACGTACGTAGAGAAAAAAAATAATAATATAGGTATTAAATAAAATAATTAACATTTTTAACTTACATCCAAATTGCGCGTTAACTGTTAACTTAAAAATAAACACAAAAAATAATACTAGACGCACAGTCATTTTCACTAATTTAATCACAGTTCACATGTACATAGTTTAAATATTATTCACAGTTTTTTAAATTTTTGGAATTTTTGTTAGAAAATATATATTTTTAAGATGCAATTAATAATATGTTTGTCATTGTAGACCGATAGCATGATCACAACAGAAATGACACGGTACAAAGCCTCCGTTTCGATCTACGTGATACAGGCATGGTAAACAATTTGATACGTTAAAAATTAAACATTATATAAATCCATAGTAAATTTGGAATGACATTTAATAAAATATAAATTATATGAACTTTATAATTTCTTCGATCATTTAAGATCATCATGGGAGATTTATCTTTACAAATAAATAAACAAACAAGACATATACAACAATACAACAACAATAATTTGTGCAATTTTGAAATATATATAATTTAATTTTTATTATTAATAATAATAATATTTATTCCATAACAAATATTAAATGAAGTCACGTTATTGTTTCATTATTTTTTATTCTAAAAAAATTGTAACACTTAACAAACATTGTTAAGTGTTACAATTATTAATAGACTGTATCCAAATTTCGTTTCTATAAATATATATTAAGATCTTATAAAATAATATAATCGTTACAAATCGTTTGCGATCTCTGAACTGTGAATCACCGCTATACACTGCTTTAGATTTATTAAGCGAATATTAACCATCATTCTGTATCATCATGCACAACGATTTATTTCGCTGTTTTTAAAACGAAACTCAAGAACATTATTATAATTTGAAAAGTTTTTTATTACCTGTAAAATTTTGACCGCCATTCATGACTCTAAAATATTAACTTATTGTATTTAAAATAAAACTGGTTTTATCCGCATTTATTTACCTATACCTGTTTCCCTTAGTCTGTATTATTTGGACTTGTTAATACTACTACTACTACTACTACTACTACTACTAGTACTTCTCCGGCTTCTTAGGGGAATGGCGGGAAGGTATAATAATTATAGTTACCAACTTTTATTTAATGAACGAAGTATCTTAGAACGCAAAATGGAATAGTTATCATCATACATTAAATTACTAAGGTTACCGCAATCCATAAAAACTATTCAACTGTATCGTATAAATAAATGTATGTCTATAGTCTATACCAACAAAACTTTTGCCTATCAATGAAGCACTCCGATCTAGGATTTACACTTAATAACTTTATTTGGTTTGACCGAGATATTACATTATTTAAGTAAAAAGATACACAAAAGATAAAAAGCAATTATAGAACTTTTTCTGTTGACTGTCCAGTCATTTTTTTTTTATAATCCAAGTATACAGTTTGAACTATTACAAAACGTTTCATCTTTAATAAATAGTTTTCAATAAATGATTTCAGACTTTACTGGGATATACATTTATATTACACTCAGTATACTCAAGTGTAATTGAAATTATTTAATAATATATCGTTGTCCATAACTTTGTATTTCGAGAAGCAATACTATTAAAATATTACTCGTAACGTAAATTAATTATACTACTTTAATTTAAATTAAAAAATAATGAGTATTTTTTCAATATAATATGTATACAATTTTGTTACTGTAGTTCGCACTCCATAACGCCTATTAATTTGATAATGTATTTTAATTCACACCGAAATTGTAGTTTCATAAAAAGTCACGGAATTCAACACAACGATCGGAGCGTGGCCGCTAATCTTGAGTGAAAATCAGTTTTTTTTTGTTACTCCATTGTTAAAGTCGCTTTTTGCACGACCCGATGTCATTCACACTGGGTCACTGGACACTGAACCAGGTATACGTCTACTGATCATTTTAAATTAAAATTTCTGGTTCATAGGAATAAAATCAACACATAATATATTTTAACGTTGCAAAATATGTTCTATTAATTGTACTAACAACTTTAATTCCAGAAGTCTAATTATTATTATAAAATACTACATTAGATTGGAACTATTACTACGACTATAATTGAAATTGTTTTAAAACAGGTCACTTTTTAAATTTTCACGCTTCCGCATTTTGGTTCATAAGCCTCAATTTTCTATTCAGAGAGCAAACATAATTAACGCGCTTGACACAAAATTACTTCCTAATCCGATAAAGATACCCAAACTATGCAAATCATAATATATCACATGATTATATTTAATATGGTTTAATTCTATCATCATTTTGTATTAAATCTGATTTCTGATTTAACGTGATGAGTTACGCTTAAAGAAGATCGAATGACTATAATTATGAACAAAATAAATTCTTTTTAAAACGTTTTTTGGCAGGCATTGTCTAAGAAAACAAAACAATGACTGATTAGTGATTAATTCAAATTTATACTAGAAATTTCAACAGCTATGGCTTAGAAAATCAAAATCAATCAAAATCTTTAACCAATTGCCAATTAAAATGTCGAAATAAAAAATAAACAGTTACAATAATCATACACGATGCTTCTCTTGAAAGAATATAATAAACAATACAACAACATAAACCATATATCCCCGATGAAGATGGCAAGGAGTGCATCAGACCAGAATGTATTCTCCACTTATGTATGCCTGATCAATGAAGTAAAACCATCATTAAGTGGAAATAATAATGATAAGAATTCAATGGAGCGAGGACAAGGGAGATCGTTACATGTTATGAACTCTGACGAAGTTAGTATATTATATTATATTAACAATAGCAGGAGGGGTGACCTTAGATTTGTATATTCCGTGCGATTTTCGATTCGCTGATTCACTGATTCGCTCTGCTATATCATATGGAGCATTCGCTACATATGATACAGCAAAGCGAATCAGTTCTTGATCAATATTTAGACTCTTAGTTCGAAAACAACTTGAACATCATACAAAACGCAATTTTTTCACGAATTGGATATCATTTATAATAAATAATTTCGCGGCAAATGCTGTTACTTAAAGTCAAGTTCTTTTTTCTCCTCCTGCCACTGAAAATAGTACAGTAAATTTTACATCATCACTGAGTGTTTTATATTACAATTGGCGTTGTTCCACTTAAACGGGGACGGCTGATGAATAAATTTTAACAACCTCTGACGACCAAGAGTCTTACATCACCTACCTTTAACAATTTTTACTAGTTTTTTTTACCACTGTACTGTCTGTTGAGAGATGCAATGGAGTTGCCCTATTCTTTGCTACTGGAAGAATAGTCCAAAGGGAACTAAAACCTCAACTTATTATTGTCGTTATTTCTTCTTCTTTTTCTAATCATCTCAGGTTGTTCAAGATCATTCAATAAAAGTAGAGAGAACAAAAGCGCTCTATGAGCTTGTTGAAACAAATCCACACAATACTATATCTGACCACGAAACAGACCGAAAATTTGACGTGAGTAAAATTATTTATTTATTTAATATAATTTGATAAAATCAGTTTGTATTAGAGATATGGAATTTTTAATAAACATTTTAGGCAAGTTATTATGAGGATGACAGCGATCCTTCTGATAATGAAGAATATAATCAATACGTAAACCCAAAAAAGCTTAAATTGACAAAAATGAAATGGTTGTCTGAAGGAAGAGAAGGTTCAATAGACTCCAGGTAAAATATAATATAACTAGTAGATTATTGTTATTTATTGTTCGGTGTTCAGATTCGCTGTCCTTCCAGAAAGTTGAATGCCTTAACAGGCGCTAACATAAGACGTAAACGGAGAGGATTACATCATCATTTAAACTAAAATAGGTAAGAAATATTTGCAAAGGGTTTAAGATACTAATATTATCCAGAGTTTTATTTCATTTTCAATTTAGTAAAATGAATATATTATTTTTAAATTAAACGTATTAAAAGTAATCCTTAAATAAGCCTTTATAATTACTTCCTTTAAATGTTAAATAATTGTTTTGTACGAAGTTAATACTCCATGAAACTGGTGAGAAACATGCAGAAATTTCATGTTCGTATGTCAAGTTAAGCGACTATTAAAAGCCCTCCTGCGGTATTTAACTTGAAACAATATAAACACAAGTAATTTGATTAAAAACATAATCGAGATTGTAATTTTGTTTTCAGTTCACAATCATTGACATCAAGCAGTTCAAATAATTCAACTTGTAGCCGAGAATCGGCTGACGGAATCAATCATCATCATAGTTTTGGAGAAAAGTGCTTATCGACAATCCTCAAATTAGACCGAGAACACAACATGTTCGGGCTATCGAATATAACGATAGTTGGGAAGAAGACATCTAAAAAAATACGCAAGGAAGACGTTAAACCGGCGTTTCCTCAGACCGCTATAATACAGATGTGTTGCACGAAGGGCTGCTGTAAAAACAAGGCTCGTAATTAAATTTATCCAATATATATTTATTTGTGAGAGGCGTTACATGGCCCAGTTGTTAGAACGCGTGCATCTTAACCGATGAATGCGATTTCAAACCCAGGCATGCACCACTGGATGTTCATGTGCTTAATTTGTCTTTATTATTCATCTCGTGCTCTGCTATCAAGGAAAACATCGTAAGGCAACCTGCATGTGTCTAATTTCATAGAAATTCTGACAAATGGTATGTTCACCAACCAGCATTGGAACAGCGTGGTGAAATATGTTACGAACCCTCTACTCAATTGAGGAGAGGCCTTAGCCCAGCAATGTGAAATTTACAGATTATTGTCGTTCTTGTTTGTATAGTTTAAAGTGGATACGCGCAAAGTTCTAGTTCATTCCAGTTATTCCAGACATTAACTTTTACAGTTTACTTTCACGATGTTACCGCAGGTCATGGTCATGCGACGCTGACCATGAGATCTAAGATGTTTGTCTCTTATGTCAGTAATTACACAAGGCAACTATTCAGCGCGTCAACTATAAGTTGGCGTGTGGCAAAAACATGTACTAATTTTTTTTGTTCATTTAATATCTTATTTGTTTTATTTACCCTTATTAAGAAAACTTACCCAAAATCTATTAAAAATGAGACGTAGAGAATTATTTTCTAGGGAGATATTGGTAAAATAAACAAAAAAGTAGCAAGACAAAGGTGTAGCAGGTGCTGCCACAGTAACGCCAACTTATACTTGACAGTCTATATAATGAGAACAGTGACAGCTTTTTCTTATATATTTGGTAGACAGGCAAATAAATCACAATGAGTGACTGGCCTCCGGACATTGGCGCTGTAAGAACCTACCAAGACAAAGCACAAAGCCCTACCTGTAACGCTTACTATTATAATAGAATTTCCTATGCACAAAATATCAACGTGTAGAGTTAGACTAAGTAATTACTAAATGATACTCATTGAGTTTCAGTCAATTTTTCGAATTTTTTAATTACCTTTAAAAAAATTTTTTTTTACAGAGTAATACTGATCTACCCGCTTCTTTAAAGGTAAGATATATACAATAATAGCCTATAAATGAATCACAAAACTTGGCAAAATCTCTCCCTGTGTTTTATTATTCCTGGCTGCTTGATAATTTAGTTGGCATAATTAATTCTGAGAACTGAGCCAAATCTGTATTTCTTTATAAAATTGCATTTTTAGCTTAGAACAGTACGACACAACTTAGATGGAGCATCCGCAAATTGAATAAAACCGATTACTGCCGATCTACACAACCAATAGGAATAGCTCCCTATCGCGCCATTCGATGCTGTTCGTCGCTATACCTTCTCGCGTCAGTTCAGACAGCGAGTGAAGTGCATGTTAATTGACGTGTCAAATTGACGAATATATTAGGTCATATGCTATTACAAGTTATTACATTTGTGTAAAGATCATATTCACATATGAAATAAGTATTGGTAATTTGGGATAGCGTACTTAATTCGGATGTGATCGGTTTACAAATTTTTCCAATGCTACATCTAAGTTGTGTCGTACTATACTTTGTATACTGATATGATATAAGTTATAAGACAAATACGTGTTCCAGTGTGGCGGCTGTCGCAGTTGCTGTTTCGATCCATATTGCTCAGTCTGTGTGGGATCTTGCGACCCACCTTGTGTATGTATTAATATAATACGTTAAAAGTAATACATGAACAATCCATTCCATTGATTAATAATAATAGTAATGCATTCATATATATGATATATGAACTGTAGAGCTATTCTATAGGTCGAAATCGAAACCAATTGTAGGACAGGATCATGAAGTCTCATATCGGTAATGAAGTACTAATGTGACTTCGATTTTAAAAATTAGAACGCCTTAAGCATAATTGGTAATTGGTTTCACGAGTGAGATAAGAAATGAACTGACAGAATAGTACTGATGATTCAGTTTCACTTGGGATAGATCAAGAAATAGTCCGTAGTGTTTCGCAAAGATTGTGATATCATCATATACCAACGTGATCCCCTAAACTTATCTAATCTCGAAAGTGATCCATTATTCAAAATATTATGATTACGCATGCGATTATTTTGGGAATGAGATATTCCATTAATATGAAGAATTAACAATTGTTCTTATTTGCAGGTTATTCCTCCCTGCCCGTCACTTGTAAGATAATCTTATTATATTAAAACTGATAGATGATTGTAAGTGAATTTCCCCGCGTTACTTTTTTATTCATAAAATAAACTTGTATTTCAGTGCAGCCAATGTTCAAGAGCAAAATGCAGTTGTAAGGTAATCAAACAAATAAATCTTTATTACATATTTAGAAATAGTTGTCATAAATATTACTACTCATTTGCTAATGCGCCATCAAGCTTAGGAACTGACATGTTATGTCCCTTTTAGCTGTAGTTACTAGTTACACTAACTCACTCGCTCTTCAAACCGGATCACAACAATACTAAGTGTTACTGTTTGGCGGCATAATACCAAATTAGTGGATGGTACCAATAAGTGAAATATAATCGGGCTAAAAATATTGAATAGGCTGCATTATTGTTTTTACAGTTTATGACCTAGTGTCATTACAGGCATCGTCACGGTAGCATGCGTAAGCGATCCCGTGGCGTCCGCCGAAAGACGGAGAGGGAGGGTACCGCTGGTTTTTTAGTGGGTAAATCCGGTGTGCTTGGGCGCACTCGGCGTTCAGGGCTCCGGGGAGTCCCACACACCCCCCCACTTTCCATCACGTGGGGGAAGCGCGTAAAGCGTTTTTCCAGCGTAATAAAAAAACACATAACATAACATTTGTAGCAAATTGACGATTAAAAAGTGCAAACTTTTTATCCTCGATGCGAATTTCTAATCAAAGTAATATTCAAATCAAGAGTAGTATGCAAAAAAAATACCATGTATGCACTATCATACCTACTTTTTTTTCTTTCAGTCACTATGTCAACCTTCCAAGTGTAGACTCGATTGCAACAACTGTTACGGCTTGAAGGTAAGGATTCTAAAAATATCCTGATAGACGTTGTTGTATAGTACGACACAAATTAGATGTAGCATCGGAAAATGCAATGGAATGAAAATAAAACTGATTACTGCCGATTTACACAACCAATAGAAATAGCTCCCAATCGCGCCATTCGACGCTATTCGTCGCTATAGATTCGCGCGTCAGACAAAGTCAATTTGACGCGTCGATTTACATGCACTTGCATGTAAATCGACGCATCAAATTGACGAATATATTAGGTCATATGATATTACAAGTTATTACGTTTGTGTAAAGATCATATTCGCATGAGAAATAAATTTTGACAATTTGGGATAGTGTACTCAATTCGGATGTGATCGGTTTTACAAATTTTGCCGATGCGACATCTAAGTTGTGTCGAACTATACCTGTTTATATACCAATGTGGAAGCTTTCTCTGTGCTCTGGCAAAGGCGATCCACTAATAATACTAATAATTTCAAACATTATAAAATACATTTATATTTACGCATATTTACAACTTAATTTTTTCCTACTACAACCTCATTCGGTGTAGTCCAAGTGTCTGAGTATGCTTCATAAATAATTATCAATTGTAAAGATTTCGGAGGTACATTTGTAATTGCATGTCCTTCAGAACCACTATAGTCTCACAGTTCCGCGCCTCGTTAGTTTAGTGATAGCTTCAGACCGGCGGCGTACACTAAGTGGAGCATTGGCGACAAGATTGCTTGCAGGGATATGTCTGGTCCAATCGCACGGACCAGGGTCTGATTCTGCCTTTCACTTAGCATGTCTTCAGCGTGTGTAGTTGCCGCTTGACGAACGGGGCTTTAACCTCATAATAACAATTGTTTCTCATTTAAAATATTTTGTTCTGATTTTCAGGTATCATTTAAAAGGAAACCTAAATATGAGCCATCGCCTGTAAGTTATTTTGATACACATTGACCAACAGAAATTATTAAAAGGTTCTATCTATTAACAAAATTAAATTATTTACTCTTAATTATTTTAGCTGGAGCTAACGCCTCGATCTAGTTGCATTTTACAAAAGGTACATTTTTTTATATCCATTATAAATATGATTGGTGTACACCACATACATCACAAAAACTATTCTAATACACTTTCAGCCAATGGCCGCTAGGTCTTGTCACCATTTCCCCCAATGTCTTCCTCCCTCGTCCTGCTTTCCTTACCTGATGCCGTGCTACTGGCCAGCACGAGCTGGAGCCCCTTGCAACCATCCATCGAAATGTTTCCATAACCCACCCTGTAGAGCGCCAAGGAGAATAAAGTATCCAATCCCGCCCGAAGAACGGTGTCCTACTGTAAGTATCTTGCTTAATAAGAAATAACTGTGTACAATCTTATCAATATAAAAAAACTGCATTAGAACTGTATTATTAATCTTAATTTTTCGTCATCATTTTCATCATTACATAATATAAAATAAAGTCGCTTACTGCTGTTTGTCCCTTACTGTATGTACTATGCTTATAACTTTAAAATTACGAAACGAATTTTGATGTGTTTTTTTTTTGATAGACAGTGATTTGAGAGAAAGGTCTTGTATGTTACATAGACAATATAATAAACAATGATAATTTTAGAAGTTTCTAATGTGATTTCGTAAAAAAGCATATTCTGTAGTATATGTTCGCTAGTAATTTATATACAGGGTTACAGGTTAAGTCGACCGAAATCCTTTAAGAGAGGATAGATTCCATCATTCCTAACCGATTTGACTATGGAACCCCATATCCTAAACCTAACCCTTCTCAAGTTATTGGCATTTGAATTTATTTTATAAAAATGACAGATTTTTTGACGACTGCCCCTTTATTTTTGTTTTGTGTCCCAATTTTGTATTCTTTTTGCTATTTTTGAGTAGAAGATTAGTTGCTTTATTATTTTAAGCTAAAAAACTGCCAGTAACTATAACAAATAAGTCGTAGTAGACAGTCAATTGTTAAAAAAAATAATTACATTTAAAAAATATATTTTTTATTTCTAAGATATCTTTAAAAAAGTCTATGACAGATGTACTGCAGATATGCTAAAAAATATCTACGGCTCTTCAGCTTTCCGATAAGGTATAATAACATAGGGTATTATTAGAATCCTTGGAAAAAATCTTTAAACAAAGACGCCCGAGTAACAAACGTTAAGCCGCTCGCAGCGCCTGTTGTCCTGCAATGAGTGCGAGCGGGACATTTTTCAATGTAAATAGGTACGAGAGGCATAGGTAAAAACTATTTTGTTGTTATTGTGTGTGCTTTTTGGTAATTCCTTAATTCCTTATTCAGTCTGCTTACGCGATTCGTCCGTGGTAGATGCGATACATAGTGCTCTTGGTTTTTTACTCGATTTGGCTTGTTTTCTGGACTGTTTCTTCCTATTCGTGACTGTGCTTGTTAACTGGACCTTGATTTGTATTTCTGATTTGAAACTGTTGAAAATGACGACCTTTACAAATGAAGAATATGCTGATAATCTGATTTGTTATGGATACTGCAACTGCGTATCTTCACGAGCACGTGAAGAATACATAGTACGTTATCCTGGCCGCCGTATACCGGATATTAGTATCTTTGACGGAGTTTATCGGCAAATTAGAGAGACTGGCTCTGTTTCAAGATGACGAACAGACGTAGGCAGACCACGAATTCGTGACGACGACGAAGAGCAAGATAATGAGATAATTCGACGATTTCAATAGAATCCCACTACGTGTTGTTGCTCGAGGACTTAGACTCTCACAGTGGAAAATGTGGTTTACAGTGCATACTGCTTGTCTCTACCCCTACCACTTCACGCCAGTACATATCATCGAAGAAGGAGATCCTGCGAGGAGACTAGACTTCTGTAGATTTATGCTCAACGCAGATTTAGAAGATCCGTTGTTATTTAGAAGAATCTTGTGGACTGATGAGTCAAAATTCGACCAAGACGGGATAACTAATTATCATAACACACAAGTTAACAAACGTCACGAATAGGAAGAAACAGTCCAGAAAACAAGCCAAATCGAGTAAAAAACCAAGAGCACTATGTATCGCATCTACCACGGACGAATCGCGTAAGCAGACTGAATAAGGAATTAAGGAATTACCAAAAAGCACACACAATAACAACAAAATAGTTTTTACCTATGCCTCTCGTACCTATTTACATTGAAAAATGTCCCGCTCGCACTCATTGCAGGACAACAGGCGCTGCGAGCGGCTTAACGTTTGTTACTCGGGCGTCTTTGTTTAAAGATTTTTTCCAAGGATTCTAATAATACCCTATGTTATTATACCTTATCGGAAAGCTGAAGAGCCGTAGATATTTTTTAGCATATCTGCAGTACATCTGTCATAGACTTTTTTAAAGATATCTTAGAAATAAAAAATATATTTTTTAAATGTAATTATTTTTTTTAACAATTGACTGTCTACTACGACTTATTTGTTATAGTTACTGGCAGTTTTTTAGCTTAAAATAATAAAGCAACTAATCTTCTACTCAAAAATAGCAAAAAGAATACAAAATTGGGACACAAAACAAAAATAAAGGGGCAGTCGTCAAAAAATCTGTCATTTTTATAAAATAAATTCAAATGCCAATAACTTGAGAAGGGTTAGGTTTAGGATATGGGGTTCCATAGTCAAATCGGTTAGGAATGATGGAATCTATCCTCTCTTAAAGGATTTCGGTCGACTTAACCTGTAACCCTGTATATGCGAATGTGTGTGCGTTTTAATTTATTATGTTTATGATTTAATTGTAGACTGGTAAATGTATCGACGAATCGAAGAACACCAAGTGTGAGAATCAATTATGTCTTGGGGTGAGTTTGAAATAATCAATTTTAATATCCCTTTTCAGTTAACGTTTCCTTAGAAAAGAAAAATGTTAAATTCAACATTCAAAATAGAACCATTTTTTGTATTTTTAATGATAGAATTTTAGGATTTTAACAATTTTAATAATAACTTTGTGTTCCTAGAATAATCCATCCGCGAAATCGGCAATTGAGAGTAGATTTGGAGGAAAAAAGTGAAAATATAATGATTGAAGCGCTAAATGATCAGCACTGTTGTGCGGGTACGGGAGTACGTATATATTATAGATATAATATACTATCGTACGATATAACAATGTACTATATTGTACTATATTTATTTGTGCAATATATTTATTTCAGACAATTGAAATAGTTACCTTGGAAACTTTTCGTGATAATAAGAAGACAATCAAACAGAAGGTTTTTTTTTTCGATAACTTTTATCATCTATAAATACTAAAATGAGTATTTATTTCTATTGGACACGCCATAACTTGAGAACGACTCTTCCAATTTTATTCATCTACTTCTTATTCTTTCTAGTACTTTACATATAAATTCTTTATGCCAAATTAGCCGTTTAAACGGATTTTCTAATAGGGACTATGGCCAATAAAAATGTGTAAAACAGCACCCATAGCTATATTATATTCATGTTTCGTTTACTTTTTTTTATTTAGAATCCATGTTTAAATTTATATATTGTGTTGTATACCAACTAACTCATAATAAAGTGAATATTATTGCCGTTGTACTAATAAAAACAAAACTTAAACTCCACAGAATAAAAATAAAATTTCACAATGCGAATGTTACTCACCTTCATGTTCGAACTGCTTTGTATGGAAGCCTAAGGTATAATATTAAATGATTAGAACAAACCATACTAATTATTTACTTATAATAAAAACAAATAATACAATTTCAGATCAAAACATCTAGGTCAAGTCAAACTATAAACATAAATTAAAAACTTGCGATGTGTGTTAAATTTTTAACGGCAGACATCGAGATAACTGGCATCAAGAGATTTGTAAGGTAAGTATTGATAACATTAACACTAATAATATAGTATGCTTAGAATATACTGACAGTGTTTCAGTAAAATAAAAAGGACTGAAACACAAATCAACATTTTTATTTTGGCGTGCTAGTGCATGAAAGCTACACTTGTTTATTATATAATAACTTGTCAAACGTTTTATTTATATTTCTTTACTATAGTGAAGAGTCATGCCACTTTAGTGACCTGTACTTTAGTTAGTTTAGTGACGTCCGAAATATAACTAGGTCATCTAAAAAGTGTAGATAATTTTTATACTACAAATTTGGATCGAAGCTTCATTTTTTAAAATTACCTTTTAATTACAGGTAACTTCAACTGCAAACAAATTTTCTTAACATTGATTTTTTTTATTTCTAAATAAAAAGCCACAGCCAAAAGTCGTTTTTATTACAATGATTACATTATTTTATATATTCTAATTGGATTGGATCTTATATATTTATATACAAATCACACAACTTTGTACAAATTTATTTTTTTCTATTAATATCATATTTGTCTAATGTAATTTGTCCTAAAAGATCTACTCACTTACGAAAGGGCTCCACTCAATTTAATTTGTGTTTTTTGCGATCTTAGTCTATTCACGCAAGTCAAAACATAGTATGCATACTCGTACTCTATTAGTATAAATAAAAATTAGACGTCGAGTGCATTTCTAGAATTAAATTTCTTTAATATTGGTACACTTTTCACTGTAAATATAACAAACGGACACTTCACGGTTTATTAGTCTGGGTTAAAAAGGAAATTCGTCAATGAATGTATATACAATAAAGTCGAAATCTGATAAAATTTAATTTGATCATATAAAAATACATAATACAAAATTCAATATTAACAATCATTTTATGGTACAAAATCTCTGGATACGACAAATTTCTTAACACATGGCTTATGTGGTTTTCTATAGTGCTTATATTGATCGATTACTGTATAAGGCGGGGTGCCTTGGGCAATATGGCAGTAATCACTGCAATACATGAAAGGAGCCATATTAGTTTGATACGGATTAGGTGGGAAAGGTGCCAAGTCAAACATCTCTCCATGGTCCCAAGAAGCGAGAGAAGAAGATGCAAATGGTACTTTATATTTCTTCTTCATTTCTGACTCAAAAACTCTGGCAATGGAAAATATAAAACATAAATTAGTATGAAAACATGCTAATCTTGAGTTTTATATGTGTTACGATTTGATAGATGGAACTAAATAAAATATTTATTTTGTTTACCAATGTTTTAACCTTTTGAACTTTTTATTTTCAATTGGTAGATAGACTTGTGAATGGGTTATCTGATCGTAAAAAGTCATGTTTCAGCCAGCCCTCACATCAACTCTAAGAAAATTGGGGACTAAGATGTTACATCCCTTGCCTATTGTTACTCTGGTTCACTCACACTTAAAATCGGAACACAAAAATACTAAGTATTGCTGTTTGACGATAAAATATGCGATGAGGTGATAGTTAGTTCTTGCTCAAAGTCTTACCATCAAGTAAACCTTCCGTTTATCTCTTCAAAATGAAATAGATAAAGATAAAAATAATTAGAATACCCTTTAATATTATCGACAGGATTATGGCAAGCCGCCACTTCTTTACACTCCTTCTTAACGTGAATTCTATCATAGACATTTCTGTGTACCTTTGCTGTTAACGGCATCCATATTTCCTTATGCCTTGGACCAAAACCTCGCACCTTACAGTGGAATAATCGAAATATTTAGTATTATTTAGTATCTAAACAACATTCCCAGGCATCACAATATCGACACCTACGAAGGAACAAACACAAACTTGCTACTTTTGTTAATCGACTGCATAGAGTCAATAAAACAAAAAATGTTAAGCAACGCTTGCCTGCAAAAGGTTATTAAACAATTAGAGAATTTATGATTGATAGCAGATCTTGGGATTGAAAAGATCGCCTTCTGCCTATTTATTTTTATATTAAATACATGCTAAGAAAAAAATTGATAAAAAAGCCCGCGAAGTATCTATTACTATGTCTGCCTATGTCTATGTCTCTGTCTATGTCTGTCTGTCTATCTGCATTAGAACTATGTGCTGGAATAAGTCCTCAAAAAGACAAGAGATCATATCCAATTAGTAAAACAATATTAATGGACGATGAGGACAGTTAGGATAGACCTTATTTTTACTTTAAAACAGTATAATAATAGAGAAATATATATAGTAAATCGTAAACTTTGAACAACTCTGCTAAATAACATTGCAAAATACCTTTGGTACATTGAATTCTGAATAAAATGTGATCTGATCCTTAGCAGCGATTCCGTACTGTTCGTCCACAGTAAAAGGTCTGTTGCAAGATCTGTAACTTGTCATATAGGGATCGAGTAGTCTGCGGAATCCACCATCACTATCTGATATTACAGGAACCTCATTTCGACCAGATGCAACTACCTAACAATTAAACAATTCATTTTAGTTTCTTTAAGTTTGTTGGTAAAACTGTTTACATCTTGTAAATTATTCTGTAAGACAATTTATCACTCGTGAACTATTGAAAACTGACTGGCGGTGATAAATGACATTTTAATACGTGTATCCTACAAATTGTTATAATTATTATAGTCAATATCGCATATCACATTCTGAAATTTCACGCTCGTTTTTTTTGTGCGAGTTTCGAATTTCTTCTTACAGAATACCTCTACAGATAATGTATAAATGATTATTATAGCTTTGACACTAAATTTAATTTCACAAATAAGTACATGTATGAATTTGAATTTTGATTCAATATTAATATAGTAATTTGTTCAATGATAATTAATGCATAATTGATCTTACGTCAAAAATATATTCAGGATCTGGTGGCTTAACATCGATCTCTGGAGGTGCCGTGGGCGGTGCAACGATTCCTCTAAAATTATCCTTCATTTCTGATATCATAATAGGCTGTACTATGTTCTTACTTTGTATCTGAAAAAGTTCAACACGATTGCCTTCTAATATTTTTTTAGTTTTATCTTTAATATATACTATAAATACGCAATACAGGTAAGTGTTACTGTTAGTATACTAATTAGAAACAAAAATATCATTATTATAAACACACAAAAAGCCTGTATAAAGAATCAAAAATTAAGCTGAAAAAGCTAAAATTTCCAAAAAAGAGAAATATTATTTTATCGCCACTCACTGAACATAAGACAAAAATCAGTAAAACCGAGTCGAAGAATAACCCATATGTTAAATGTGATGTCCAAAGTGGATAACAACTCATTAAAGATTAACAACATTAACACTGATGTTATGTATAAGTGAATTATTATAAATCTATACTTATATAATAAATGTGAAAGTTACTATCTGTTTGTGTTTGACGCTCGTTCACTACCAAACCGCAGAACCGAATTTGATGAAATTTGGTGTGAAGTAAATTTGAAACTCCAAGGAAGGAGGAGAGCTCCATAGGCTACTTTTTTGCCTAACACATGTCAACTCAACCCCTAAAACGCAAGCGAAGCCGCGGGCGATAACTAGTTTAACATATAAGTGAGTACCTTTTTCTCAACGCCGGTCATGAAAATCACTCTGCGACAGTTGATGGCACAGTCGGATCTTTCCATCGCTTTATTCGGGTTTGGTTTCACACAGTATTCACCAGTTGTGGTTTTGTATGATTCCTTTTCTACCACCATGTCTCTTCCAGTCACTCGCTCGGGTAGGGGATCATCGATTTTCTAAACATGATTAATTTACACTATCTTTTATATCATAACATATATAACAGTATAACCCATAGGCGAGGAGCAGTAACGCAGGATAAATCATATGAAGCAGCTTAAAATTTTTGTCTGTCTGTCTGTTTGTTCTGGTTAATCTCTAGAACGGCTGAACAGATTTTGACGGGACTTTCACTGGCAGATAGCTGATGTAATAAAAAGTGACTGTGGTTTCTTTTATTTTACAATTATGTATTTTATAAAAAAATAAGATACTTATGCAATATTTTTGAACATATTTTGAATGCAAATGCTTAACTCTGATAAAGGCATTTGACAAAAACTTACGCAATCCAAGCTATGCGGTATCGGTGGTATGTATCGAAGTGCTATGCTTGTACCCGTTCTGGTTTCATTGTTCGAGAGCCTTAGGGGAATGTTATAGGTTACATTGCCCCATGTGTTAACATTCTGTATAAGTAGATCATTTAGAACGAGTGGCTTATGGGGTTTAGCAGTAGCCATGATTAAAAATTGATAAATGTAAAAGTTTTGGTTACAAAAATAATAATGACTATAGTTCTGTGACAGAAATAATGTCAAACGATATATTGAACTGAAATCTGTCGATATTACCCATGAAGGTTTTATTGCAGATATAGTTATCTCTGTCCCAATTTATACATTGAATTTTCCTATTATTCATAAAATAAAGGAAAATTCAATGTTTACCTCAATGAATCGCTATTAAATATAAATATAAATATGAGACAACATCACATACATTAGTCTGATCCCAATGTAAGTAGCTAAAGCACTTGTGTTATGGAAAATCAGAAGCAACGACGGTACCACAAACACCCAGACCCAAGACAACATAGAAGACTAATGATAATCTATATCGACTCAGCCGGGAATCGAACCCAGGACCTCGAAGTGGCGTACCCATGAAAACCGGTGTACATACCACTCGACCACGGAGGCTATTGTCATTGGCCATTGTTAGTCGAATATATATTATTAATATTATAAATGTGAAAGTAACTCTTGTCTGTTTGTCCGTCTGTCGCTATTTCACGACCAAACCGAATTTTTTTCCATACACATGACAACCAACATCCTTAAAACGCGAGAGCAGCCGCAAGTAACATTATGTTTGTGAGCGGTGCATTACCACCAGTACAAGTATGTACAATGTTTAGCAGTCGAGTTTATTTGAACGCGCTAATCTTCGCGTTAGAAAGCCAACTTATTTAGAATATTCTAACGTCAGTGAAACTGTGTGATCAGATAATGTTATACATGAACATAAATAGTATTAAATAGTCTATAGTCGGTAGTGAAAGTCTTTATTAGTTAGTCACATAGTATACAAGAATAACAAATATATTTTTAAATAAAATCACTAATTAAAAAATCTTAGATAACATTTTGACAATTGTTGTTTTTCTGTTCCTGAAAGCTGGATTTTGATCCAAATCATAATTGTATTGGCTCGTCTGCCAAGGCTGAAGGTACATCGGCAGTAGGACGTCGTTTTCTGACAACCATTCCAATACATAATCAATAACAGCTTCCACGTGAGGTGACTTCTCAAAACTAGATCGAAGTTTCATCTTGGTATGGAATTTAAATGACTGAAAAAAAAAATTGGTATCGATTATTTTTCAGAATTTAACAACTTCAAAATAGTTTTCGACAAACAATCAATCAAATTCAACTTTATTCAAGAAAACTTATACGAGCACTTTTGAATCGTCATTTAACAATTTAGTGATGCTACCACCAGTTCGGAAAGTAGATTCTACCGAGCAGGCAAAAAACTCAGTAGTTACTCTTTTTTAACATTTATAAAATACAAAGTCATGTTAGTCAAATACAATTATTTAAATTAAAATATATCTTGCTCGGAAGTCAATGTATATTAACTCTTGCACTAATGATATTGTAAAACCTTATCTAGTAAGTTTTCAGCAAAATTCGAATTAAATATTTTTACTGTTATCAGACTTTAAAGATCTGAGATGGCCCAGTGGTTAGAACGCGTGCATCTTAACCGATGATTGCGGGTTCAAACCCATACAAGCACCACTATATGTGCTTAATTTGTGTTTATAATTCATCTCGTGCGGTGAAGGAAAACATCGTGAGGAAACCTGCATGTGTCCAATTTCCTCGTAATTCTGCCACATGTGCATTCCACCAACCCGCATTGCAACAACGTGGTGGAATATGTTCCAAACCCTCTCCTTTATGGAAGAGGAGGCCTTATCCCAGCAGTGGGAAATTTACAGGCTGTTACTCTACTTTACTTTACAAACTTTAATACATGAAGCATAATGAGACTATATACCTTGTTACTTGAGCAATCTCCTACCATCCTCAAACTTTCTGCCAAAGTTTCACCACGATTTTGTCCCTACAAGAATGTTAGATGAAGTCAATAAAATAGGTCAATAGATTTGAACAAATAGAGTATAAAATAAATTACTTTAGGAAGTATTTCTTTAATCATAGCAAATAACTCGTCGGCTTGATCATGATATAAAAAGCAGGCCCAAGGATCTTGGAAGAATTCGTAAAAATTATCCAACTTCTTTGCCTAAAAATACATCTATTTTATTATTCAATATCATTTAAACTATTTTATGTGAGTTAATTTTATTATTAACAAATCCAGTAGCATAATACATTAAGTTGATTGTTAAAATTGTGAGAAAATAAAAATACAACTTCTAGTTATATTTTACATTTATTGGTGGTCTCCACTGCGCATAGCCGTAGACATTGGTAAGGAATATTAATACAAGAAAAATCTTGGACACTAAGAAGTAATAGCCCTTGTTGCATTGGCTCACTTCATCCTTCAAACCGGATTATAACAATAGGTACCAATTGCTGTGTTGCGGTAGAATATCTGATTATTTGTGGTACCTACCTAGAAGGGCTTGCACACAGCCCTACCACCAAGATTTTTAAGCATTCATTGAAATAAAATTCAGGCTAAAAGCCTGAATTTTATGTTTATTAGAATTGTTATTAATTTATATCCTTTTATATTAACACACTAAAAAAGTCAGGTTATAATCTACGGAAAAGTCCTCACAGTATATCGTAAATGAACATTATTCAGAACAGTTGAGGAGAGACCATAAAGATTTTTGAAATTTTCCAGCGAAATTTTTCCTGGAGTCAAACATGTTATTCCATCAACAATAAGATCGTTTGTCATGCGAAGTTTGAAATACCCGTTTTTAAAAGTTTCCATCACAATGCCCTGAAATAATATTAATATAAAATAAGATATGAGAATATTAAAAGCCGTTATTAGCCAAACACTCTCGTTAACCGAATAGATTATTTTCATTCTCTACTTTTAGAGTATCATATCATCATAGACTAATATATATCATGGTAAGATTTAAAATCAGAAACAGAATAGTGTACGGTAAATTATAACTTACTAAGAATACAAAATATAACTCACATTATACTGCAAAGATTGTACATAATGATGAGGGACCTTCATCCCTGGCGATCGCACCTCCAGATATTGGAGACCACCGGGAAGCATGAATTGTGTAACATGCGGCTTTTTAAAGGTAGGTATTTTTTGAAATTCGTCCAAATCGCAAGACTGGTAACTACATTCATAAATTAAGACATAAAATAAACAAATTCCAAAAAAATATATTTATACACTTGAATAAATCCAAGATTTTCTTACGATGTTTTTGTATTAATTGATTCTGAAACATCAACAGTCTCTTTCGTATTTATTGAAGACGTCTCAAAACTGACACATTTTGTTGAAGCTTTTCCTGCCTTTCCTAGTTCTATAGGTGCTTCTTTGAAAAGTGGGTCTAGCAGATCTCTTATTTGAGAGCCGAGCTGTAAAAATCAAGCGTCAACATTTCCTATCTTATTGTAACATTATCATCTTTGCATTTGAAAAATCATATATGTTAACAACTGTTGAAGAGTTTATTCAGCTAATGTTAGGCATAGGCCCATATTCCTTGAAGTATAAGATGCTTTATCGCAAATCTTATCAAATTCGGTTCAGCAGTTTGGACTTGAAATAGCAGCCGAGAGTTAGATAAAGGTAATTCGCAATCGTAATATTAATATATATCTTTTATCAATAAATTAAATATTTATAAAACTTTAAAATACGTTTATACGTTAACGTTTATACCTTGGCTCCAACTTCACAGGCATCGTAATATTTTTGACGCATTGTTTCAGCATAGTACCTCCTATAATATCTGGTGGCTGGTCCGGCGGCATAAATTGAGGGATCCTTTGTCCTACACTGATGATCTATTAGAATACCGCCATCATACGCCATACCGCTCTTATTAATAGCTAGGGAATAGACAAAATAAAATAGTTTTAGAAGATGTTAGTAACTCTCCAAATCACAATATTCTTAGTACCTAAAATACACTTTTACATATCTCGCTTTAGAAGATTTAAAATACTTTATTAAACAAAAAATATATCACTCAGTTGAACATTTTACAACAGAACAAAATAGATAGAGTGTCACACTACACAACTATATTATCTTAGTGTGTGTGACAGCTCCGCCTGATATACGCGAAAGTTCATATTTCTTTACCAGTGTGCGTGTTCTTAGTAGCCAAGTGTTGGCTACAAGTTTTTACGACACGGTGTCAGTCAATAGAAAAAATTTAGATATATAAATAATGTATGTAGTACGAGAGATATAAATAATGATGAATCATACCAAAAAAAGCTTGCTCATTAACACCTCGGGTTCCATAGTAAAATAGGGCAGAGCACTTTTGTTGTAGCAGATGAAATTGCGAAAGGAAATCAACTTGAGTAACTAGATTGTCACCATCCATATGCCAAGCGTGAAAGTAATAAGAGCGATAAACTTTGATTTTTAGATTATCCAGAAGTTCGCACACGGTTTTGTCCACCTAAACAAATAGATTAAAAATCGTTTTTTTTTCAGTCTCGTGAACAAGACATTTGTAGATTATATCGAAATATCGAGCTCCACCGAACAAAAATAAAAAGCATGGTAAATATCCCGAATTTAATAACATTAAGATTAAAGATAAACATTTACTAAATATGAATTATGTATTTAAATAAAACTAGTTATAACGGATTTGAATCGCGTATATTAATTATTTTTGACATCCCGATGTTTCGAGGACTTTACAGCGTTCGTGCGACGACCACGGGATGTCAAAAATAATTAATATACCTACGCGATTCAAATCCGTTATAACTAGTTTTACTTAAATGTGTAATAATCGCGAAAATTTAAGACAACATTATGAATTATGTAGTATATTGGTAAAAGCTAATTATCAAATACGTTTCTCATTTTTTGAAAAATAGTTTAACTGATCTTTACATCACTTACACTTTTTGGTCCACAAACTATTGAAGTGGTCCGACAAAAATATAATTTGTCAATCGTTGTTGGCTCGATATCGATCACAAGATTCATATTAAGTTTGTATCTGTTAAAATACTTACGTAAGAATTACAAAATAACGATACTCTCATTTTTCTAACATGTAAAGATGGAAAAGGTTCTATAAAAATGATGTTCTCAGTTGGTATCTTCATTTCAACTAAAGTTGCTAAACAACAGTAAACGTGTTTTGAAGCACCATAAACGAGTATTTTATCTGAAATTCCGATTGATTTTAATACTATTTCTTCCAATTTCTTATTATGTAGTAGGTCATTTTTTACTGAATAGAATGATATAATCCCAAAATCTAATCAAAATTTTTGTAAGTAGAAATCATCATTCAGATTTTAGAATATTAAGCAATTATTTTTAGCAAATTAAGTACCTTCAATTGTTCTATAAACAATATGAATCTAATTTTTTACAGTAATCTCCTTCACATATAACTTGAATTATATTATTATTATACAAAATTGATTACATAACTCGCTACACATACCGGAGGCATTCGACGTTTGCCATTAACACTTCAATGTATGTATGTTCATTTTAACCATAAAAACTCATGCACAAACTTACAATCCGCACTCAGCCAAGTTAATGTCCGGACAAAGTCGAGTGCTTTGTTAGCATCTGTTATCGTGTTTATTATGAATACATTAGCCGGAGTATAAGTATTAGCACCTGGTTCTGATATAGGCTGAGGTATATCGAGACGAGTATATTGGGGTAGCTTTCCGCTCCTAAATTAAAAATGAATAATGACATAAGTTTGCTTTTCTTCTTCTATCAATCTTATTATAATATCTGTACGAATTCTCTCACCTCACATCCTTTTTTCTTTTAAATATAGATTTTAAGTAGTCCGGATGTTGATATTGCTTTCCAAACAGTAAAAATAGAAAGTCATAATCACATTTGCGACCATTTGATAAATATATGTGTTTCTTACGTCTAAAATCACATAGAAAAATTATAGATATGGTTTTATTGTTTAATTACTGTTTGTCACATATAGAAAGCACACGTGGACGTTTGCAATGGATTTGTTCACATTTGCATAGCTTAAAAATCAAAATTAATCCTTTGAAGATTGATCAAACTAAACGAGAATTAAGGCAAATTTTACATTGTTTGAAAGATTTAGGGAGTTGACTTCCGTAGGCAGTATAAAACTTTGTCCACACAAAAATTATACTTACTTATCAATCTCCACCATTGTCCCATGAATAACATTCACATAATACGTATACGGAACGCTTTTAAGATATTTATCAGAATTTGTGTAATATTTTTGGAACATCATTTCAGAGAGTGGATTTGTTCTTCTCGTGTATGGCAAACCATTGGTCGATACTAGAGTCACATTCGTGAAAAACAAATAAGAACACGAATCACTGAAAAATATGAGTCTTATATTAATTTACTCTGTTTGAAAGTAAAATATTTTATATCAATCAAGGTATTTTACCTAACTTCATTATTCTTTTTTATATAACAACATGGAAAGATATATATGTATTTTTATTTGGTCTACCTGAAAAGCAGCGCATTAAGAAATGCCATGGCAGTTCTCGAAGCTCCAACGACAAGAATTCTAGCGTTAATGTTGACTTTTGGAACACTTGTTAACTTCTTGCTTATAAACCAACTACTAAATGCCATTCTGTTAATTATACATAAATTAAAACTAAAAAACCTTTTTAAAACAACAATTTCAATGTGCTAAAAAGAAAAAAAAAGTACACTGAATCGATAACTCTATACTTACAACTTCATTCCACATTTGATACAATTTATTTGCTATAAGTAATTATCGTGGGATTTACTTGTGTAGATAAGTTAGTAAATTTTCCCATTACCTTTTTAAAATTGACAGTTATTTAAAGTACAAATAATGATAAAATAATGTTTAGTAAATCTTACACAGTATTGGAAAGTTTGCGGATCCGTCTTAGTTCTGGTGTAGATATATAAATAATCTTTGAGCTCCTCGGCATAAGAGGAACCATAGAAGCAGCTAATGAATTCGCTTTATGTGTTACCTTAAATGATATTATTATAAAAAATAAATATTTGTACAATGTGTGAAATTAAAATACTGACCCATTTATTCCTGTATGCAGTTAACCACATCATAGCATTCGATCCAGAGAGCCTTATCATATCTCTCGCGAAGAACCTGTAATGTGGTTCGAATACGGGATACACTAAAACAGCCTTTAGTGTGACTAAGCCACAGTCCAAACCTTGACTGGTGTGGTATTTGTGGATCCGATGCGAATCCAGGTTAAATTTAATACGAATGAAGTCTATTTGTTCTGGTTTCCTAAAACAACGGACAATTTAAATACCCAAATAGTCTTGTTTCATAAATATTTGATAATTATAGCATTATGTATTGCTGTGAAATAAACTCACTCTAATATACCAACACCAACAAGTGTGACGCCACTCAGTAACACGTAGCACTGCAAGTCACTTTTATGGATAATAGTATTTTCTACAGTCCATAATGTCTCTTTTCCATCTAAACTTCTCAGGAGTTGAGCAATTTGAGGTACGTCGATTAACTCTGCCCTACGAACCCTTAATTTGCTAAAAAAATAATAGTGAAATTACTTAATGTAACCCAGCAGTAAAGGCTTAATGAACAAATCAATAAGAAAATTCAAAAATATTAATAAAAGAACCTGAGTACAGAACTCCGATGAGCAACATAAAGAGCGTAGTCTGTTGAATTTTCTTCTTTAATGGGAACAAACTGCAAAAGAATTATTCTGTCATTTCGTATTTGTGAATAATATCAAACATAGAAATTTCCTGAGTATTTTCGAATCTGCTACAAACTATAACGTTAATTAAATACACGAACTAAAATAACGATCCACTATTTAAATTTCTAAGAGAATCTCCATCTCAGATCTTTATGGAAATTTGAAATAATCAAACAAAATAAGAATTAATTACACAGAAATGCTGAAGTAAATGGAAACTCTTGTCTCTGCAGGGCACTTGAATAACACAATAATCATAATCCTTCATAATTTCAAACGCCGCTTCTAGCAAATGGAAGGCTTGCCTGAAAATAAGCCAATTTTTATATTACACTACAATATGTAAATTCTAAACATTTTTTACGTACTTTTTATTAAATTTAATAAACCATAACCGATTTCTGTCACAGAGACTTATAGAACATGAAGACACATTTTATTTCTCACTGTTACTACTACACTCCAATGATTTAAAATAAGTTTAAGCTTTCAAAGGAATAGAAGTGTAAACATCAACTACCTTCAAACTCCGGCCTGCTATTTAATTTTTGTTGTAAACCCTTATAACATTCTGCTAATCTAGCTCTACCACTAAACACAGAATCTTCTACCATACCAATCCAGCCCTACTAAGAAACACAGAATCTTCCTTGCTAAGTTGCAAATCGCTGGGGATTTGCAACTTTGCAAGGAAGACAATGTAAAAAATTTAATATTTTTAATTTTAATTGATATGCATATTAATGAATATCTACGTATCATCCACATCTTCTCGAAATCCCAACAATTCGATCATAAAAGCATTCGGATCACCAGCGAATGATTGTAATTCATTGTCTTTGCTTTTATTTCTAAATGAAGAAGATCTTCCTGAAATTCAAGAATATCGTACAATATACAACAATTAAAATATAGGTACATATACAAAATAATAAATTAAAAAATATTTTGTAATTACGTTTCCCTTTATCTTGAATCTGCGTTGGACGCAAATGCTGAGGTCCTTTATTTTCTGTATCAGGCCTGTGTTAATTAAATTAAATTATAAATTTTATTTGTCAAGAGAATATTCAAATTTTGCAATAATATTTCTTGTATCTGATGATTTGAGGCCAGGTCAGTCTTATTAGGGGGAGCGAAAAAACCTGAGCGCCATGCTGATGATGTCAAGTGTTGGTGGAATTCACCATCGATACGATTATTGCTTGAACCCGGGTGCTTGTAGTGCTTTAGACGGGATTGGTTACAGCTAAATTAATATAAGATTTAATACATGATTTCATAACTTATATTTTATAGTGAAAACAATCAACTAACAGTAAGAATTCAGAAGACAGAACTTCTGGCACAGTCAAAAGACGATTATCGATGTTAACAATCTCGTAATCGAAGGGATCGTCATCTAAAAGGTAATTCGCAAATGATAGATTGGTTGCAGTTGACGGTGTTGGTGAATTTAGCTCCCTTTCGCTGTCCTCAGAATATTGCTTGCCGTAATAAAAATGATCGAAACTTTTCCGTACAGCTGATTTCCGTTCAAAATTAACTTTACTGTGGGTTTTCATACTTTTGCCTTTTTCTTTTTTTATCGACCGCGCCTGTTCGACAAATCATACTCTATAGATACAATATAACTCTGGCTATATATAGGTATTAAAAAATCAATATATTTACAACGTTAACTTCATCCGTTTCTGGCTGCAGTTCGTGAAATGGACTCCATTTTCCAAGCATTATTGGCTCTCTATAAAAAAATAAACAATTATATGTTTAACTAATTAAAAAAAAGTAAATAAATAAAACTTATAATCAACTATATTTTTTTCACTTTTCTAAAGAATTTTTTTTTTATTTTTATTTATTTATTTTAGGAAAACATGCAGCATAGTATAGTACATATAATTAATAACAAAATAATTCTAACATATGCCAACAAAGTTTCCACTGTTGCATTAAAATTATGGAGTGAACTAAAAGACAAGTAATAAAAGTTACATATTATTAAAGTATATAAAACCAAGTTAAACGAAAAACATAAAGATAGACTTCACATTTTGAAAAATAGGTCTTACTTATTATGAAAAGGCTACCTTACCCAAAAGTATTTAGTAAAGTATTTGTTCGCTTATATACTTCTTTTTCTAAAGCTGTTGGTTTTCGTAGACCATGCAGGGGACCAAGTTCATAAGTATTTTCTAGCATACCATAATTCATCTTAGAGTTCAAACACATAACTGCAACTGCTTGGTCTTGATACTAAATAAAAATAACGTACCTACCTAAGTATAATCACAAACTAGCTACTGATCTACGTACATATAACACTTATTAAGTAAAAAAAAAGTAACAGCCTGTAAATTGTAATGGGGGTTGGTGGAATGCACATGTGGCCGAATTTCGATGAAATTAGACACATGCAGGTTTCCTCACGATGTTTTCCTTCACCGCCGAGCACGAGATGAATTGTAAACATAAATTAAGCACATATATATATAGTGGTGCTTACCTGGGTTTAAACCCGAAATCATCGGTTAAGATGCACGCGTTCTAACCACTGGGCCATCTCGGCTTTTTTGGCCCATCTCGACTTATTAAGTATTAAATATCAATTTATATAAACTTACATCAGCTACAATGATAGTTCTGTCGATTTCAGGATGGCGCCCGATAATTTCACTTATATAAAAGTCGCCATACATTTCCTGCAATTTGGGACAATTTTTGCCCAGAATTCTTACGATATCATCATTGTCTTCTTCTCTATATGATAACATTATTATTTAAAAAAAACTAATAAACAATGTTATTCATGGTGTTTATAACTTTACACATAACATACGATTCGGCATTATTTATTTTATTCAATTTACATGAAGGTATAGAAACTACTGAACAACATTGATTTAAAATAAGAAATATAATTACTGAGTCGATTACTCAGAAGTTAAGTATTTACAGTACAGTACTAGTCCGTAAATGCTTTAAGTTTTCCTATGCTAAGTCGACGTCTTGGAGTTTTCTGACCACCATGTAGGTTACCTCTAGATGTTTTCTGTGCGGTTAAGCACCGAAAATAAATAATTATATGATATTGATATATGTCCGTAATGTAACCCACAACATTCTTAATTAATTCACATGTGTCCCAGCTTCAAAGTGGACTATACACTATAGAAATACACATTTAAGAGTAAATGATTACTAACAAGATAATTAATTAAAAAAATTAACTTACACCGCTCGACGTATTTTAAGTTTAGGGCAAAAATCATTGCGTATCGCAGTGTAAAGGTACATAAGATTTTCGGTACCATTGTTTATTTTTGGCTTGTATTTGTACATATTGTACTTCTTAAATGTTTTATATCTGGACATCCAACCTGTGTTAAAGTGTATATACATATGTGTGACTTCTTTATTACAATTTTGTAAAAATGACTTATCCGCCTGAAAATTACGATGGACGGAATAGGGAATTTTATATACCTAATTGTAGTTATAATATATAAACGTTAATAGAGGTAATTACTGCTAATGCCAATCGCCTTCATTTAGAGATGTTCTCTGTGTACTCTAACCCTATCGAAAATATTTTCATATGATGATACCGTTAAAAGATTATAATAGTGAATAATAGCTTTATATGAAAATATATATTTATTAGTACGACCCCACACTAGAAAGTGTGTCTAGAATAAATACTTTTTATTATTTTTTCTCTGTAACGTTAACGAAAGTTAGATATTTCATACCTAACAATACGCACATCTTATGGATGACTAAGGTAATAGGTACTATGCCACAGTCTGAACTCTGAGTCAAGAAATAGAATAGAATGCATATACTTGCATCATTTTGGATTAATATACTAATTCGTAATAAACAATAATATATAGTAAGGCACAAATAAGATGTAGCATCGGAAAATGCAATGGAATTAAAATAAAACCGATTACCTACTGCCGATTCCCACAACCAATAGAAATAGCTCCCTATCGCGCCATTCGACGCTATTCGTCGCTATAGATTCTCGCGTCAGAGAAAGCAAGTGCATGTAAATCGACGCGTCAAATTAACGAATATATTAGGTCATATGATATTATAAGTTATTACGTTTGTGCAAAGATGATATTCGCGTGAGAAATAAATATTGATAATTTGGGATAGCGTACTCAATTCGGATGTGATCGGTTTTACGAATTTTGCCGATGCGACATCTAAGTTGTGTCGTACTATACTTAAACATAAAATATAACTCAAACTTGCCATCATTCGCAGGTTACAAGAAACGTATTAAATCTTGATGTATAAAAAATATCGAAATACCTTCTGGGCAACCAGGCGGCACGACCAACACGATGTTTAAAAGATAAACGTCATTACGGAATATCGATACAAAAGCTTCCTCGATGAAAATATCCATGACGGCATCAACACAACACATGAAATGTATGAACAAAGTATTTCTTGATAAATAATATTTTCTGAAAAACACATTTACCTAAAGCTGTTGTAAAAAAAAACAGGAAGAAACAACATTTGTTGCTTAACTCTTAGAACAAATAAATTGATTTAAACGTTTGAAGTGTCGTATATTGTATAAAGGCGCGTCCCGCCAGGAATCTTATATATGAATAATGTAAGCCGTTTTTCTAGTTTCTAGTGACTATAGGACAACAGTTGCATGGAAAAGATCGGTTTTGATCTTTTTTAAAAGAGGTTCAATCTTAGATGTGCAGAAAATTAAAGGGATTCTTGACTGAAATTTACTGAACTATTACAAATTAACAAATTAATTTTAGATTACGGCAAGAAGTGGCCGCATAGAGAGCGGTCTTGGGGCAGTATTAAAAAAAGCAAATATAAAACGTGCGAAAACACGTCGTCATTTTACAATGAAATTAAATCAAATTAGCGTTCGAAATTTGTAAAAATCATTTGAATAAATGCGAAGTTTCGCGTGCGACCCCCTAGTTTAACTTAATTAGTATGTCAGATCGCAGGACTGGATTCAATGAACCTGATGATTATCGACCATTACTAAAAAAGCCGAACAATTCGATATAGCGTGCAAAATGAAAAGCGATTGTAAAATAAAGTAATTTTGAAACAAACTGAAATAAATTGCGTATCCATGTTTCCCAATCCGAGGGATCGACTCCATTTATATTTGGATGGTCACAAAGCGCCATGAACCCGATTACTTCCTTCTTATTATTTATCATGCATATAGACAATGTTGATATTTCTCTGGAATGATTAATAAAACGCACGCAGTTATTCTTAGAATAGAATAACCCTAATTGTGGTTTAGTAAAGCAAAATTGCTTAAGCTATTTTTGCTATTTTAAAATAAAGAGTTATAATGAAACAAACTAAATAATTTACTATTATCATTATATTATACATTTAATATCAACATCTTCGGAAGGTTTAATATATACTTAATTTTTACTGAAAAATAACCATTACATTTTATGTAAGGTACATTATATACGAAAATGCTTTATATAATTTTCATAACAATATAACAATACTTACATCAATTTTCCGATATCAGTATTACCAAACAGTGGTTCAGTATCTTTGAGATTTATTATCAACTCTATGTCATGCTTATCACCTTCTACAGCTCTTCTGAACCTTCTACCATTTGGTCCTACTTTAAAATCGAAAAATATAGACATCTTGAAAATGTAATGAAACACTTGAACTTTATTACCAAAGTCTCAGCTTCAAGTTGGTTATGACTTAAATGAAACGCCAAGTAAAACTATGAATAATATATTACAATCATAATTTACAAATTCAAATTATTCCGAATTACATTATATCGAAAATTATCATATATTAATGTGCATGAAAATAGTGAACCACATGTGCTAAGACTTTCTTCAAATCATACAATACTGACCAGTATTAAGTACATCTCACAAACGAACAGTTAAAGCTGCCAGGACAATATATACTGAGTATTATCATGTAAATAGTATGAATAAAAATAAAAATTATTTGATGGTATTTCGTCACAACTTCAATCGGTGACTTTAAAACTTTTATCGAGCCAGTTATTCTAAAACTATGACACTATATAAAAACACAACTAAAACGAAAATTATATCCAACTGAAAATCTTCAAAAACATATGAAACTACGTAAAAAATATACTATTCATAACATAATCTATTAACATATTAAATTACCTCAATACAATGTCAATTAAACCTATCAAAATAATAATAATAATAATGGGACACATACAAATGGAATATTTAACTGGTATGTCATAAATTAACATTTGATTTTTGTTATAAAAATCTCACTTATGTCATTGATTGTCCACACATCTTAATACATTGCTATTTGTAATAAAAAGAGCAAAGCATTGTATTAAAATATGCACACATCATCAGGTCAAAGCGCTTCATATGAGGGGTGGGAAATTTTTGGCTCGCATTAAATGTGAATGCGACTTAGACCGGCTAACGTTGTTTGGAGTCGTCTTTAAGGACATACTGGTGGCTGTGTTTTGTCTCTGAAGGTTTACTTTGTTCGCGCTGAGTGGAGCTCGGGGGGTCGCGAAACCATCGTTATTCAACTTCAAGGCGGATCGAGTTAGTCTCGTCGGCGTGCAGAGGAGATTACTCTTAGGCGTCATCGGCATATTCACGTGTTGTATATTCTCTTTTCCGATTTTAGGTGTCAGTGGAGTTGGATTCGTTTTTAAAGTTTTTTTTGGGGTTTCCTTTCTCTCGTCTAATGTTTGAAAAACTATTGTCGGTAAGTTCACTTCGTGGCCCTTGTTGTTGGCCATTGAGCTTCGACTGATCTGTTTTTCGTTAATGCCATCCTATTTATGATAAAATATAAAGATTAATTAAGAATGCATTATTTCATCGATACTATGGTAGTCTAGTCATTAAATGAAATGCTTATAGAGGTTTTTAACATGATAAGGACTGAGTATATCTTGTTTATAATAAATCATCAAGATATGCTTAGTCCATATTTAATTTACAACTTTCTTGTATCTCTTATTGGAGAATAGAGAGATAATCTAGAAAATTAGACTAAAAATGTAATATTTTGATTGTTAAACCGTGTGTGCGTGTTTTTGGGACCTCAAAGGAACCTCGCAAAGACACGCATTTGAGTTTTACTCAGAGCAATGAGGTCACCTTGAAGTCAGTGTATGTGGTGAGGAGCGTGGTCTCCATAAGCGGGTCTGTGGCGCGAGATTCGCCCGACAGCGCCCCGCCAGTCGACCGCCGACCGCCACTGCGACGACGACCGAGCGACTGGGAACGAACATATATTAAAAACAACAATATTACGTTTAAGAATATTTTAAATTTGCCACTTTGGGTTTGTCCATTAATCACGTGATATTTTTTTTGCATTTTTTAACCCCCCCTCCCCCATTGGTGATACGTAGTGAGGTTTAAGACCCCCCCCCCCTCCGCCTTCTCAACATCAAGTGTATTTTTAGTACCTACAACGAATCTTAAAATTTTCTGAATATTATCTTAATTTAAATACAGGTATAAACTATAATCTTATTTTATTTCTGAATTTAAGGACCATATTTGTTTAAAAATCGCGCATTAGACGAAAAAATAAATACACGAGATATCTTACTACACCCCCCCCTCCCGCTTGTGTTATTTTCGTGATTTTTATCAAACCCCTCCCCCCCCCTTTCAAGCCTCACGTGATTAATGGACAACCCCTTTCAAGTTCGATGTGGCTTTATGATTATTGTTCATGATTTACTATCAATACTATAATTTATGTTTTGATAGTAAAATATTTATATACAATGTGTTTAGACGAACGAGCTGAGATGGCCCAGTGGTTAGAACGCGTGCATCTTAACCGATGATTGCGGGTTCAAACCCAGGCGAGCACCGCTGATTCATGTGCTTAATTTGTCTTTATAATTCATCTCGTGCTCAGCGGTGAAGGAAAACATCGTGAGGAAACCTGCATGTGACAAATTTCATAGAAATTCTGCCACATGTGTATTCCACCAACCCGCATTGAAACAGCGTGGTGGAATATGTTCCAAACCTTCTCCTCAAAGGGAGAGGAGGCCTTTAGCCCAGCAGTGGGAATTTACAGGCTGTTACTTTACTTTTTTTTTTTTTTTAGACGATTGACTTACGGTTCGCTTGTGTTTGAGAATGCTGCCATTGACGGTGGCTTTAGGAGTCTTCTTGCCCTCCGCTCCATAGTCGAGCTTCCGCTTGGCGTGCTCCCCCTTGCCCTCCGCCACGGCGCGAGCCGCCAGCCGACCGCTGATGCGTCTGCGAAATCATATTTAATTATATTAGAGCAGATTATCCATTAGTAATTTCAGATTTTATAATCAAAATCAACACATTTATTTTAATATCACATAACAAAATAACAAAAACAATTCACTAATAATATATCCGGGTACTGTAATCTATACTAATAACAACGTACAAATTCCTGCCATATTATACATAGACGACTATATTTTACGTAACAAAAAAAAACTTGCACATACGATTTATTTTGTATAAGAGCAATAACTTATTTAAAACATCAATAATACAAGATAAGATCTAATATCAAATACACTAATTACGTAAGAATACACAATTCGCTACGATAATTACTAAATAGAGCAACTAAATAATTACACTATGATTAAGCAATTTAATTGGGCAGCAACTTGTTATGGATTGTTCTACATTAACAACACTTCTCATTCCCTCTACTTATGTAACGTATAATTAACTTTTAGCTACGTGTCAATAATCAAACTTGCCTGCATGACGTGAATATTTTCACTTCATTAAGTTACAAACGAGCGCTGAAATAGTAGAAGGGATGACAAGTATTTTTGTATTAGAGCATGATTTTTTTAACGCCTACATTAATATTCCCTTTTACATAGAAGTACCACCTCATAGCGAGCATGGCCATTCATGTTTTACATAGTATGAGATAAAACTTATATATATCAACATACTCAGATTGAACACCATTTGCACGGACGGTTTGCTGGGGTGTGCTGGGAAAAGTATAACAGCTATGCTAATAACTTTATGAGGTAGATAGATCAGAAATTATAATAACATCAAGATAGCTCTCACCAATAATGGTTAAAATTTTATTATATATGTATATATATTATAGTTGTAGATATTAAATGATGATTTAAAAAGAGTATTTTTCATTTAGAAATTATATATTTTTGAAAACAAAAGTACATAAGTAATAATTTTTTAATTAAAATTAAAAGATATCGATGACATCTTTTCAGGCTCATGCTGATTGATACTGGTGGCTTATAAAAGAATGAATGTAAGAGTGTAGTTATGTTATTATAATATTTATTAACTGGCATATATTCAACTATGGTTAGCAGTGAATCTGGTGCTTTCAATCTGTATAAATCAATGCATTCATAGCTTACCTCTTCACAGTCGATATAGCGGATCTCTTGAGCGCGGACAGGTTGGAGGAGAGAGTGGTGACCGCCTTGGCTGCGCTACCGGTGATGAGTTGACGCTTGTTGGGGGGTCTAGAAGTCAAAAGACCTGCTTACACTGACTAAACACTTGTAATTAACATGCATCGATGGTGAGGGATTCTCCGATTTTAAATATATATTTATTTATAATAGTACTGTTTATATAGATCATATTGAAATATATAAGAAGTACCTATCATTAATTTCAATGGCATACAGTGACATTTATTAGACTATTCATGCATCATCATGATCAATTAATATTTGATGCAACACACTCTTTACTTTAAAAATTAATAATAAATTATTATTATTGGTTTTGATAAATAAAATACCTGTTTAATTATTATTCAAATCAATATTATTTGCTTTTTAATCATATGTCTCATGTATAATATTTTTTCAATTATTAAATTACAGTTTATAATATTCTAAAAAATGTTTAAAATTTCAAATACCTAGTTCACCAGTAACTCAGGGCCGTATTTAGGGGAGGGCAACCGGGGCAACTGCCCTGGGGCCTCCACATGAGAGGGGGCCACAGTTTTCAGCAAGTTAACAAATACTGAGATATAGTCAAATTATAATAATGTTACCATTTAATATTTTAAAAGTTACCGATACAAATACGAAACAATTCATAGCTTACTGATTGAAATAAAAAAAAACTAATTAATTCATAATCATATAATTATTAGGGTGTTCACGCTTCTGTTTGTCTATGGCCCTCACTGCTTTGTGGCCCCGGGGCCTCCACACCTTTAAATCCGACTCTGCAGTAACTTAATAAATTGCTATAACACCAATAGACAAAGAGATATAACAATAAAAAATGATAATAAAATACCTGTTCTTCTCAGCAGTGGCGGCTAAGCCAGCAGCTGTGCGATTTCGTTTGCCGAGAGGGGAGGTCGCAAGCGATCGGAACAGAGGGGTGGTCGGGGTGAGAGCCTGCTTGCGAGCCGATAGCTTGTTATGACGCTCCTGTATAAGATGTACAGTGTCTTTATTAGAAAAGATTAGTAGTTCACTTCACTCGCGTTTTAGGATGTTTGTTGTCACGGGTAAGGCAAAAAATGTAGCCTATATTTTTTCTCGGTGTTTAAGTTTGATTCACACCAATTTTCATCAAATTTGGTTCAGTGGTTTAGTCGTGAAAGAGCGACAGACAAATACTAAGACAGTCACTTTCACATTTATAATATTAATATAGATTAATTATGTCCTAATAAAGAAGAAATAATCTAATTGAACAAAAATAATACTAAAGTATATTTTACCAAGAAAATAAATGTACTTTTTAAGTTATATAATAAAGAAGAAAGCAGGAATAAAAAATATTTTCTTTATTACATTAACTATAGCATTATATCTTCCAACAAACTTTTAATACATTCTCTTTTTGTAAGACTTATATGAATATACAGTAAAAATAATTGAGTGTGTTCAACTAACCGCTTTTCTAATCTCCCACTCATCTTGTATCAACTGCAAAAGAGGTTTTCCGTCCACAGTGAAGGTGTTGCCTGTCTTAGACTCATATTCAGTGACCAAGTCTCGAATCTGAGCTTCGATTTTAGGTAACTGTAATAAAAAGAATATTATTAAATACCTGAAATAAAAAGCAGTGTATCCATTTTATCGGACTAATATTTAAATAAATTCAAGTTTCAAAATACACTGTGTGAAGGTGATTAAAATAAATAATTGAAAATTTCCGTTAAAAACTTAAGTACATATTGTTTTGAATTCTACAAAAAAAGTAAACTCATCTCTTAAGAAATTTTTTTCATTTCACTTCATCGTGCATGAGGTGAATTGCAAACACAAATTAAGCACCTGATCCTTTACTGATGCTTGCCAGGGCTTAAACTTTTCAAGTCTAAGTCAGATTCCTGGATTTTAATTGGTAGGCCATTCCTGATCTTAAACCTTTAACATATTATAAAATAAATAAAACCAATTACATTGCTAACTATCGTCTTCCGTTCCTTCTCTTCTCGCAGCAATTGTCCTCCGCGGTTGTGATACCGGCCAGGCTCAGAAGCACGCGCTTCTAGTTCAGTCATTTTCAACCATAGATTCTTGCGTGTCACTACCAGCTCAAAGATATGCCTGAGGAAATATTTTATTTTATTTGTATAGAATCTAGATGGCTCATAAACATATAGACAACTAGCCTGCGGCTTCGCTTGCGTTTTAGGGGTTGGTTGTCACATGTTAAGCAAAAAAACGTAGCCTACGTCCTTCTCCTTGGAGTTTAAGCTTCATTACAAATTTCATCAAATTTGGTTAATTGGTTTTGCAGTCAAAGAGCGACAGACGGACAAATAGAAAGACAGAGTTACTTTCACATAAATAATATTAATATAGATATACAAAAACATATCAATACATTGTTTTAACATGAAGAAACCTACCCATAACCAAATTATAGTATTAGCGATAATAATAAACAGATTAAATTATATTGACATTATAAAAAACCAAACAAGAATATAGACTTACTTGTTATCATTGTAATATTTGGTAATTCTATCCAAATATAGTTCATGCAAGGTGAGGGTATCTTCGGTGAATATATCCTGGTAGTAATGCAAAAATTCCTCTCTCTCTTGAGTTGAGTACATCACATTGTCCCACATCAACTTTATCTTTGTACGCACATTTGCAACAAACACCTGTGAGCCAAGATATAAATTTTATGTAAATAAAATTTTAAAGACTATGTTACAGTAACATTAAATTTGTATATATCCAATTATTTATTATTATAATCGTATGGTTTAGCAAATCAGCTGCTCTTATCACGCATCAGTTTGTAAAAGTTGAGTAAATTAACTCATCTTTTTGTGTTGTTGTGCGAAAGTTATGCAAAAGACATCAGAAATATAATAAAATAAACTATATTATAAAACTTTATATATCTTATTTTGAAATGTCCTAATAAAATGTCTTTAAGACATAAGCTTATTAGCATGCAAAAGTTCACATTCGAGCCTTTTTGAAGAAACAAAGATGTGGATCTTTTTGTATTATTGTTTAATTTTTTTTATGTTTAATGAAATTCTCAATATAAATATAACAAATAAATTAAAATCAATTCAGGGTACCTTTACCTATGTAGTTATAGTAGTGCATTTTTATAATTAAAATTTACCTAATTTGCATTTCAATTTTATTATTATAGAATTAACATAATAAATTATGTAGCAAATAAAAATGACTATATAACAATTATATGACTTGTGACATCTAACTAAAGCAAAGTACAAATTACTTCTGGTAAGTTAGGTTCGAATAAGACGTAATTATTGAAAAAAAAAGATAATGACAAACAATTACCGCAATCTTTTGTCTTTTAATCTGATCACATCTCTTTATTTCCTCTTTTAGCGCCGTTTCCGTGGCAGGGTGACAACCAGGATGTGCTTGTAGGAAGTTATCACGATAAATATAGTCTTCCTCCAAACAGTCCCAAAGCTTAGTAAGTCTCTCTCGCAATTCTAAAACCTGTATAAAAAGTACAACTCAATTTAACACATACAAATGTTATAATAATAATAAATAATATAAATATGAGACAACATCACATACATTACTCTGATCCCAATGTAAGTAGCAAAACCCCTTGTGTTAGGGAAATCAGAAGTAAAGACGGTACTACAAACACCCAGACCCAATACAACATAGATAACTTATGGTAATCTACATCGACTCGTCCGGGAATCGAACCTGGACCTCAGAGTGGCGTACCCATGAAAACCAGTGTACACACTACTCGACCATGGAGGTCGTCAATGTTATGAAATTAAAATAAGTATCGACTGACAAAAAATATTTATTTGCAACCCTATTATTTTAGCATAATTCCGTAGCAAAGTAATACAAATTATCAATAATAGTTTAAAAATGTTTATCTAAGTTTGATACACTTTAGTCAATTGTATTGTCTTTATTGTCAGATTAGGTTGGTCTAGATAGTTTTTATACATTTTAGATTTTTCAAAGAGATCCTACTTACCCGGTTGTTAGTTTGATCATACTTCTCTTGCAAATCTTGTTTCAACTTTGCCAGGCGGTCCATATTGTAGTCAGTAACCTTAAAGTCCACTGATAGAGATGTTACAACAGTTTGCTCAAACTTACTTTGGGGTTTTATTTGCAACTTGTCTAAAAATAAAGAAATTGGTGACATCAAGAAAAAGACAAATAAAGGTTTCAAACAATCACAGTTAAAACTTAAAAAGTAATTACAAAGAGTTACTTCATCTTTAGAACTACTTTAATAAATAATTTATATAATCGAATATTATTAACATGTATTCAATTTATTATTGCTTTGATATATTATTATACACTATTAATACAAGAAAAATATAATCATGAGAAAAACAAATATAGGTTTTCAAACATTATCATTGTAAAAACTTAAAAAGTATAATTTTGTTTATATTCGATAAAACAGAATTACAATATTGTTAGAATTACTTTCGTAAAAAAGTTGTATAATGTAATGTTGTTAACTTGTAAATGTATACAATTTATTACTGCTTTAAAATATTACAAATACAAGAAATAACTTACTTATTTATAATGTGTAAGGAATTATTAGTATAGTATATTAGTACATTAAATAACTCAGTAATAAGTTTTATAACTGTATAAAAAAAAATTAAAAAGTTTATTTCATACCCATAATATCCTTAATTTCAGCTTGTGTGTTAAGAAACAACTCTGCCCTCTTATCTCTCTCGGCTTGCAGGACTTCCAAGTGATCTTTGAGCTTATCCAATTCTTCTTCAGCAGGCAAAGGTATTTCCTGTAGCTCATGGGTTGTAACACCAAGCTTTTCAGTAAGATCCCTCTGCCACTCAACAAGTCTTTTCATCTTCTTGCGACGCTGTTCCATTTGCTCTCTATATCTATATTATTAATTCACAATTAAGATTAATATCTTGTTAAGAGATGTTTAATGTAGTTTAAAATAAAGCCTCTTATGTTATTTTTACTTTATACATAAATATAAACATCATGTTTAATGCCTGTATTTCTTAACATAAACTTTAGAAAAATATCAAAATATTTAACTTTATACAGGAGATAACTGAAAAATTACTGCAATGCACTTTATTGTTAACCACAAACAAAAATAAAGAAACCTTAGGATTAATCACAAAAAATAAATTAATAAATAAAACAGAATTTGTAATAATGCTCAAAACAAAATAAATATAAACAATTATTTCATGTGTGGTATAACAGGCGGAGCTATGACTAATTAGCAACTTTTTTATTCCCAGCTTAGAAATAATTTATCCAATTATGATAAAATGTCATTTACCCAGCTATTTGCTCTTCTAATTCTCTCTTATAATCAACTAACATCATTTCTTCTTTGAAGTCCAAAATTGTAATATCCACCGATAGACATCGGCTTAGTTCTTCTGTTTCTTCTTTTAACTCTAGAAATTTAACTTCGGTTAAATTTGTATATGTGTGGGATGTCTAATGAAGTTCTATTTAATTGAGTTTATATAATAAAAATACTTTTAAACTGGATTTTAATCTTTTAATCCAGATTGTGTTTCAGACAAATATAATGCAAAAATTTCCTTATAAATATATTGTTTACTCTAGTGTGTCCATGTACCAATAACTATAATTATTTTGACATGAAATTAACTCTCAATTGGAAATATAAATAATATAACATATGACACACTGTGGACTTTCTATATTCATATTAACTTTTAGAAAGTCATTTATACAGACTTAGATATTTGTATTTTGTTATCCGTTTATTGGCTGTTAGCAATTTGTTATTGAAATTATACTTACTGTCTACTTGACTTTGCATTATTATAAGTTTTTGTCTGGTTTCTGATATCACATCTTTGTGAAACTCCTTCTCAATCTGTTTCAGTTTGATTATATTGCTCACTTTTGTATTGTCATCCACGCCCAAATGAGACCAGTTAAGCCAAAGTTCTTCCATCATGTGACGAATATTCTGAGATATTTCATGAAGAACCTCATTGCTGTAATTAAATTTTCGTGTCTATCATGAAATAAATGAATACAACTAAAAAATTGTAGCTGTAAACCGACGTAATAATTAACACGGTTAAAAATTGATTAATGCAATAATTGTTTCCCCCCAATATAACAATTTATACATCTTTTTAAAGAATTTAAATTAAATATCCGATATAAATATCCAAAAATGTAAAGGTGATTATAGTAACGATTTTTATTCATGTAAATTGAAGAAAAACTTACAATAGCTTGCCGACATCCTCAGTTAACGTGATCATTTTTACGAAAAACTCTCCAAGTAATTGTTTAAAATTCACTCCTTTTAACACACTAACCACTTAATCCTAAATCTTGCGTTATTTTTCAACGAAATCAAATTTTCAGAAATTGATACGACACCGGTTTTAAAGAGACTCGATCGTTTGAAGTTTTCAAAATTCAATACGTTACAAACAAAACGTCCAAATTCCAATGCTTCAATGTGATTGGGCGTTGCCGCCATTGGCGCAGATATCATAGAGATTATGGTCTACGGATTATTTATGTCAATAGTGTGACAAATACAAGAAAGCTGATTCGACTTCAGTTAATTTAATAAATTAATGTTTATTATAATTTAATTTAATTAAAAAAAAATTTTTTTTTGTATTTCTTAAAGTTTTTGAGTTGTTCCTTATATATTATCTATAAAACATTTCATCTATAGATATATTATTATAATTTAGTATTATACAAATATATTTATGTTATTATGTTATATATATATTTAACAAATATGTTAGGCTACTATTTTATTATTGTAATTTAAAACTATATATAAAAAAAGCATGTTTGTGATCAACAATCGAGTCTATTAGATCTTATCCAATTTTTTAGTGTATTCTTAAAAATCAGAGTCTAAATATGTGGTTATAAATTTTATATCTTTTATCATAATAGGTTAAAGCCAAATAGTTATTGCCATGTGAGAAAGAAAAATCTTAACATTTTCAAAATTCATCAGAAATAATCACCGTAAATATAGTGAAAATATAAATAATTTTTATAATGTAACATAAAAATTTACTTCTAAAAAATATGTATCCATAAACAAAATATATTTTATGAAGTTGCAACACTGATGAGGCAAGTAAAAAAAAAGCAGAACTATATTGAGGACCAGTTTGAGATTTGAAATAAAATAAATCAACGTATATTTCGAGATTACTTTCATTTAATCCAATTTTTGCGATTGCCTTAGTATATCTCATACAAATTAAAAATCAAATATTTGATTTTTAACTTCTATGAATATGTGTATTCAGTATTCACAGAAAAAATAAAAACATCTAAAACTTTACTCATATACTTAATTCATTTATTTATAAGTGGATATTTACCATTTTTAAATTATCCAAATAAACAACAAAGCATAATGCATTATTGAATTATATCTTACGAGAGCGTGCGAAATAAACGACAAGTCGTTACGCAACTATTTTCTCAGAGTAAAATATCCTATAAAACCAACTTTCATCGATTGGAATTGCAGTTAGTAGACAGAATAAATTTTATATGTGCTATATTTGCATTATATATACCAACTACCTCTATAAAATTATTACAAACCAGCTTGTAAACTTAAGCATAATTAGAAAAGTATTTAAATTTTCATAAGTTTTATTTTATATTAAAAAATAAGTAGCATGCCAGTGCCCTTGTCATCCGAAGCAATAATTATTTCTTTAGCGTTAGCTAACTCGGTTAAGACATTTCCGACGTGGAAATTGCGATGATACTTCCTTTGTTGACATAATTTAGTTTGAAACCATATAATTATATATTTAAATATTGTACGCAGTATAATAAGAGCTTAGTATATGTTTTAATGTATTTTGATTCACTTAAAGTATATCATTTATAATAATTTGTAATAACATTTAAAAAACTATAATCTATAAAGTATAAGTAACCATTGACAATTTACGATGATATCAAATTATTGTTTTATCGTCCGAATTGAATATATTATATGAACATGTATAACAAAGTATCAAAAAATAACGGCTCGGATGGTGTATATAATGTTAGAGTTATTTTTGTTATAAATTGTATAACTATAATTTATTATAATAATTTAGTTAATAATATGTCGTTTGACTATTTTTAGAATATCTTGTAATGTAATATTTTAATTGTTCACGATGAATACTGGCCGATTGTCTGATACTGGCCGGTAAGAAAGAGAATGTCAAGAAATCGAATGCGACGGCAATGTTTGGTGATTTTTATATTATTGATTTGGAAATAATGAGAATGAGAAGCTAAATTTAGATATGAAATACGAGATGTATTGTAAAACATGAAATAGTGGATAAAATGAATGTGAAAATAGTGCTAATAAATGAATCTGGAAGAATATCGTTGTTTAAACTCGTGACCATCCTAAAAATAATATTATGCTTTGCCAAATGGCTTTATATGTAAATTTTGTCTAGCGGAAAAACAGTTACAGTGTCAAGGTCGTGTAGGAACATTAATATGGTTACTTAAGTTAGGGTTATGATCTAAGAAAAGTAGGTAAGCGATCGCGGAAGATCGAGTGATTAGAAATCAGAAAATCGATTCGAAGACGATTGGATTAAGAGAAATTAAAATATAATTAAAGAATTAATAAAAATAATGTTTAACGTTTTGTGTATTACCAGTGGTAAATGTGTCTATAGAGGCAAATGTGTCGTTTTAATGATGAAATATAAGACCAGCGTTTTTAAACCTTATGCACCTTTAGTGCTTAAGTTTTGACTCTGTTATTATAAAAAAGGATAGCGGTGGTGGTCACAAAGTGTTGTGTCATTATCACTTTTATACCAAGTTATTCAGGCAACTGAGCGATAAGAAAGTTGCGGTTTCGATCTTATTATATAAAATTAATAAAATGATACCTACATGAAGACCTAAATATACATTTGTATATTTAGTTTTAACATTTACATCTAATAAATAATTGAAGACAATCGTATTTCATTAAGCCAGGATTGGTGGCGAACAAATTCCGTCAGAGACTTGAGGTCGCTGAATGAGACCCATAATTTAAAAATTTGATATAATTGTACTATTTACTCAGTTTACATTTGTATAGATAAGTGTTTATGTTTATTAAGTTTAAATCTTGCAAGTAAAATATGAGTATGCATAGAATATAGATGGAAACAAATACGAATTTTATATACGAATAAACATTACAAGTAAAGCACTGTTGATTGAGACTTTATTTATTAATTTATGTTATATGTGTATGGGACATAAAAACTCTAATTCAACGTTTATATAGATACTAAGAATATTTTGAAAGCCTTCTTTAGGATTACATTCACCTGGAGGCGTTTGGAGTTCCCCAGGATCAGATGCCTGAGGAACTCCCATTTGACTAGTTAGTCCCTACTCCCTACCATTGGCCAGGATTAAAGATAGGAATCAAATATTGAACCGATCCATTCACAGATATTTTAATCTAATACATACACAGATAATATATTACAAAATGTTGTTCTTTTATCTATAAAAGAAAACCATAAAATTATAGAACATTTTATACTTTACGGAAACTTTAATGTAGCACAATATTTAAATGATAACGATGAAATGTAAATTATTAGAGATCGATGTTGTTACAAGTCTGTTATCCAACGAATCAAAATCTTGTCACGTCACATATTATTGAGGGTAACGATAGAAAATAGCTCATAACATGTGTGATTATTGTTACTAATGCAATGATATTCTAATAAACAGATATGTTATATCCATACTAAACAACAGAAAAAAGTGTGCCGCGCTGGGGACCGTTCATTTTAGTTTATTTGTACATTTCGTTAAAAGTAAATGGGGTTGCTTGATAAAAACATTAAGTAAAAGGGATAACTAGATGCTTTAATTACGCAAAACGTATTACTACGTAATTATGGTGTATTATAACGTATTACTACGTAAAACAACTAAAGGCAAACGTCCCAATTAGGACGTTTTCTAGTCTTCACTTTTTGCGCGTTAATAACATATCTGTTTACTACAACATCATTGTACTAATGGGATTGTTATATTTTTATATTGTCTATGAAAATTAGATTAATGACCATAGAGAATAAATATCGATTACATTGTATTATTAAACAAAAAATATTGTCGGTTGAGGATTTAATTTATTAAACAAATTATCAACTATCTCCTGTTATCTCCTGGATACATTAACGAATTAAAAAAATGTCATTATTAATATTTCTCCACCATTATGTAAATTCTTTTGGTGCACTTTATTTATTCTAATTAACCGTGTATTAATTACATCGCGTGTATGTACTTAATTATCATTAAAATATCTACAACACACTAACGTTGTAACTGTGTGTGCTGCAGAACAATTATTGGTCGTTGATTTCACGTAATATTTGTATAGAAATGTCATAATTGATCGTTATTTACATCTAACGCTTAAGTTACATTTTTATCAACCTCTTGAAATTATTGAACGTAAGTGAAGGTAAATGTGTTTCTCTAAATACTCTAAAAATATTTGAAAGTATTTAGAAATTGCTTCTAAGAAGGTTCTTCTTTTTATTTAATTTTAAAATGTTATCTAAAGCAAATATTTTCGATAGATCACCACAATATTTATTTATAGTTAGGAACCCTTCTAAATGTCATACTAGGTATATTATTATTTTTTGTCATAAATAAACTTGAATGCATAAAAAATATACATTTATCCCAACAAAATCTTTCTAAATCTTAATATAACCGCCAAATTTACTTATTTTCGTTTAAAAAATCATTAAAATTGTTCCATATTTAAATATATACAAAACGTACATAATTTTGAACACAACATTGAATGTACATGTGAAAGAATATACAATGGATTAAAAAGTTTTCGTCACTGTTTATCTAAATATGCAGACATTCATTGCTGTTTCATTACCTGTTCGAGTTACATAAGCAAATCTAAGGTGATTTCGTAATTCAATTCACAAGTTATTTGTTTCATACTAGTCACAAAGATCTTAACGCAAGTTTTCTTGGATACATATTATTAAAAAAAAAAGAATGTTATCGATACTAAATTTGCAACTGATATATTACTCAAGGTGGAACAACATTGGGATTCGAATTTCAAACAGTGAGTGTGATACAGTTTCCTAGCCAACCTTAGGTTTGATTTACGTAATGTCGCCTGTAATATCGAGTGTCTGCCTTACTTGTTCTCATTCCTAGATAATTATGAATTTAAAATAGACAGAAATAATAAAAAGTACTGTAATTTTCTGTTTCGAAAATATTGCTTGCATCAGCTCAATTCTCTTTGGAATGTTGCACTTAAAATAATCTTTACAAAAAATCACATTTGAAAACATTATTAGTAATACTTAGTAACCGAATATGTATGAGAGAATTATTCTTTTCTAAAATCTAATGAAAATCAAAATGTAATCATTTTCATATTTTAGATGCAAATATTTGTTATGAATGGAATGCAGATAGACTATTACCGTTTTCATTTCATATACCTAGATATCATTACTTTCTATTTCCATATAACAATTTAATTGTTCTTTATAAAATTATTAAACATTTAATTCATTTGAATTTGCATATTATTAATACCTAAAGAAATTAGATGATTTTATCGCTCTCTTTATAACAATATAATAAATGATAAGTCAAAATAATTTAGTTTCTAAATTTCTTAATATGAAAGGATATTCTTATTAATAATTTAGTGCAATAAAAAGATTGGACTAGGTTATATCAAATACTAAATACCGCTCTCTTTAAATTTTATTTCACAGAATATTTGCTATTATTTTAACGTTCAGTCTGGTCATTTAGAATGATGCTTCAAATAATACCTAAAAACAAACACGGCCAATGTATCCAATATATTCAACAGAACACGTTGAAGGTAATCAGACTCTGCAGTTTACTTCGCGGACGATGGCGAAATTTCATAGATTTGTGTAGAGTCCGAAAAGATTACTTTATTGCTCCGTTGCGCCGTTTAATAAGAAATATGTTATTTAAATCTTTGCCTCATTTTCGTAATCTTTCATTAAAAAAAAAACAAAATGTACATCATTAAAAAAAACTATATAAGTATATATATTATATAAGAAATAAAATAAAAAATAAATAAATAATTGATATCATATTAATATGATATCCCCAGATATTGGAGTGACTTTTATTTGTAACGATAAAATCTAGCCTAGCGTTTACTCCGGTTGAGTTGCAGAATATTGCAACTTATAATTTACACCGTCTCTATTACACTTCTCGCTATGAAAACTTTTTTAATGATATATCGAATGACTTGTCGAACGTTTAAAAACTAAATGTTTTATTTTTTTTTAATATGATCAATCCTTAGCATAGTGTCTATAAAAATAAAATACATTAAATAATAATTAAAAATATTGTTAATGTGACATTCTTTAATAAATTATTTTTTTGGAGATTAATTAATTTAATAAGTAAGAATTACAAGTTTAATTATATCGAAAACTTTAAGTAATTTAATTTGATATTATAGTTTTAAGTTACGTAAGGTTTAAATATAATTAAAGATATGGGAACTATTGAAATAAAATAGTCACAATTTATTTTCTACATTCAGCACAGGATACAAAGAGAATCAATAAAAAGTTATCACCAAGCTGTAAAAAATAATTAATGTATTCATTCCAAATGATGAGTTCAATGCATGTTTTATCTGTTTCTTAAAATATCGAGGATTTGATAGGTTGTACACTGTTAGCATTTGCCCTAGTCTTAGATAAAATAAAAAACAAAAACAGAACGTTAGAGGTTCGACTTTCAAATGCTTAGCTGAAACGATTGTGGAATATTATAATGCTAGACTTGTGACTGGAGGAAACTTTTTAGAAATTACATATACATGCATTGTAATATTTCTTCGAGTTGTTACATTCATGAACATAAATAAGACCTAGCTTAAGAAAATATTCAGACGTATTGAGTCAAAAATACCGACATTCATTTAAAACAATCTAGTTCAATCTTTGTCGGCCTTAATTTCGTTTGTCGTTATTTTATTACGATATAACGTAATGCTTTTATATTTTTATAACACTTAAGCCTTTCGTAAATGATAATGAACTGACAGAGAATTGAAAATAATTGTTTTTTTTTGTAGGCTTACTTGTAGAAGAAGTATTAATTAATTGATAGTAATCTACATTTAATATTATAAATGTGTAAGTAACTCTGTCTGTGTGTCGCTTTTTTACGACCAAACCGCTGAACCGAATTTGATGAAATTTGGTTTGAAGCAAACTTGAACTCCAAGATAAAACATAGGCTACTTTTTTGTCTAACACATGACAACCTAAAACGCAAGCGAAGCCGCGGGCGACTACTAGCATCAATATACTACGTTATTCATCCATCAGTCGATACAGTATTGTAATATCTTATGATCCTTTGTGTTTAGTGTTTTAATATGATTTCTTAATATTTATAGATTTTTATAAAACAAATAGAGTGAAGTGTGTAAACTTTTGCATGAAGATTTAAATTAAATTAACGAAACATTTGATTACTATTTCGAAATACATAATGTTTATTAATTTAATAGTAGACTGTTTAATACATACCCATTATGTGTGTATATAATTAGGCAAGCATATATTGAATTAAATTTTTATTCATACATATGTCTCTTAGATTGTTATTTTTTAACAGAAGATTAGCGGAACTTAAAATTAATTAGCTAGTAATTATAATTATACTCTTGATTTCACTATTAAATACATTTTATGTGTCTGATTAACGGAAATATGTATACAAAATTGAAAGTATTATACAAATCTTAAATTCACTTCCATTGGTATTTAGCATAAAAAATAAATCTTTAATGCAAATCAATGACGATTAATAGATACATTAGCGAGGTATCGCATACGAATGATACCTAAATATTTAAATTGTGTTGTTCTTTGATCGACTTTTTCTCCTATCTCTAGATAAATTTCTATCTATTGTTCTTAAGACGCGTACCAAATGCCAATGTACCGTTCGCAAGTACACGTAATATCAAAGCAGAGCACTCACACACGCGAATGTCAGAGAAACTGAGTATATAAGCGATGCAAATAGCAATTGCTTGCATTACCTACCACCCTTTCGTGGAGTCGTGACCAGTACTGAACCTACCGCAATGAAGTACCATGTGCGTAACGTGATTTTTGTGCTTGTGATTTTAATTAATATAATCCTATGGTGAATTCGGAATATCAGGCATATTATTACTAGTGGTTGATTTAATTTATTAAGTTTATTTATGATATTAATATATGTAGAGTTAATGAACCGCTAATGAGAATACTTTCTTCCTGGTATATCGGTTAACTATTGTAATAACTTTGTTATAGGAAGCCTTTCTCTTACGTAAGGAAGTTGGGTTCCTCATGCTAATCATATCAAAATATATAGCAACTAAAAATATATATTTGTCAACATTCGACATGCATACCATTGCTCTTTCAATATATATTTTTTTTATCCACTTTAAATTATGTACAGATTACTTATTCCATCTTCATTTGCAGATTTTCTTGGGACTCTTCGCCGTGGCGGCTGCCTATCCAGGCATTATCCACCAGGAAGCCCCACAACATGCGGAGAGCTTCGACCATCAAGCCCTTATTGGCGAGTCAGGACACCATCATCAAGTGCAACACGAGCACGCCAAGTCACACCAATCTATCAAATTCGAGCACTTCCACCCAGTTCCAGTGTATGTCAAGAAAGAACACAGCCATCTTCTTAAGCACCCCCTTGAAAAGGGAAAGTCTGAGCAAAACTTGAAACAAATTCACCCTGAAACTCAGCACAGCCACGGTGGTGGTCTTGTCTTGGAAGACCACAGACTGGACACTGAGCACTTAGCTGCTAGCCTTGGTCATGGTGGTTTCGAACACGGTGGCCTTGAACAGGGATCTTTGGAGCAAGGAAGCTTAGAACACGCTGGTCTTCAGCATGGTGGTTTCGAGCAACAGGGAGGTTTTGAGCACTACTCTGGCAGTTACGAGGGTGGCGAAGGCTTAAAAGCATACGCTGATTCACATGAGCCTGAATTTCAGGGTCATTTCTATCCCGAACACTCTCAAGGGCTCTCAGGCGCCAGTGGAGAGGGTTACAAATATGAGCACTATTAATCGCATTTAACTTAAATCCTACGGGCGTACCAGTGTGAAGGATTCTTCACCGTCTCAAATTATTTTAAGATGTTCTTCTTGCCTGTTGAGTAAGCATAATTTGCAGCATGTATTGCTGATCAGAGGCTTTGTGATTATTAATGCTTCAAAATTTGATAAAAATGTACCTGACATACATAGGTTAAAAGTAAAATTGTTAAATAACCCGTGAATTCTTTTGGTGGTGTAAATGTTGAGGAAAATGTGTGTCGGCACTTGTATTATGGTATTATGTATATTTTATCCCTTTATGGTGTGTCGTCCTTGCTTGTTTCTGTATAGTATTATAATGATTATAATTAAGGGCGTATGATGAGTCCCAGTGAAATTGTGATATTAATAAAATGTTGAATTTTAACAATATCAAGTTTAATTATTAAATCCTTACCATAACGAAAAACGAATACAAATTAGGATATTTTGAAAGTTTCCAATAATTACTAAGTAAAATATTTTGTGTCAAATCTTTAAGAATGAGCACGCATTTGCATAACAATGTTATGTTAATAACTAATAAGTAGGTGTCCAGTTAAATAACACGCGGTGATTCAAACATCGCTATTACGTTCGTGGCTTGTCGAGCTTAACAATATAAATCTCGTTGCATAATATTGGATTTCGACCACAAATTCAATAATAGGCTTTTAGAATGTTTTTTTATATCTTAATAATAATTTTATTACTACATAATTAAATTACATACTCCAAAATAATGAATGCAATTAATTAATTATTATATTAGCAATCCGTGGATGGTACAGTTTCGACTTCCTCGAACATAACAGATTTTGAAATGGCATAAAAGTGAGTCAGTATGCAAGAAGCGGGTGGGGATTGCGCAAATCGGTAGACACAATAATTTCACCGATACTCAATAGATTGTCTCTAATTGATATGCTGTTAGATAAAGTCACGATGCGTAATTTGTGAACCAATTACTTGAGCAATATTGGTTTAAGATATTTTCATAAGATTGATTTAATAACATATTGTACGTAATGGTAACGTACTCACTTGAAAAGACTCTCTCTCATTATAAGAGATAAATAATTTTTCTAAAACTAGATTTTTTTAACTTCTAATATAATGCAATATACATTTGTCTATTTTAAATTATATTTTGTCAACTATAGTTAGACTGTTAAAAATGACATTAGTGACATTTCAAATTAAGAATGTTTTTGATACGTGATTAAAAAAAAAAACATATGTCTTCCTGAATTCTTTGAACCGATTCTTATTTATTCAGTTGGATAATGTAACCAGAAGTTTATGCAATTTAACGCCAAGCTGGTATTAATCTATTCCAACCATAAATAACATGTTATAATGGTTATTATTGCTCTAATTCGTCAAACCGATGTTACGTGATTAATATCAAAATCGACTTAACCGACTTTGCAAGTAACGAGTTATTGTAATTACTCACATTTCAATTATTTTACATATACTTAAAAGTCTTTTGAAATATTACGATGTTGTTTAAAAAGAAAATCTATAGTAAAATACACATAGATATATTTATTGAACAGACTAAAATAAAAGTATCATATGTTAAGCAATATTGGTAATTAAATTAAACGTAATAAGTATTATTTATAAACTTTGTTTAATGGTTTGGTTTAAAAATAATCTCCTCTTTTTGTCATCATTGATTTGAAATTCGAAAGAATAAGACAAATTTTCGATTAACCTAAATATCATTTACTATTTAAATATCAAATAGTAATTCTGACCCTTTTTGATTAATTTTATTCGAACATTTATTGTTATTAAAATTTATGATTATTTTTTATATATGGAAATGGATATGTCAGCAGTCTTAGCGACTGAGGAGTTACTAATTTCGAAGATGTTTGCGCAATCTCCGTGATTACGAATAATAAACCATTTAGTTTCTCCTTCCTGATGTTCAACTAGATGATTTCGTATTCAAAACGGTAGGCGTAGGCTTTCTAAACGAAGACGCGTTATCTATTTGAAGAATCTTCAACTATTTCCCAAAATATATCTACACGTTCCTATTTAAAATTCTGTAGTTTGTTTACCCCAAATCTTAAATTACAGCTGTTGTAAATCTTGGGAAATACTACTAAGTTATTTCATTTTTTTTTACGTAATGTACATTAAAATGCCGACAAATTAATAATAATAACCACTTTCCGTAGAAAAGGTAACAAATTAAATTTAAGAAAAAAAATAGTTAAAGTTTAAAATAATTATCTAGTTAAAATTAGTTTTATGTTCAAATGATCACTTGTGTCTTTGTCGGGGTTTGAAAATAAAACATTATGATATTCAATGAAACATTTCGTTTAATAACAATTTAACAAGAGCCTTAAAATTAGACAACAAACACTTAAGCTAAATGAAAACATTTTTACAAATTAATAAAGCGTGCATTTAAAGAAGGGTAAAGGACTAGGACTTAAGATAGGGTACGACAATGCATTACCCTCAATAGCATACGTCATTCAAATGTGAGTTATCATTTTTGGTATTTAGTACTAATAGTAATAGTATACTAATAGTGTCTAACTACCGGTACAGGAATATGCTTGACGATTTCTAAAGGTACGGGATAAGGATGTGGGATTTTAACCTCGTAGGGCTCAGGAACAGGAACTAGGACTGGTGTAGGAACATTGACTTTCCTTACAACCGGCACGGGAAGGTGTCTCGTTACACTTACTTCTTTGTGGATAATTATTGGTGGTCTTTGATTGACAGCTTTAGCTTGTTCACTTTGTCTTTCATCTTCGAATGCTTGTTGTTGTCTAAAGATTGATTCGATTTGCTTCTCAACTTCAGTTTTCTGTTCACTTTTAGCATCTGATTGTACTTGTTTAGCTTCATCTGTCTGTGTGTTTGTTTCGTTCATATTTTGGTTTTCCTGTTGAACATTTGCTTCTTTCATTTGTAAACGGTTTTGTGTTAAAATACCTTCCCATTGCTGTTTAAGCTGCTCATAAGGTAAGAACTTTTCCTTGTAAGCAGACTCTGGACTAAAAGGTACCCAATCAGACTCCTTTTTTAAAGTACTTTCTTCTGGTGTTTTTCTTTCTTGCTGAGAATTATAAGTGTTCTGTGGTTCATTTCTAAAAATGTCAGTGAAAAGCTTTTGTCTCTTTTCTTCCATTGGTTTTTGCTCTGCATTGTTTTCGTCTTCAGAATTTAATTTAGGATAAAATGAATATTGTGATAAAGCTTCTCGTTCTCCCTGTGGTGCGGCCTGGGGCTTTGCAGTTTGAGAGATTACCTTGTTGTATTGATTATATGTTTTTATTCTTGATTGTTGTTGATTGTCATGCGATAGCAGTCCACGAAGTTCTATTTTGGATTCTTCAGTCTGTGAAGGTTTCTTGTTGGACTGATTGTAGGTTTTCAATGGTTTTTGTTGTTGCTGTTGTTGTTGTCGTTGTTGTTGTTGTTGTCGTTGTTGTTGATTGTCATGTGATAAAAGTCCCCTGAGTTCTAACTGGGGTTCTTCAGTTTCTGAGGGACTCTTGTTGTACTGGTTAGAGTTTTTCAATTGTTGTTGTTGTTGATTTTCTTTCGCTAAAATTGGACGAAGTTCTGCCTGGGGTTCTTCAACTTGTGAGAAAATATTTTTATACTGTTTATATTCTTTCTGTTCTTTTTGTTGTTTACCGCTTGATAGAAATCCACGAAGTTCTGGGTGGGATGCTTCAATTTGTGCGATAACCTTGTTATATTCGTTCAGCTGTTGTTCTTGGTTGTCACGCGATACGAATTCACGAATTTCTGGCTGAGATTCTTCAATTTCTGCGATAGCTTTGTTATATTCGTTCAGCTGTTGTTCTTCATTATCAGCAGATAGAAGTCCACGAAGGTCTGGCTGGGATTCTTCAATTTCTGCGATAGCTTTGTTATATTCGTTCAACTGTTGTTCTTGATTGTTAAGAGATAGAAGTTCACGAAGGTCTTCTGGCTGGGATTCTTCAATTTCTGCGATAGCTTTGTTATATTCGTTCAGCTGTTGTTCTTCGTTGTTACGTGATAGCAATTCGCGAAGTTCTGGCTGAGATTCTTCAATTTGTGCGATAGCTTCATTATATTCTTTTAGCTGTTGTTGTTGATTATTACGCGACAAAAGTCCACGCAGCTGCGGTTGTGATTCTTCGATTTGTGAGATAGGTTTGTTATATTCATTATATTCTCTAAGTTTCTGTTGCTGTTGATTGAGTCCACGAAGTTTAGGCTGGGACTTCAGTTGTTTTTGTTGATTGTTACGTGATAGAAAACCATGAAAATCTGGCTGAGATTCTGTAATTTGTGAGATAGCTTTGTAGTATTCATTATATTCTTTCAGTTGCTGATTGAGTCCACGAAGTTCTGTCTGGGCCTCTTCAATTTGTGAGAGAGCTTTGTTGTATTCATTATTTTGTTTCTGTTGTTGTTGTTGTTTACCATTAGGCGCTTTAACTTGAGGTTGTTCAGCTTGAGAGTTAGCCTTGATGTACTGATTATATGCCTTTAACTGTTGTTCTCGATTAGAATTTTTTAAACCTGATTGTTGACGAACTCTTTCAGCGTTAATTTGTTCTTGAGCGTCCGCAGATACTTTACCATTTCTTAAATCCCTAATTTCTTGTGGAGTCAGATATAATGTATACTCTTGATTAACAAATCTTTTATCAACCTTCTGCGACGAAGTTGATGAAGTTGATGATTCTTCTGCAGCTCGTGGACCAGTTTTAAGTTGTTTCGATGTACTTAGCACCACTAGGGCTAAAATGCAAAATATCTGAAAAAAAAATAAAGTCTAAGTCGGTAACGAAATCAAAACACGAAGTATCAATAACAAATTCAGATTCTTCGATTTCTACTCTACTACTCTTACTATTACTACTTTCTTCAAATTCTACAACTTGGGTTTCGATCAATTCGCAATAAATCTCCAAGCCATCTCTTCAAAGAGAGACGGAAATTTACAGGCAGTACTTTTTTTATAATCCAAATTATATCGATAACGAGACCCTTATTTCTATAAAGTATTTTATATATTTAAAAAAAAACCTTCACCCAATAGTACGGACTCTAATAATACGAATGTGATAGAATTCACGAGAATACTTACATATGTTAGCAACTTAGTCATGATTGTTGCTGTCGATGAGATCAGAAGAACTCTGGTGAAGATCGAGTCAGGACATCTTTTTTTATACTCGCGAGCTCAAAAAAATATAAAATGGAAGTTGTTTTGGAATAATTTAGAATAAATTAAGTACGTTTTGATTTTATAATTCACCGGAAGCATCGATGAATTTGATCAGTACATAAATATTGAGTTTAATGAAAAAATGCCGTTTTCTGTGTTAAATATGTAAAACTATGTATGTGTGGACGTGATACAATTCGAAACCACTCCATGGTTTGTCAAATTTCTAAAATTATGAAACATTTTGGGTTATAAACCACGCCTATATTCTCCAAATACAGTTGCATCATATTACATTATTTTTTAAGTTCCTGGTAATGTTTTATAATATTGATCTATTAATCATAGATAGGTATTAATACATTTCATAACCTTCTAATAAAGCATCTAATTATACTTAACGTGCATAAATCTCTTGCTAACAATTTACTGCAATGAACACTTAATTCATGCTCAAAGTTATTCTTTGATAGTGCTTCATTTTAAATTAATCAAAATTTATAAATTGTTTGATGACCATACATATAACATAATTCTTATAAGTTTACATAGTACCAGGTATTACCATTAAATACCTTTGAGGTTTGACAATGTGTTTAAATACAACGTTTATTGCTAATTGTTCATTTACTGTCGTAGTATCAAAATTAAGACCTCAATAATGAATTTATTGTACAATGTTATGTAGTTTGAATTTGAAAATATTTCGAATTATATATATTATATTGAATTATCGAAATTAATTTGGAAAACTACCTACATACAATTCCGGAGTTGCCTTATTTGTTCGATAATTATATTTCTAAAATTATATTACATAAGAATTATTTAGATTAGGAAAGGTTAGTTACATAAGCCACATAGTTGTGGGAACGTTTAATATTATGACATCCATACCTGATTCAGCTGTGTTTTTAATGTATTCGTTTTAACTAAATTGGATTGATATCCAAATTGTTTAGTAGCTCTATATTTTTTTATTTAAACAAACAAAGGTACAGTAAAACAATGTTGAAGTTAAGTGAATGGTCGGTAAAGACTCAAATAAGTCTATTAATGCTTAATATTACGCTAAAACAAAACAAATATATCAAAAGGCGAACAATGAATATTTTGAGCCATATTTTATTCAAAACATATCATTGAGGAATTAAAACTGTTTTGTGGTTAATCATTCAGACTATACTAACCATTTTAATACCTTTGAAAATGTACTGAAATTACGAAATATTAACTATTTAACTACCATTAGTGTTTATAACTCTTGTAATTAATGTTATTACAACAACTACTTGGCCTAACATGTATTTTATACTTAGTACTTAGTGCGTCATAAAATTAATCAATTTACTAAGAATGTAGTATATAAAGTATGTATATATACATCATATAGAACAAGAGAAAGATCATTGAGGGCACTGAGATTAACTAGAAGGACGAAATTCCGTTCACTGTTACATTTTGTCGCTAAGTTACGATGGAGCAAATAGATTTCATCTAAAAGCGAACACATAATTGTTGATTTATGTGATACAGCGGCGTCAAATTCTCAAACGCCTGTCGTAACAGTAAGACAATTAAATCAAGATAAATAAATTTAATAATCAGTTATTTGAAGGTACAGTATTTTGAGTAGGTATATCAAAAAGAGGTCTTTTGATCGCTCTCAAATCATAACACTTTTAAAGGAGCTAATTTAAAAAAAGAGTTTATTATTTAGGAGTCGAACTCCTATGTAGATGAGTTTTTTTGAAAAACCATATTTGTTAAATGCCTGCCTAAACAGATTTGAATGTATGTCTTTCGATACAATCCTAACACGGATCAGACTGGCACTGGCTAAACATATTTTGACTTTTTGTTCATTTTTTGCCGTCAAAATTAATGTTATAGATTTATAAGCTAAATAACTATAAAATGTGTCTTATGTCTAAGTTATTGAGTCATTAAACCAAACTCTACATTAAACATACTTATTATATGTATTTTACGTCTAATTATATTTTATTCCCTCCTAGGCACACAGACACAAGCACGAGTGTTATCTATTTTATAATACATTATTTAATAATTATCTCGATACTACTTTAAGTTTTAGAGCAATTCGTGGACAAACATACACTCACTAATTAAGCACATGAGCTTGGAAGCCTAAATGGATCATCATACTCAAATATAATTAAAATCTAACATGAATTAATGACCTCCTTTTTAAAGTCGATAAAAAATTATTTTAAAAAATGGGCTAAGTCATTGGATGGGACATTTAATCTGCCTTATATTTGAACCTAAAAGGATTGTCCGTATCCTATTCCATTTCAATTCGAAAATCGTTTGCAAAAAAAAATAATCGCAAACTCTATTCAAGTAGGCTTGAAAAGCACTTTTGAACCGTTTGGAATGTAGACGCTACCGAGAAGAACCAACAATAACCTCAATAGTTACTGTTTTCAAAAATTTGAAACATATGTTATTAAATTACGCTTAAGCACTGTTGAAAAGTTATTTTACACTAGCCTTGTACGCGTTTGAATGTAACAAAAAACATATGATTGCAGCCTAATTTACTCCATATTATATCAGTTATCTGCCAGTGAAAGTCCCGCCAAAATCGGTCAAGCCGTTCCAGAGATTAGCCGGAACAATCAGACAGAAAGACAGACAAAAATTGTAAAAATGTTATTTTGGTATATGTACCGTGTATATACATACATATACATATGTATTGAGTAGAAAAGGGCTGTCTTAAATTTTCGCTATTATTACACATTGAAATAAAACTTTATTATTATATAAGTTTTATTTCAATAGAAAAGGTCTATTTTAATATTACAAACAGACACTTCAATTTTAATATATGTATAGATGATTAAAATAAATGACAAAGTGGTACCGGTTCGATATCCAGTACATCAAGAAATTGAGTAAGCCCTCTTTAGCGCCTTAATCATATTTATCAATTTATCAGCTCAGCTGTATACTTGCCAATGGATGAATAGTTAACATCTTCGAAATTAAACATGCCTCATTGGCCAAGTGGCCAGTTTATTAAGTTGCAATACCCAAAGTGTTGAAATTGATGATTGCTTGTGTTTTTCTGAATTAATACAGCAGGTTCAAGCTTGGAATTAGTTTATAGTCATATCATCATCCATCATCATAATTTTGGAAATCTCCATAACTAAGTTGTGTCGGATTATAAACCAGGTTGGATTATGGGAACGCATTTGTTTTGTGCATACATTGCCTCTTCAACTTATCCAAGACACGTAAGTATCTTAATTATAAAAAGCATTTATACCGAATAATAATTGATTAAAAAGTATATATTAACAAAATAAAACTCAAACCACACGTTTATACGTTTTTAATTTTTAAACATAAATATTAATATTTTTCTACAAGTTTAAGCTGGTGGCTCGTATTATGTACTGAAATACTTTATGAAATATGTTTATATATGATGTTGTGTTTTTCTATATAACTTAGACATTATATACAAAATCTTTTAACCAATTTACTGTTTTAGTAAATAACCGTTTACGAATATATGTATTTTGCAAATAAAAATGTTTTATTTACCTTTATTATATTTGCATTCATTATATTTTATTATAATTACGATCATCAATCGTATTTAAGAATTACAAAATAAAAACTTGTTTAAGAAAATAAAAACAAATACAATTATACATTTACATGTACTTTTGTTGAGGTATAAGCGATCTCTTAATAAAAAAAGCTTTAAACATATCATTTTATTACAAAATGAATAATTATAGTTAGCTTCACTTTTATTCGGATTATCTTTAGTAGTTGACAATTCAAATTACTAAATTAAACAAAAAAGCTGTATAACTTATTTGAAAATAATCTTCGTGGTCCAGTCATATAAATAGGAGCTTCTCTTTTTGGGGTATTTCATTAAAATCAAGTATACGAAATATTTATTTTTAGTTTTACAAAAATTCGTAACATACATACTCGTATTCGTTCAAAATGTATGATGAGACTACTTCGATCATTATCCAACTGTATAAAATTATTAATTTTGTAAGCCAGTTATAGTAATATAACATGTACCTACTGTCATACGTTGTAAAGTATAGTCGAATTGGGTGAAAATTAAGTAAAGATCAATAATTTTTTTAATTTTTATTTGTATTACATAATCACCTATATAACAGAACACAACAGTCAACAATATTTTTAATTTCAACAACAATTTAACATTTAATAAACATCTATTTCAGACTCTTTAAAAGGTATTAAAATTAGTTGACAGAACAATTTAATGTTTCCTGATTACTGGTACAGGGATATGCTTTATAATTTGGTAAGGCACGGGGTATGGGTGAGGTACTTTTACTTCATAAGGTTCAGGCACGGGAACGAGCACTGGGGTGGGCACTGAGACCTTTACCTTTTCTACAACACGTACTGGAAGATGTTTAGTAACCCTCACTTCTTTTTGAATAAGTATGGGTGATCTTTGGTTATTTCCTTGTTCTTCTGCGCGAGAGTTCTCTTGCCTGAAGTTATAAGGCTTATTGTTCCTTAAAGCTGATTGAATTTGTTTTTCGATTTCAGATCTTGCTTCCTCCTCCTCCTCTTGACTTGACTCTTTGTTCGCCTTTAAATCTTCAGCATTTTGTTTCTCATTTGCTTCAGACAGAGCCTTAAGCTGGCCGCGGTTATGTTCTAGAAGACGATTCCAGTGTTGTTGTAATTCATCATGTAAAAGTGCTTCTTCTTGGGCTTGATCGGAGACAGGATTGTATGGTCTGAAAAGTTGAGCCTCTTTCCTTTCTTGTTCTTGTTCTTGTTCAATAATTTGTGCTTGCTGTTCCCTAAGTTTTTGTTCCCGATAAAAGTTGAAAGGGTCAAAACCTCCGTCTTGGTTTTCGATGGGCCTAGATTTGTACAAAAATGGGCTTTGGGAAATAAAACCTTGACTTTCCTCTTGAGGCTGTTCAACTGGTGCTACCCTGGTATATTTCGGCCAAGGAGTTTGCTCTGGCTGTTGACCGTAGCCCTGAAGAATATACTGTTGGTTATCTTGTGATTGAGCCTCAGCCTCGTTGTTCGCAGAGTTCCTGGCTTCATTCAAAGATTTGATTTGACTTGGTGTTAAAAACAGTGTAATTTCCTGGGTCGCAAATCTCTTATCGTTTGCTTTCGATGTTGAAGAGGATTCGCTAATTGCTTGCGGTCCAGGATTTAACTGCTTTGCAGCGGTGAATGCCACTATGGCTAACATGAAAAATATCTGGAAGCAAAAATATAAAGAATATTTAAAATATATAAACTAGACACAATATTAATAATACAAGGTATTATGGACGACACAATATCAAATGTATGAGTGTTAGAAGATATAACAAAATTGGATAACTCAAAATCATAATGTTTCAAATACATCAAAAATCATTATCAGAATAACTTTAGTTGAGAATGTGTCAAAACATACTAAATATTTTTTTGTAATAAAAAAAATGTATCAAAACTTACAGTTGACTGCATCTCGAAGTAGCTTACGACAGTCTTCGATCAGAACAGGTAGGTATCTGTTAAAAAATATCGATAATACAACTATTTTATACTCGCCAAATCAAAAAATTTTCACAAGAAGACACGTGGTTTTGAATAAATTAAGTCGGTTTTCGAAATTTGCGGAAGAGGCGATATAGTTAAAGTTTATACATAGCATTAGAAATTTAAAGCTAATTTATGCATAAACATGTAAAAGGACTTAATAGATTTAAGTATTTAAATATTTATGATATAATACATATATAATAGGATTAGTTTTTGTTTCAATTCGGCTAGTTTTATTCAATACAAAAAAAGAAATAAAATTATGACAAAAATTAAATTGTTAATAACTTATCTGTTGCGATCGGCTTGATAAGTACATTCGTTAGTATAAAGATTATTACTGTCTAATTGAATGTAGTCTAATTCCCTTTGTTAACTAATTTAATAATAATAATGATAAATATTCTATTGTCTATTAAATTGGCTTTAAACAACCGAAAACTCCTATTGTAATGGCACACAGTTCTGTATTAAAAATTAGGGATTCGCAATTGTCCAACTTAATTTACTTTAAACAAAAATACTTCATTAAAAAAATACATACAATTACATATTGTATTTCTTTAAAATTTTGTATATTTGAAATTGATGTCAAATCATTTATATGTGCATAGGATTAACATAGAAATTTATCAGCATATTATCCAACTGTATACGGTAGCCTTATTGGCTTTATTTTAACCAAATTTATTTAAAAATCCATAACAATTAACAAACTATGTGAATTAAATAGCGGTTTTTATGCCTTATTTAATGTATATTATTTTATCGATTAACTTATTGTTCTAAAGTATATATTTAAAAAAATTGTATTCATCAAATTTAATTATTGCAAATCAGCGATCATCTGATTTATCTATAAAACTTGTAATAATAATTATGTAAACCTTGATTCAGATATAAATAAATTGTTAACTTTAAGTACGTTACGAAAAAATAGTTTAAACTAAAGTGAAAATTAAGATATATTAATATATGTACATATAATTATGTAGTTTTACATTTTGTGCTCAATAGCAAAACAAGTTCCTATTAACATAATCTAATATATATATTTATAATCTATATTAATCTACATCTTCGCCGTTGTTCTCTGCAGAGACAGGGAGAGATATTTATTTTATTTTCCGAGGTGAAATAATAAATAATAAAATCATAGTTTCAAAAATTGAAATACATTAAAACTCTGAATATTGATTCTTTATTAAATTATATATTTATACTAAGACCGGTAGCAGGTACATTAAAAGAGCAAATAAAATAAAATTATTTTTATTATTTTTCAATAAATATCAGCAGCCCCTGAAGTCTCGCGATGACATCGAACTGTTAAAAAAAGTTGTTAATTAAATATATTTAATTATTTTAAAATTAATCTTATTCAACTTTAAACTTCATTAATTATTTGCACTCGAAAAAATGCATTTTTGTTTAACCTAAAAACATGAAATTAAAGAGAATACAACTTTATACCTAATATGGATTCCAAAAGATTTCTCAATCATTTACATTTCATAACTTTAGCAAATAAAATCACCAAATGTTATAAATTTGTTATATCACTATCCATCTATCTTTTATCACTATCTATCTTTTTCAGTCAATTGACGAAATCACAATACACTTAATACAAGATAAGTTCTCTTGGATTGTATTCAAATCAATATAATAGATCATATTTCTTATGCAACGATTATACCATTTCATCTTCAAATTTTCTATAAACATATTACATACTGGTAGCCGCCTGCGGCTTTTCACGCGTATTATGGTTTTAGTTGTAATGTGTCAGGCAAAAAAGTAGGCTATGTCCTTTCTTGAAGTTAAAGTTTGCTTCATACTAAATTTCATCAAAGTCGGTTAAGCGGTGTAGTCGTGAAAGAGCGACAGACAGATTGACAGACAGAGTTACTTTCACATTTATAATATTAAATATAGATGTCAAATCGAAACTTTGACTATCAAGAGTCAAAATTATATCGATGATTCGAACCAAAAATTACTTATGTATATCATTATGATTTGAGTAACTTTTGGTTCGAATCATCGATTTATTCAAACATATGCTACTTAAATAGTTAATATTTTTGATACCATTTAGATGTAAAAAAGGAATTCAAAAATTTCTCACAAAACTATTCGAATCTTCATTACACGCACGTAAAAAACCTTTACGTACGTTACGTTAAATACGTACGTTTAATAATACCAACTAAAATATTCTTACTTATACTTACATTATTCTTAAAATGATAAAGTAAAAGTAAAAGTAAAGTAACAGCCTGTAAATTTTCCACTGCTGGGTTAAGGCCTCCTCTTCCATTAAGGAGAGGGTTTGGAACATATTCCACCACGCTGTTCGAATGCGGGTTGGTGGAATACACATGTGGCAGAATTTCTATGAAATTTGTCACATGCAGGTTTCCTCACGATGTTTTCCTTCACCGCAGAGCACGAGATGAATTATAAAGACAAATTAAGCACATGAAACAGAGGTGCTTGCCTGGGTTTGAACCCGCAATCATCGGTTAAGATGCACGCGTTCTAACCACTGGGCCATCTCGGACTTAAAATAATAACAATCTTTATTTATATACTGTGTTTTTATTCATAGTTTAAATAAATTTACTCTAACAAAAACATTCTTATTTACTTTACCACTTGAAAAATCATGATGGGGCGGCTGTAGATGTATTATTTGCATCTGCTAAACTCGTATCAGATGCAGCCGCTAAAATTAAATTAATAAGAAACTTTTAATAGTGTTTTTTTTCCAAGAAATAAATTAAACTATTTAAAGCAATGTTAATGTATGTTTTTATTATTAGAATAAAATAACTTGGAACATTCGCAATGTTGGTAAAATTGTACATTATTTTACCTGTAGTGGAGTCATTTGGATTGGATTCACCTGTAATGATATTATATTTTACTTTACAAAATGTTTGTATCTAATAATATTGATAAAGAAGTATTGTGTGGTAAATATCTTTACTTGCAATATTTGTAATGTTGGTAAAATTGGTATTTACTTACTTTTAGTCGAATCGTTAGGATTGGTTTGCCCATCTGAAATCATTTACTTTAATATAATTTACTTAACATCGTAAATACAGAATATTGGTATTATATTTGTTATTTTAATAATACTAGCAATTAATTCATTGTCATTATGATATTGTTCAAGAAAAATTGTATTTGAAGTGGATCGAATAATAAACGAAGGCAATTAGCATGTGTATGCTTTTCGATATATTTTTTCCATTTACTAGGCGGATACATTTAACCTATTGAATACTTCAGTATTATAGAATAACATTATTATTTATTAATAATACATCAGAGCTTTGTAGCATTATTAGTCAACTGGAGACCCAAGTTGGCAACCACTTTGACAAAATCTTAAAGGTCTCAAATTTCGTAATTATACATTAACTAAAGTAAGATTTCATTTCGATTACGTAAACAAAAATTAAAAAGAAATTGTATCTTAATCATATAAAAAAATAGGCATTTTATAGAAACCTGCACTTGAAGCTGCCGTTGTACCATCTGTTGGTGTTTCAGTTTCAGATCTGAAATTCAAATGAAAAATCATCTACGATTAGAAAGTACTTTTCTTACTGTATTATATAAGGCATAATACACACTTTATTTCCATAATAGTCTTAGTGATTTTCTCGTCATCCACACTGAAGACTGCTTGAAACACCCCTTCGAATGTGGGCGTGTACTCGGTTATACGAATTGTTATTGCTGTTGGTGAAGTCTGAAAATATTAATATGCCTTAATACACCTTAATTGTGAGAAGTAAACAATATCTATCAAACGTACAAACAACGTTACAGTATTATACCAAGATTACTGTCAAGATATTATTCACAAAAGTTATTCAGCAACAGGTACTTGTAAATAGTAATGCAACACAATGTGCTTGCCGATTATGACTTTAATTGAAGTTTTAGGATAGTATTTAGATCTAAACTACATGCCAATTATTTTTATAGACAAAAGCATTTTTTTTGTATCTCATATCCATATTGATATCAAATAGTAATTTTATACTACTGCAGTTGTCAAAATACAATGAATCACCTAATGATGCCGAGAGCAAAATGTAAAATTTAATTTGAACTCATGAATCGCGATATTTCTCAAAATGTGGATCAAATAAATAAAACCATTGAGGTCGATAAGAAATTTACAAGCTAGCATATAAAACTGAATGACAAATTTGCTATAAATGGTACGTGATGAATACAGTCAAAGCAATAATAACTTACGACATAGAATGCTATTGAGTTAAGTGAACTTCTTCTAGTTGAAGTTTCTAATGGTATGCCGTTGACGTAAACCTGTTAAAAAATATATAATTTATGAGGTAATATTATAAAACTCGTTATATTAAGTAAATATCTCAATATATTACTTAATTCGTTTAAAATTAGTTTACTTTAGCTGCAACTACAGTTGATATTTCTCTGTATCGAAAGTAGATAGAAATCCTTCTAGTAAATCCTTTTAGTATTTATGCTAAATGTCTTAGACGTAATAATTATCAATTTACTTTTATAAATCATTATCAATTTATCTTACATGTACGATATTAAATAAAAAAAATATATCTTGTAAAACTCAATATCGAATTTGAAAATGTAAACTAAGTTTTGTTAAAAATACAATATTACGTTTTAATATATAATCTAACTTAAGAATTAAGTTCTTTTCTTGAGTATACTTAAGTTTACTTGGTGCTTGGCTTTGTGCGGGCCTGTCTGGGTAAGTTCCACCCACTCATCAGTTATTCTACCGCCAAAGAACAGTACTCAGTATTGTTGTGTTCCGGTTTGAAGGGTGAGTGAGCCAGTGTAACTACAGGCACAAAGGATATAACATCTTAGTTCCCAAGGTTGGTGGTATATTGACGATGTAAGGAAAAGTTAATATTTCTTACAGCGTCATTGTCTATGGGTGATGGTGACCACTTACCTTCAGGTGGCCCATCCAAAGTCCAACCAACCTATATCGTATAAAAAAAGTATCTAATTTAAGAAAAAAACTTAAGAATTCAGCTACAAAATTACCTTATCAACGAGGCAATTGTCACAAATGTACGGCACTTCATGTTCAAATTGCTCTCCTTCATTTGGCGCATTTAGAACATCTACTTTCGGTATTGTAACAGCTGAAAATATTAGCAAACATTTAAGTTGCAAATTCTGCTATCATTGTGTTCATAATGCAAGCGAGCCCATATTTGAAATCATATTATCAATGATCAGGTAGCAATTAGTCTTATAAATGTTTCAAAATCGAATAACCAATCGTCTTCTGTGCATATATTATTATTTATGTGTATATTTGGTAACGTTACTGATGTCTCGCATGTGTTGAATATCAATTAATATAATGGCTCTGAACTGATTCTATTCAACGCATAAATTTACATAATCAACGGCGAACTATATTTTAAAGAAACAAAAGGCATATAAAGTTATTTGAAAGAATGCTTACCGGGCGCTTAAATGGAAAATATCAAAATTATTTATAAGACGAGTACATTTGTAACAAATCAATTTTAGACTAAAATAATGTTTTACTTACAATTGTCTAGAAAAATAAGAAAACGATTAATTAATACATTTAATTAAATTTATTATCTGAATAATATATTTAACAGAATTTATCTTCAGGTCTCAGGTCTCATCTATCAGGTCCTCATCAATTAGAAACATAAAGGGAACTAGTTAAGACAAACCCAACGAGCCCAATCTGAATAGGTTTACTAAAAGGCAGTCCAGGGTTACGTCTCCTATCGTCGAGCCCTAACAGCAGACCAGTTCAGTGGTTCAAGAAGACATTAGTGATTCAAATGTCAGATCCCACATACGCTTGCAAGCAAACTGAGCATGTGACATTCCTATTACACCTAACAAACGACCTGATGACCTTGAAGATATGAACCGATTTCCACCAAGCATACCTAAGAACACTCTCAATTGATATATGCCTTTCAAGCGGAAAAAACCACATTAAAATTGGATAATTTGTTTGGGAGCTACGAAGCAACAGACAGACATATACATAGACACGTCAAAATTATAACACCCCGTCGTTTTTGCGTCGGGGGTTAAAAACAAAGTCCCTATGTATGCTTAGATCTTTAAAATTACATATCGGATTTTGAGGCGGCTTTTTTTAACAGAGTGCTTTGAGAGGAAGGGTTTTCGTATTTAAATAGACAGTGTAGTGAAGAAATTCTAGAAGTTTCTAATGTGATGTGGTAAAGAAAGAAATTCTATAGTATATTTAGTATTACACCCTTCCGAAGCCCGAGTAGGTCGCTAGTAAAAATAATACTCACTTTCAATAACAGCCAAAATTTTCGTGAATATTTTTCCGGTATCATTAAAAGATCCCATGTATACACAGGACACACTGTCTTCAAACCTAAAAACATTTACTAATAGTAATATTATTAAGTAGCAAATTTTTTAAACATTTAGGTATCTAGATAGCTGAGATGGGTCAGTGGTTGGAACGCGCGCGATGATTGCAGTTTCAAAACGAGGTAAGCACCACTGAATTTTTATAAGCTTAATTAGCATAATCTAGTATAACTAAAGGCACAAGAGACATAAAATCTTAGCTGAGAAGGTTTGAGATATTGGCAATATAAGGAATAGTTAATAATTCTTATAATGCCTCCTCGCCCATTAAGGAGAGGGTTTTGGAACATATTCCAAAACTGCTGGGATAATTTACAGGGGTAAATTACACCAGCAGTGGGAAATTTACAGGCTGTTACTTTAGGTACTTAATAATTCTTACAGTGGGCGGTGGTGACCTACGCGTCTGCCTACTTACCTCATAAAAAATAAAATCGTTTCTCAATATTTCACAAGTGAGATATGAGGTGAGTTCTTATTGTTTATATTAAACTAACTTCATACAAAACTACCACTCGACTTCTATTTAGTAATATATCTTATTCGTAACGTAGATAATCCTTAATTTACCTGGGAAAGTTGAAAGTGGCCAAATTTTTTGCAGTTATAATGTGAACGTTATCAGTGGGGACCATACTCTCCCCATTGCATAGAATATCGTCCAGCTCACAGGATTCACAAGAATAGTTCATGGACAGTTCGACGTGTTTACCCACTTCGTATGAGGCAGTTATACGGGTCGTTTGTACCACTAAATAACACATACACACATAAAAAATTACTAACCGTAAAATAAATAAATACTGAAGACTTTTATGAAAGGCCAATTTTGTTAACGAATACAAAGTAAAATATGATAAGAACTGAAAAACTTTTACGTTAAAATAATTATTAATTACAATACTGGCAAATTCTCATTACAGACTATTAAGTAACTGCACAAGAGATATGGTAACTACATTAAAAAATTGTCAAACAAAATTGTGAAATGTATTTCCGATGGATTCGCGCTGAAATAAAACAATACCGGATGGAATGGGATGGCTTTACGTGCTTTATAAAGATGCACGTCAAGAATAGCTGACCAATTAAAATATTGACGTACACCAAAGAACATAGTTTAACAAACATAAATCTCAAATTAACAGCATAATAATATCAATTGCAATCTTGGCCACTCATATTTCCCAAACAAAGAAGCAAAAAAAAAAACAAATAAAAATAGTTTATTAATTTCTTAGACTGTTATATCGATGTTTTAAATGAAAAATGAATTGAAATTAACGCCTTCTAATCGTCTCCTGATAAATCAGAACTGTCTGAATAAAGCTGCGGTTTTTTTCAAAAGAATTAATGGTTATGTAATGAATAATAATACTTATTGAAAAAAAAAAATTAATAAAGAATGAAACTTTACTTACTGTTTCCTACAAAAAATATTTTAAATAATTATCAACAGTTTTAAATAATTACTACTATGTCAAAAACAAAAGTATATCAAAAATAAAACGTAAATAAAAAATAAAAAAAACAGTTATAATTACCCGGATCTGTTAAAAAATTTGAAAATATTATAAAAAAATAAAAAGGGAAAACTTAATTTAAATTATCTAATTAAAGATCGAGAATCATCTGATCAAGAATTATGTAACAGTTTGAGAGTTAAGTTAAGAAAACGATTGGATTGGAATTTTATAATTAAACATTTTAAAAGGTTTCTGAGATCGCCTTGTAAAAGCGTATTCACTCGTAGTTCACTTTATTTATACACTGATTTATCAATCTAGCAAGAATGCACAATCCCAGATTAATAAAGTTTAAGGAGGCTTAACATTTGATGGTATCTCAAATCCAAAATAGATTTATTTTATCGATGTCGATGTTCCATTCACGAAGTGTCGTTTCCTTATATTAAATATAAATAGATATGTCTGCGTTACCTTTTTCTGAAATTAAGATAATTTTATTGTACAATTAATGAGAACTTACTTACAACGAAATGAGGTAATTCGATTTAATTTAATAGATTAACAAGATAAAATATTAACAGCGTCTATAAAGTATGTTACTAATCTATGAAGAAAACATAAATAAGAACTTGAGGTCTAATGCATAACAATTCATGTATTATTCTGATGATTTATTACTTTATGAATTAAAACAAAAGTATTTCAAGCTTATAATTTTGAAGACAATTTTATTTACCTGGAGCTGTAAAATGAAAATGAAAATTGATTTATGTAACATCCACATACCTATTTTATAAATATGTAACGACAACAACAGCCTGTAAATTCCCACTGCTGGGCTAAAAGCCTCCTCTTCCTTTGAGGAGAAGATTTGGAACATATTCTACCATGCTGTTCCAATGCGGGTTGGTGCAAAATTTCTTTGAAATTTTTCACATGCAGGTTTCCTCATGATGTTTTCCTTCACCGCTAAACACGAGATGAATTTTAAAGACAAATTAAGCACATAAATCAGCGGTGCTTGCCGGGGTTTGAACCCGCAATCATCGGTTAAGATGCACGCGTTCTAACCAATGGGCCATCTCGACTCATAAATATCATAAATATGTAAAAGAAAGCTAATCTATTTCAACAAATAAATTGATTTTACTCACACAAAACAGTCAAAAGTCGTACTTTTTCTTCGTAACCATCCCCATTATACATAAGCGCAAAGTAATCGCCATAACTTTGAGGCGTATTGCCTTCAACTCCAATTTCCAATATAAGTTGACTAAAAACAGTAGGAAAAGATATTAATATCTGTTTCATTTTTTGTATTCCAAATATAAATATTGTTTTCATACGTACCGTTTCCCTTGTCTGTAAATATAATAATAATAAATATAGTCATTCATTACATTATTTACAGAAAAGTATTTGTTATATGAGTGACCTAGTGTTAATTTGAAGGGTTATAGTTTTTTGACCTCACATCAGTCTTTTAAAGACAGATAAACAACAATATTTTGTATTTATGTTTTCAGATTGAAAAGGCACATGACCTTGTGTTATTATTATTGCAGTGACATAACTGTTTATGTTCTAGTATACATACGGTGAAAATTTAAGTGCGCTTGTGTAACAGACACAAGAATCGTTGCTAATATTGGAATGAAAATAATTACGACCACATTTGATCGTATGCCTTACTTGTTATTAAAAATACTCTTACGCAGTAAGTGGTGAGTGAGTATTAATACGATAATATAGTGACGGTTTTCTGTCAATTATAATTTTAGAGGTTGCTTTCTTACTTACAACGTAAAAGTTCTTAAAGAAAACTGCTTTATTGGTATCATAAATTAATAAGACGTATTCAACACTACGGTCACAAGATATGAAATATAAAGGGGGATTTAGAGTAATGTTAAATTACTTGTCAATATAATGTCTTTTGCGATATTTGGCCGTGTCCAACACGTATATGCTGCCATCATTCGCCCGCACCATAATAGATCCGAACTGACAGCGACTGCAACGCATTGGAATGGAAGTAGCATTGGCTCTCTGGCCCAGGTGGACTTCCATAGACCGCGCTTGGATCGATATCGAACTTTGAGCTGAAAGTAAATGACGTTTCGTTTTATAGATTGAATGTTTTACATAATATTGAATTTTAGATTGTCTGCCTTTTCGCCTATGTAAATGAGTATACACCATCACATACAGTACTTTAAAGGAAATTACTGATCTAACTGGCAACTCATATGGTATTTATAAGCATTTAAATATTTTATTCTGTAAGCAACTTGCTTTCTATGTAAATAATGTAGTAATGTTTACACGATATTTTAATTAGGAAAATATTTTGTACAACACGAAATACAATAAACTTACTTAAATAGAACGCTTTGAGATAAAGTGGTGCATCTTTCCCGTTCTTCTTTACAGCTTCAACTTCATAATTTCCGTAATTGTCAATGGACCAGTCCGGAAAATTTAATGTTAATTTCACAAAACGTCCACACTTGCTTATCTTTGCGGTGTATAATGATTTATCTAGTGGAACCTAAAATTTATCATTATTTGTATGAAATAATGTCGTGAAACATCACTTCAATACTCTAAGTTTAAAGCCAGTGAAACTGCGAAACGTAGCTGCTTATATTATTATATTATATACTAAAAGTATCTTCTTGTATAAGATATATGTATATTGGTTGTATAGCTTTGACAGTTAAGAATTAAAAATTGAGAATTAAAGTTTGAATTATTGTTACTTGCCCGTATCATAGAAGGCACAATGTCAGATTGTCAACCCATCGAATTGTAGTAAGGAAATGAGTGAATACTCCTATGCACTATCTAGTTGGAATATCGGTTGCGCAGTCAGTCAGCTTTTGAGCTAAGATGGCCCAGTGGTTAGAACGCGTGCATCTAAACCGATGATTGCGGGTTCAAACCTAGGTAAGCACCACTATATACATGTGCTTAATTTGTGTTTATAATTTATCTCGTACTCGGCAGTGAAGGAAAACATCGCGAGAAAACCTGCATGTGTCTAATTTCATCGAAATTGTGCCACATGCACATGCATTCCACCAACCCGCATTGGAACAGCGTGGTGGAATATGTTCCAAACCTTCTCCTCAAAAGGGAGAGAAGGCCTTATCCCAGCAGTGGGAAATTTACAGGCTGTTACTTTTACTACTTCAGTCAGTCAGTTTTTATGATTGGGTGCTTAACACAGACTCAAGTTCCTTAAATTAAACGCTATACGGCTCAGATAAAGAAACACGCTGACCTGAGAAGAATTGGCGAAAGAAACTCAGCGGGATTTTTGTTAAATAATAATTGGCCGTAATCAAAGAGCGTATTAATGTGAGAGGTAACTAATAAGTATAACTTACACGGGTCTCGGCTGAGTGAGATTTTCTCTGCGAAATAATATTATTAAATTCATGAATAAATTGAGGTGCTTTTTTTGGTTTTTATGTTGTCTTTCCTTTTTTTTATAACGAGATTTAACTTGTTATACGAATTAACAAATAAAGATAAAACTTCGAAAATAATACAACTTGTAAATTTATAAAAATATTTAAAAGAGAAATTTTAAAAAACGAATTCATATAGTAATAAACTAGGACGAACTTACGGTTGCTCCTTTTTTCGTGAAAACAACATCATTAAATTTGTAACCCTCGGGGATAACAATTTTTTTAGTACTACTCGTATAATTCTTAGACTTTTGTGATACAAACTCTTCATTTCTGTCACCTATTTAACAATGTAATTAAATAAAACAAATTTAATGTTCATCGCTTAAATATACTTGGTTATGGGAAAGATGTATGAATCAAATCAAACCAAATTTAAGTACCAAAACCTCCAATAATAATAATATTTAAAGGGTAATGATATTAAAAAAATATGTAAAGATTAAGAGTCGAGATGGCCCAGTGGTTAGAACGCGTGCATCTTAATCTATGATTTTGGGTTCAAACCCAGGCAAGCACCGCTGATTCATGTGCTTAATTTGTCTTTATAATTCATCTCGTACTCAGCGGTGAAGGAAAACATCGTGAGGAAACCTGCATGTGAGAAATTTCATAGAAATTCTGCCACATGTGTATTCCACCAACCCGCATTGGAACAGCGTGGTGGAATATATTCCAAACCTTCTCCTCAAAAGGGAGAGGAGGCCTTTAGCCCAACAGTGGGAATTTACAGGCTGTTGTTGTATGTAAAGATTGGCTAGAATTTATTTTAATCACACACGGGATTCCATTTTTAACCGACTTCAAAAAAAGGAGGAGGTTCTCAATTCGTCGGGGCCTTTTTTTTTTTTTTTTTTTTTATTTTTTATGTATGTTACCGAATTACTCGAAGATGGCTGGGCCGATTTTGACAATTCTTTTTTTGTTTGAAAGGGCATGTTTTACAGGTGGTCCCATTGTCAGGAGATCAGGATCTGATGATGGGATCCTGGAGAAATCGAGGGAACTCCTCAAATTTTATAGGCACACCTATAGTGATTTCGGTTTTATTCAAAGTGCCTTGGTCATATGCTCACGAAAAGTGACATTTGATGAAGTGGAACTGATGATGAAGACCACAACTAGTAATCAGAACCTATTAGTAGGTAACTATTTTACGGGCTTAGTTCTATTTCTTTAAGATAGTCGTCAAGCAATTGATGTTAGTAAACATGCCTATGATGAAGTCTAGCTGATGGTGGACTACCAGGAGAACTCCTCAATGATTAACGGCATTAAAGTGAATGACAAACACTACCAATTGTAATTATAAATAACAAAACAACACTGAAAAGCAGTAAATAAATTTTTATAAATAAAAAAAAACCGCCTTCAAAAATGAACTAAAAAAACAATTTACGATTTTTTAATCACCTTTTGAAGGCGGTGCCAACAAAGTAAATAAATTCCTATATTGAAATCATTTAATTTGTATCGATAGTAAGGTTTGTCTAATGGTGTCATCTATACAATAAATAGATTTAGATTTAGTTTTTGTATGTATGTATTATGTACCTATATGCATATATAGCAATGTTGGCACCGACTTTGAGAGGTGATTAAAAAATCGTAAATTGGATATGGATGTAACTGATTATTTTTTTCTTTTTAGTTCATTTTTGAAGGCGGTTTTTTTTATTTATAAAAATTTATCGATTATTACGACCAGCATAAAATCCTCTAGCGATGGAAACTTTTGTAAAACTTACGATTTGAATCCTGTATGTTTGAATTTGAATTCTGTAATGATTCTCTTTACCTAGAACTAATAGTAAAAACATACTTACTTGGGATAGCTGATGAAATAAAAAGAAAATAATGAATGCAAAATTTAATACTGTAAATACTTTGATAAAGATATTTTCCTTTTAAAATTTTTATTATTGCAAATAAAAATATTATTTTGCAATTTATAATCTAATTGTACGTGCAATTATTTAAATCATTTTATTTTATACATTCACAAAGCATAAAAAAAAATTCAGAAAATTAAAAAATATATTAATATTATTAACAAAAAATGCTAGGCATAAGCAGAAATTATAACAGACGTCTCCATATACTTACGCGGTACAAATTCTAGAAAACATAAAAATTAATATGTTAAATATAGATTTAATTATTTCCTTTTAAATTTTATTTATCGACTGTCATACTTATGAAATGCGCGTATAGTGTAATTTCATTCAATTATATAAGATAATGTACTAAAATCATAAAGAGATGATTTTTTATCTCAGGAGTTACTTTGAATTTCTGTCAATCATTTTTGGTATAGGTATTTTTGGTATTGTAACTGGCTATTAAAATATCCGTTATTAAAGTATTAAATTAAATTAGCGTATAATAATTACCATCGCCTGCAATTAAAAAAAAATCTATTTTATTTCCGTAATTTTATTTTTATAGCTATTAGTTAGAGTTATTCTATTTTTAAATAAAACATTGGAGGATTCCAAACTTTTAAAAAGGATACAATAACTTACGTTCATATTCTAAAACAAAAATTATTTCCATATTATTTTTTGGTAAGTCATTTGGAATTAATTAAATGAATACTTATGCCTTTCGATAACTCACCGTCATGATCTGAAATAAAAATTACCGTTGAACATTGGATATATTAGTGGCTTTTTTATATTAAAAACAATATAAAAAAAATTAATAGAATCTTTATACACCTTCAACTGTAATAATAAAACAATATATAAATTATTATTAAAATTCCATATAAATTATACAAAAAAATGTAAAAATAAAAAAATACTTACCAAAGTTATCTGTAATAAATTTTACTCGGATTAGTTAAGTATTAATAATTATGAATAACAGAAATAGGTAAAGGCACAGCTTTCTAAGGTCTTACTGAGATGACCTAGTAGATAGAACTCTTGGATTCTAACCGAAGATAGTGAGTTAAAATCAGTATAGGCATAGAATAGGCCTTTGGAAGCCGTGACTCACAATCATTTTGACGGTGATTAAGGGCTTATTAATTTGATATGCTTAAGTAATCAACTCCTAATTTGTCTCTCTTAGATTCCCCTTCATGTTTCGGCTCAAGATACAAGGATACTTACGCCACAGTTCACTAGCAAGCATCGCTTGATCTGGTGATGGTAGACTGAAAATGTATCCAATTTGGCAAGGATTCCAATGATCACAAACTTCTTTATCAGGATCCAATTCCGTGACGAATTTATACGTCTATAAATAAATTCATACAATAAAGTATTTGATCATAATATATAATCTTTTTTAACTAAAAGTTGTTGTTTTTCCGATCCGGAAGGCAGGTGTTTTTCGTATGTTTCATATGTAATCTGTATCTTTTGCAAGTTCTCTAAAATTATTGACCAAGTGGATCCCGATTTATAACTTCGTTCGGTAAATTTGTCTTAACAAAATTTTAATAAATACGGTTAACCAAACGCCACAAAAATGCTTTTCTTTTAAAATCGAACAAGACCTATCGTTACCTATCCTAGCGAGGTATCAAAGTGAAGATAATTCTAAAACTACATATCCCTTGCATCTAAACAATAAAGCTTCGTCATATATTAAAGTAAAATCACGTTCTCACGAATATATTTTGGTTTAATTTATATGTTTGTATGTATATTGAAAAATAACTTACTCTATCTGGATAGTAGCGGTAATGAACAACGACGTCATCTGTAGCTTCTAAGGCACATCGACTGGTTGTATAATTAAGGGAAGTTCTCTCAATGGGTGCACAGCCAATTACAGTTGAACCGTTACGGGGCAAGTCTGGACCTTCTATTTTATGACCTAAAAAAAGTGACTAGCCTTAAAAGTATTTCGGTCTATGATTTTAATATAATGGTTAGATTTACGTTACGTATAACGAAATGATGAATTGATACAGTCATTTATTTCCTAGTCAGTGATTATTTATTATTTAATTCGTTCGTTATGTTTGGAACTGAAATAGCAGAAAATTAAAATGGCCAATATTCTTTGTCAAAAAGTTCATGGAGTTGCAGGTCTTATAATATACTCACTGTCTGTCTCACGAACGAAATAAATGAGACGAAAAGATTAAAAAAAATTGCACAATTTAACCTTAATCTTACTAGTCTTACACAAATGCACGTAAAACATTAAATTAAATATAAAGATAATTATAATATTGAAGACAAAACGACTGAATGAAACTTAAAACATAATCAGAGCACTTCTTTGAATGAGAGCAAATACTTTTTGGAATATAAACAAAGACTGCATTTTAGTTTATGTAGTGGAAAAAATGGGTAACGTAGAATGTACTCACGATTACAGAAGAAATACTTATTCTCAGCCACATATAGTTCCTTATCCTCAGCACTAAGGCAGGAATCATACATAATTTGCGTCGGCTCGATTTCGTCTTCACACATTATTAAACCAGAACCATCGGGCTCCTTGGGCAACAGGTTAGTTGGACATCGGTATAGCAATCCTATAGCCAAGATTATTTGTTTTCAAATTATTTAAAAATATCAACCGTTCGACTATAACTAACTTGGTATTTATTTTCATACAAATATTATAATTGTAAAATCAATTTCTATTTTTTTTGTAAGAGCTCGTTTGGGGATTTACAACACAATCATCACACAACCTAAAACTTCTTATTATCTCTGTTTGTATTTGAAGAAGCTAGTGTAACTACAAACACAAGGGACATTGAAGGGAAATTGGTAATATCTGGAGTACATTTCAGTTCCCAAGATTGGCGGCGCAATGACGATGCTAAGGATTGTCATATTTCTTACGTTAACAATACCGATGTCTGGTCGTGGCGACTTATATATACATATAAATTAAGATGATTGTATGCGTAAAACCAGCCCATAACTTTCTTTTTCTTTTCAGTGAAAGAACCAATTCAAGGCCATTAACATATGTTATGACTTTTAATGAAATAAAACTATGAACAATCGAAACCAACGAGCTTATCTTTTCTTATAGCACTTATTCAGAAGTGCAACTTGCTCCATTGAAATAACAAGTGAAAGCTCCACTAATGTTTTGAATTTAATTTTATAAATACATATTATGTACATATATGGATTTATAACAGCAACATTATATAATACATATCCAAATAACTTTTTGTCGACGAAATTATTAGCACTAATCAGAAGTATTTTTTTATAAAACCTCAATAGAGAAATTCACTACACATATAATAATTACGCATTATGCTTAGTAAACAAACCTTTTCTTATAATGAGGGGAGGTTTACTCCTCATTTCTGCGATGGTTACACCCTTTTCTCCGTTTTGTATAGCTGTCATAATTCTTTTATAGAGCGTCGTACGTCTTTCTTGTTCTGCTATTATGTACGGCAAGAGCTCTTCCGATAACACATCTACTTTTTTCTTTGCTTCTGCATTCATCTGCCATTATAACCCAACTTATGGCAATTGCAACGACTTTATTAAGGAATTATTTATTAAAATTTCGTGTCAAGATTGTTTTACTAATTCTTAAACATTAGTAAGAAAAGAAAATTAATTTTACTAAAAACATTTTAAGTTTTAGTTCGGTTCTTCTTGCATCAAAATATAAACGTAAGCATAGTCCAGACAAGGAGGAAAAGAGATTGTTTTATTCATTTTTTATTAATTAACATTAATAAATCAAACTGCTCAAATCATCGAGGTAAATTATCTAAAAAGCTGCAAATAAGAACTTACTCTATCAGCATCCTTATTGAATTTGATCCCCGTTCCATCCTTTAGAAAAAAAAAAATCAAATTTATGTATATATACATATTAAGACCAATTCCAATTTGTAATCTAAAAAATACATACGACAGCTTGTCTTCTAACTATATTAGCCAAATATCTTCCTCGTCTTGTCGCTGGTAACAGAACACTACCAGGCTGTACCTCATCTCCCGTCTAAAATTACCAAAACATATGACTAGATAAGCTTCATAATGTTGTACTCTACTTCAATTTCGATTAAATAACAAAAAAATAATCATTCACACAATTTTAGGGAGAAACTAATACAGACTCTTAATCAATAAATATATATAAATAAATTGGTGTTATTTTATATTATATTTATAATAAGCAACGTAATGATAAATCTCAATACAAATACTTGTTAAAGACTAGTATGAAGGGATGATCACATAATATGAGATAGCATATTTTCTTAACACATTCTAGGACTGTATACAACTATAGCAGTCATAATGTACGTAGTTTTTGTGTCTAGTGTAAAATAGATTTATAAATATAGGAATAGGCACTATTTCTATCTATAAAAGTAGTTTTATGTCTTACTAACAGGTTGGTAGCCGCAAGATGAAAAAGAAATGAAGAATAAAATTAAAACACAAATCAAATCAACACTCATGCCGTATAGCGAAAAAACTTTGGTTGAATAATTCAGCGTATTCGATAACGAACTACAAAACGCTTAATCACTAAAGTTAATTGAGCCGTTAAAAAATATCATTCTCGTTTTACAACAGTTTTATGAGAAAAATGAGAGTAAGAAAGAATCGGAACAATTATAAAGTAAGTCACTAAAAGGCAAGTTTTATATCAGAGTTTCTTTTTAGTTTTGTTTGTAACTTCATCATGATGTATTAGTTATTAAGGGCTAGACGACTACTGTCGATCAATGTCTACGTGTAGTTCGTTCGTCTACTGACAATCAGCAATTAAAATTGTTCAGGTTTGAAAGTTAAGTCCTAATGTAACTAGAAACGAAAAGGACATAACTCTTTCGCTGCTGAGATTGGTTATGTTTATGTAAGGTTAACATGTTATTATGTAAGGTTAACATTTCTTACAGCGCTAATGTGTATGTGCGGTGGTGACCACTTACCATCAGATGAACCATACACCTTTATCATATACAAATAATATCTTTCATTATTTGTATATGAAAATGTACACTAATATTTGAATAAAGAAAAAGCTAATCTTAACTATTTACATAAAGAGTATTAAATTATTCTACTAATGGTTGAATTTGCTATTCACTTCCGTCAGGCATTAAATAGTTATACTATAATATGAATTTCTTTTAAACAGTGTATTTTTGATTACTTCAGTAATCAGTTGTTCGTATTAATTTAAGGAAATAAAAAGTAACGACATTTTTGAACTCAAAAATAAAGAATAACTTGAAGTCTAATATGAGTAAGCCGGTATAAGTACAGGCACAAGAGAAATAACATCTCAGTACCTAAGGTGATACATTATTGAAATCAGGTACATATATCTAAGGTAGTGGTAGGTAAGGAAGTATCTTACCATCTGCTGTCCCATTTTCAAATCGCCTACCTATGATGATATAACAAAAAAAAACCTGTATTGGCTAGCTTATATTAAAGTTCAATGTCGTGTAATGATTGCTGGTTAAGGTGTGCAAATAAAAGGAATTGTATAATTTATTTTTTATTAAATATCTAGTAACAAACTAAAACTAAAAGTAACAATCAGTCATTGGCGAATTATTTAGCTCTGCCAAACGTGTCGGAGATACGTCACTTTTTCCGCTTTACGACTAGGATTTTCACCTGGAACTACTTTCTTAGTTTGAACAGGTAAAAATTTTTGGAAATAATATGGTCTATCCACGTTTCCATATACGTTTTTGGTAAAAGGCAACTTAATTTGTTTTTCCACTTCAACAGGCGCAGGCGCTGTTTGCGTTTTCAAAATAGGTACAGGAATATGTTTTATAACCTCAAAGGGTACTGGATAAGGATGTGGTACTTTAACCTCAAATGGTTCAGGTACAGGAACTAAAACAGGCGTTGGAACTTGAACCTTTACGTGTTTAACCGGTATCGGTACTGGACGATGTTTTGTAACCCTGATTTCTTGGTGAATGAGAACGGGAGGAGAATTTGCGATACCTTCTGCATTCAAAAGAGCACTTTCTTTTTCTAATTCTTGTCGATGACGGTTTCTTAAGATGTTCTCAATTTCTATTGCGTATTTCTGATCATTGTATCGCGGAGCATATTGCAACTGAGGCAATGGTTTCTCTGTTTGAAGTGGCAGTGTTTGAGATTTCTCTTTTTCAGCAGTTATTGTTGACAAAGACTTTAATTGGTTACGATTATGTTCCAAAATGCGGTTCCACTGCTGTTTCAGTTGTTCATGTAATAATAGTTCTTCCTGTTTTTTATCTGAAACTGATCCATATCCTCCAATCCATGCATTTCTTACCCTTTCCGAATCTCTTTCATTTTGTTCTCTTTGTGTGTCCTCACCGAGCTGAGAAAATAAGTATTGTGGCTTAGTCTGTTGATCGATTCCTGGTTGATTTTGTTTCAAAATTTCTATCAAATCTGAATATTTTTGCTGATTTTCATTAGCCACCTCTCCTTTATTATAAGAAGGACCATGTGAGACCAATTCTAAATTATCATATGGTGATTTTTTTGGCTGAGCTATTCTGGCTGATTTTATGTTTTCAAATTGCTGACGTATAAATTGTTCATGTTCTTCGGAAGTTAGACGCTGATCATTTTGTTCTTGTGTCTCTGTAGATTGGGAAATTGGTTGAGAGATCTCGAGTCCCTTTTCAGCTTGCAGAGCTTTGATTTGACTCGGTGTAAGATACAATATGATTTCATGTGTTGCGTAGCGTGTTTGTAGATTTTGCGTTGCTGGCGGCGACGAGGTTGAAGTAGATAATGAATCTTTGATTGCTTGTGGACCAGGGTCTAATTGAATAGCTTGTGTTTCTATTACTGCGAACAACACTGCAAGAAATATTGTCTGAAAAGAGAAAGAAAAATACATTATAATAAAAACAATAAATTATTTCGGTCATAGAAATATATACATTACAAACAACTTAAAGTCTGGGTAGGCACCACAATTTCACATTTTGTATCCCTTGTGATTTGTATTTTGTTTTTGGTATATTTAGGTGGGTACTCAGACGGACAAAACCGTTATCGTATGTTAATATATTAAACTTAAAAATATGAGACTTACACGAAAATCCATTATAACAATATATTTAGACCAGTCTTCCACCAACGCAGACGATCTTCTAATGAATATCAAAGAAAAAATTCAATTTTATATCGAAGTCGCATCTATGTAACTAATTTTAAGATATTATATGTTATGAATTAACAGAGGCCGTATAATATGCAAATGAATGTGTCTTGGCTCAAAATTTCATATTAAAATATACAACTTTGATTTTCGTAATACACGGAAGAAAAACCTATTTTATAACATCGTGTTTAACAAATCAGTTTCTTATTAATTAACATAAAATTACTACGCCTCTCCTGTATTAAATATTTATTAGAAAAAGTATTTGTACATCCTCTACTTGTTTGTATTATTAGGACAGTATGGTTCGAATCTCAAATTGCATTAATTACTATCCTGATTATCAGATTCCCGTCTAAATTTTTAGACGGGAATCTGAATTTAAAACAGAGAATAACTTCGACACGGGCTATAGCCGCCATCTTGGTTGTTAAAGATTTTTTTTTATAATATATATTTTTGCATTAGTATTAGGACAGACATCGTTTTTTTTTTAATTATTACTTTTATTTGAAATTATTAGTTGGCCGTAATTTCCTTAGCACGATCTTGACAAAAAATAAACAATCAACATCAAAACTCATCGTCGTACAACCAACGTATATTACCAAAGTATCATCGCAATGTTATAAAATCTGTATATGGATCAAATACATGATTCGTACAAAGTTATAAACATAATAAGCGCCTCGTTTGCTGGCGGTCAGTTAGTTAGTTAATAATAGTTGGATAATAATCCATAAACAATTGAACATTCAAATATGTATACATTTTTTTTCATTTAATAATGCTTGTTATAATATTGATCAAAAATATATTATTGATCTATATAAATAAATTAAACTAGCTACTCGTCCCATCTTCGAACGGGTAGAGTAAAAGTCATTATAAAACATTTCGTAATACATACAAATACACGACAGGAAAGCTCCCATTCGACCTGTTTTTTCCTACATCTTTAAGGAGCATAGTTATTATACCTATATTGTACACCTAAACCTTCGTCGTGGTAATAACCGTATGAAAACATTTTAGAATGCAGAATTTATTAAATTTAGTCCTTTATTTATTATTATTAAAGTTAAAGATTATTTTTAAGTTTAACACATTTTTTCAAATAACTATATAATATGCTTTCTAAAACTGTATAGAGCAGAAAAGTAACAACTGATCATCATTATTTATTTTTTTAGTGACAATAACCCTATTACATAATATTGGGAAATGTTTCAATATAATATGCACAACATTAAATAATATGCATAATATAAATAGATTTCTCTTTAAAATGTGAATAACTTTAGACTTTCTGTGGGTTAGACTTTTCTGCATAACAGTGTCAAATCGAAGACGATCAAATATTTACACGTGGCTACTGGTTATAAAATAATACAAAAATTAATTACAAAATAAATATTTTGCTGCGACTAATGCCCAGCAAAGCGGGCTGGTATAGCTAGTAATAATATAAACATTTTAATTTTCAGAAGATTTAAAATATCAGCACGAAATAAAAAAATATATTTGTAAGAGCCAAGAAGGCCCAGTGACTAGAACGCGTGAATCTTAACCGATGATTGCGGTTCAAACCCATGCAAGCATCACTGAATACTTACATCTCGTGCTCGGCGGTGAAGGACATCGTGAGGAAACCTGCACGTGTCTAATTTCATAGAAATTCCAACCCGCATTGGGGCAGCGTGGAATGTTCCAAACCTTCTCCTCAAAGGATGAGAAGGCCTTAGCAGTGGGAAATTTACAGGCTGTTGTTGTTGTTGTTGTTGTTATATATGTAATATATGTATATGTATTTTTTGACGTATTCGATATGGACATATCCCAATGTCACCTAATAAACCAGTGGGCGACGATACAATGAGCTTTACGGATAAGTGTCACTTTTTTCCACTAATACAGGGCTCATCGAGCAAGCTCATCGATGAATGATGAACAACGTACAAAAGCGATAGTTATAATTCTATTTGAGTACCTTGGCCATGCCTTCCCTTTATCAGACAAAAACAAAAACATATTAAAAATAATAAATAATAGAAAGTAGCCATATACATTATAAATACTTACAACAATGAAGTATTATTTTCAAGTGATTTCTTTAATATTAATATGTAACAAAGAATAGATTTATTTTTTTAATTGCTTAAAGGTTTTTTAGAAGTATTGGTAAAATATAATAATCTCGTAATCGCGTATACAAATCTCTCGGGCAGTATAATCATCACATTTGCTATTTAAATGGCCCTCTTATTATCACCATATGTTATTTAACGGTAACATATATAAATTGAATCAATAACTGTGATGTAGTTTATATTATTTGAGAAACCGTAATCATTTATCTTACATTAAATATACTTCAACTCCATTTTGATTGGTTCCCGTCACTATAACCAACTTAATAAAGTTAATATTTAAGACAAATTCAATAATAATAAGAGAATCAACAAAGGTTTTCGTGTGTTTTATTTTTTAGATAAAAGTACTAGCCAGTCAATTTCCTTCTCGATTTTACTCCACTAGAGGCCGATAAAGGATTCGAACATAGAACTTCCAGCTACCGGACCAACTATTATAAAATAAGAACTAATAATCAACAAAAGTTAGTGAACATACAAATATACTACCTACTATTTACTTAGTAAACTAAATAGTTCCTTCCTTCTATCGGGTTAATTTTTATCAAAAGTAAACAATTTAAGTCTGTCAAAATAGGTATTTTGATTTAATGGCTATTATATTACACAAACGATTAATGAATCTGAGGAGCATTAGCATTAATATTGTGAAAGGTTTTACTTTTATGTAGGAGGATATTAAGAAAAATATGCACATTAATGGTGTTTATTTATTATAGGTTTATGTTAATCTTATGTGATATAACAAGATATATTATACATATACATAATATTGAAGTATGTATATGTGATTTAAAAATAACTGCGCTTATTTTTATTTTTATTTTAAATGTGATATGTGCACTATTTGTAAATTTAACAAGACCAAAACATCATTTTTTTATTCTTATTGTTTATGTAAGAATAAACTTTAGAGCTCGTAAAAAAATGTAATATAATTATTTAGCTCATGATTCTAAGGCTAGCGTCTCATTTTTGTTTTATCAAAATAGGTTTAGTCTATCAAATTCAAAAGGAATACATTTTAAATATTACTTGCAAATCTGTTTACTGCTTATTATATATTCAAGATACCTAATACAAATTTAACGCGAGTGAAACTGGTTGTAAGTTTCGTTGTAAGCTATAAATAAAAGAAAGAGTTAAAAGTATACAATTTATTTTACCTATTATACATATGTACATCTAATGACTAAAGTATTTACAACTACATTTGACTATTTGGCACGATCATGACATATTTCACCAGCAACAGCTCTTCTTTTTGTAATGGGTGACGTGTTTGATGATGTGGATGGGATAAGGTTTCCAAACGGCCACTGGGACCTCAACATGTTTCTCAACTGGTACGTGGATTTTCTTAATAACTTCCACGGGTCTCTCGACAGGTACGTGAACCTTTTTAATAACTTCGAATGGAACATGTTTAACAACTTCAACGGGTACTGGCCGATCTACCTCAACATGTTGAGTTTTGTATACGGGGTATGGTACATGTTTGACGACATCTACATGAACAGGGTAGGGTTGTGGAACTGGGACTCTAACTTCTTTGCGTACAGGAACTGCGACGGGTTGGGGTACTGAAACTTGTACGTGGCGAGTTACTTCAACTGGAATGCGACGGACGATATTTTGCAATACAGATTGCAATTCATATCTTGAAGCCTGAGCTATTGGGCGGCCAACTGAAACCGAAGTTCCAATAATTCTCGGTGCTCCAGCTACCGTAAGCCCACCACCATTTAGTCCACCTCCGACGCCGACAAGATCTCCACCTGCTAAGCCTGAACCTCCAAAACCGGCTCCGGGCAGGAGTGCACCGTTAAGACCGGGAGATCCTCCATCAATAGCTGAACCAGATAAAGAAGGATCACTGAATCCTGCGTCATTGTAACTTGCTCCACTATTATCCAAACCTGATGCTCCATTAAAAGCAGAGCCACCTAAATCTCCACCGCTTAGAATGGACCCAGCGCTTCCGATATCGCCGCTTAAACCGGAACTTCCAACTGCATTGCCGCTTGAAAATGAGCCACCGTCGAAAGCAGAGGGTCCACTGGATAAGGCAGGTCCACTGCTGCTGAATGAAGAAGCGCTGCTCACACTGTGTCCGCTCGAATGCTGTTCATGCAAAACACCCCCATTGCTTGATGAGTGTGCACTGGAGCCTAAGCTCCCTGATCCTGATGATTTAGGTGGCCCATAAGAGTTCGAGGGTGCCCCGTAAGACGCAGATGGCGCACCACGTGCAGAGTCTACATAAGAATCATGACCGTGCTGACCAGTCAATATACCAGCTGCTGCACTATACACCAGCGCTGACAGGAAAACCGTCTTGACCTGAAATAATGAAACGCAAAATGTTACTGGACGTGTTCAGTTACGTTACGTATTTTATTATTAAATAATCTATTTTACTTACAACAAACGCCATGGCTATTAGCTAAACGCTTAAAGCCAGCCAAAAAAGGTTGTTGTTGTTGTTTCTTCCGAGTTCGGAAAGTTTGTGATTTGATACCGTAACGTGACCACATATTTATACTTATGATAGACGTCGCCATTTTGGTACAACGCCTATGAATAAATTAGTAGAACGCATGTGTTATCGCATTTTATGGTATCTTTATTTTTTAGATGCTTAACTGAAATAAGAAATGGCAAATATATAAAAATATCTACATTATTTCATTTGTTTATATAAATAGGGGATCGTCCTGAAAATATAGGGGTATAACAATTTTGTCTTTTATTTTTTTTATAATTAATAATAGTTCCCCTATACTCAAACTAAATGAAAACTGTTTTAATTGAACTAAATAATTACACAGAATTTTACTAAATTATATTAAATTAAAAGGTACCGCTGGCTTGGAATGCAGATTTTAAACTCATTAAAAACTCTACTACGACAAAGTTATATCGATTAAATAATTATATTAAAACTGTACACAAAATTTTCAGACTGTATTAACTAAAATCATACTGTAACTTTACTAAAATTATACTGTAGAAAACTCTTTAATTTGCCCTATATTATGACACATTCTGGTGAGATTACATACATTATAAACCATTGGAAAATTTTCAGCAATAGGCTATAAAATTAACATTTAACCTATATTCATCGAATTACATTTTTAATTGATTTATTTGATGGCATCTTTCGTGATGTAACTGATTTCCGTCCTTCATACCTTTGTTACATAACGTTAGTTTAATTTGTTAAAACCGGTTTTTAATCTACACATTATTTCACCTGGCGTACGAAAATTTTTATAAATAAAACCAATAAAATATCGTCTAACCGATATTTGGAGGAATTTCCGGGGAAATTCTGTGTCAACTTACGTAATTGTAACGCGAATATATTTTTATATAGCGGTCCTATGAAAGTGTGTCGTTATAATAAACCAGTTCGACCAGTTTTAAGAATTTCATAGATAATAGATCACGACCATCTCAACAAAAACTACATAACACATATGGAATTAGCATACAAAATTCGGAGAAAAACTAGATTGAACTTAACCTTTAATAAGTCCAAACAATTTTTATTGAAATTAATTTATTCGTAATAAATAAATATTCAATAAAACACGTCTGGTTCAAAATTAAACTCATCAATGAAGTAAATTGCATGAAATATTTCATCATTGCTATATGCTCAAAATTATAATTGTTAAAGGTAAAAATCTTTCGAAACTAATTTTAAAAATACATATTAATTTATGTAATGTAGGGCTATAGTTTGTTTTAATAATTGGCCCTTTTAGATAAATAAAAAAAATTAGGCAAATGTTATTCAAACGTTACGCATATTCTTGCGCATTACTTAATTTATAGTTATTTAAATCAGAAGTTCTGTTTCAGATGTATATCACTTGACCTTCGTCTACATCCGTCCATCTGATTTCTTCACTGAAGACCTAAATTTCACTTGTGTATTATAATATACTAGCGATCCACCCCGGCTTCGCACGTATAAAACTGTCATTGTTTCTCTACTATATTGTGCATGTACTACATAAATATTCTTCTTGAATCAGTCTATCTATTAAAAAAATGCATCAAAATCCGTTGTGTAATTTTAAAGATCTAAGGACATATGTGCAAAGGGATAGTCAGCGGCGAGCGACTTTGTTTTATAGTATGTAATGATAATGATGATTCATATTTTTGTTATAATTATAAGTTAAAAAGAACAGATTAGTTTACATGAAAGTAGTAGGTACGTGGATTTTCGAAAAAATAAACTATGATATCTTAAATGGGAAATCAATAACATTACATCACTTTTGATAAATATATTACAATTAATTGCTCTAAATAACTAAATTATATCATCGCTAAATATTATATCATACTATATAGCATTTATTTCTTTAATCATATGTTTTTATATACCATTTAATATGTGCAATAGTCACAACTTGTTTCGTGGATAAGTTTTATTAAATGATTAAAGATTTTAATACAATGTATTATTTTTATTTATTTAACAAAGAACTGCCGACATGGCTTAGTACCTACTCAGATCACATGAATCTTAATCGGGAATTATTGATTCAACTTGGTAAGAATTATTTCATGTGTTTATATGTCATATTGTGTTCAGCAATGGAAGATTTTATATTGTGTAGGCTGAAAGCGGCCATCAAACTGGCTATATCTTTGTTATCTCTCCGTCAGAGGGATAGATGCCTTTATGGTACTGTGCGACATGTACATTTTGTAGTAACAAAAAATTATCAAAATATACTTTATAGCAGAGAAGGGAATGACTTTTGGGAAAGGGAAAACATGTGTATTAATTGCAATTCGAGAAAAACCGATATACAGTCAAAAACAACTCTTTTAGAATATTTAATATACAAAGTAGTGTCACTTAAATATACACATACATGTTATTTATATGTTATACAGGTGGTTTTGTTTTTAAAATTAATTATAAAACAATGGTTATTTAATAAATAATGGTTTTATGTTAAAACAATCCAAATTTACAAAATGCGAGACGGAAACTATATTATTTCCGTATTTGAAAAAAATACCTTAAAATTAAACATTCCGAAGGCAGTCTTTAGCTCTAAGGTTATAAAAAGAACGAAAAGTCATCTCTTAGAAACTGGAAACTAATACAATATCTGTAACGCTACCCCAAAGTAATATTTTGTGGGACAGACTAAAAAGAATGGTAGTAATATGAGTTAGTTCTCTAACTTAAGGCTGCCTTTATATCAAAGTGATTCTTCAACCAATTGAGGAAAAATTCTGTGGTTTGAAAATATTTTATTCAAGTAGGTATTACAGCCTGTACAAGTGCGATACAAATAATTCATGAATGTTCTACATTGTGATTTCGTTGAAAATTTTTATATTTACGTAAAATTTTTAGTATGACGAGATTTTTATTTTATTCTTCCACGAGTAGCCTAAAATGTTCTCGTGTGTGATGAGCAAATCAAATAAGCTTGAGTTCTTACTATTATTGAATAATAAATAATGTTCATCCTCGAAGAGCTTTAATAAAATGATGTAAAAAATAATTTAGCTAAGGAATATATGTTTTTTTTTTTAAATTAAATTAAAACATTATCATGCTTGTTGTTGCATGTAACTGCTTTAAGAAATTAATACTTGCAAGTCTGTACAAGAACTTTGATTAGCATAAAAATAATGATTAGCTTATTATATGATAACGAAATGTTGATCAAAGTATCGCTAATTTTTCATGAGCGTAACGATCTTATAAAAACAAAATAAATCAATATAGTTATCATTCATTGTCATTTAATATTATAGTAATTACTTTTACAAACCATTAATAAATCATCAAAAAAACTAAAATCGAATATGAGAAATATAAAAGTTGTCCTTTATTTTGCCATTATACATTTATTTCATTGATAAGTGATGTAAAAATTACCGAAATATAGTATATTTATCAAAATATGAAAATTATTAATTGTCAAATATATATTCTATAAAGGGATAAATAAAAGATAAGAATCTTTGGATTATTGTTTTATTAAAGTAATAAAACCTATATTACTATTTACAAAACGTGAAAAGTTTAACCCACAGTACATTTTAACCTAAATTAATGACTTAGTTATCACCCTACATTGCAGCCTCTCGATGAGCTAACGACATGACGTATATTTACAAATAAACCATACTAGGTTGCATTGCGAATGAGATATGTACACTTGTATTTGATATTCTTTCTAAATATTGGTTTACCAGAGGGAGTGTCCGTGGCCGTGACCATGGCCGTGACCGTGACCATAGCTGTGACCGTGGCTGGAGTGGCCCTTGTGGTGAACGGTCTTGAACAGGGGTACTGGGTAATTCTTCACGACATGGACTGGAACTTTCACAAGTTTCACAACGGGCACTTCGACAATTTTCTCAACTGGCACTGGGTGGTCGACTGGCACATGAACAACCTTCTCGACTGGTACTTTTACAATTTTCTCTACGGGGTATGGTACGGGTCTGTCGACTTTCACTTGCTGGATCTTAACAACGGGAACGGGGACGTTTCTTACAACAGGGACCTGAACGGGGTAGGGCTGTGGAACAGGAATTTGAACAGTTTGAGGAACCGGTACGGGAACGGGCTGGGGAACTCTGTGTGTTACTTCACGAAAAACTTGGTAAGTTTCGTCACGAACACGGTATCTTGTAGGGGCACCATTATTGTTAGCAAGTCCGTGAATTTCAGTGATAACTGGAGCCTTTGGTCCCGCAGGAGGTGCATCACTTCCAATAATTGCTGACCCAGGAAGAGCTGCTCCAGCTCCAACTGGTGCAGCAAAAGTGGCGCCAGACAATCCTGATCCAAATCCATTGTTGCCAACAGAAACGTCAGTCAATCCTGCTGAACCGAAGCCAGTGTTAGCACCTCCAAATACACTTAATTGACCACTTCCGCCGAGACCTGAACTGAATCCACTTCCAATGATACCAGAATCATAGCTATTGGAGCTACCAATAAGGCCAGCATCTAATCCGCTCGAGAGACCACTTTCTACGTGTCCAAATCCACTCGAGTGACCACTTCCTATAAGACCACCACCAGAATAGGTAGCAGATGGTAGAGATCCAGCTGGGAATGAATTGGGAGAGAAACTTGATGATGATAAGGCGTTTGAAGAAGATGATGAGTATAAGCTGGAAACTGGTGCCGCTGCGTAACCATGGCTATGATCTTCGTGATGACTGTGTCCATGTAAAATGCCTGCGTTGCAGCTATTCAAAAGGATAGCTAAGGCTGTTAATTTCGTCTGTAAGAATAAAAAGAAAAATGAAATATGTGAATTAAAATAAAATATAACTTCATCATAAGCATTAACTCACAAGGGTAGCCATATTGTTTAGCTAAAAGCTGGCCACTCAAATAAAGTTGTGTATCCCACAACAAGCTGGGCTTGTTTGCGTAGTTTCGGCTATTTCCATCTATATTTATATAGTTGTGTCGTATATATCGTGTTTTAAAATGATACCGAGAAATCGAGTGCAAAGAACAGGTTACGATCGTCTGTCCTTTTCTAACGGACATAATATTATCTGAATTAATTCTACTACCGGTTACTTAACGTGTGCCCCAAAAAAAAGCATAGGCGCATCAGTATCATATCGATTGCCTAATAATTTGACACGATGAGGAAAGCGCGTGCGATTTATGTAAATAAATATAGTAATGTGATTTAAATGATAAAAAGGCCGTAAAGTTACTTTAATATGATTTTTACTACTCATTTTGAAACTGTTAAAAATTAATACTAACTGCCCCAAAAAAACATAGGCCTATCAGTTTCATATCCATTGCTTAATTACCACCATTAAACATGGTGACAAAAGCGTGTTACGATACGATTTATGTAAATAAATGAAATAACGTAATTTAATGATAAAAAGGCCGTAAAGTTACTTTAACAACGAAGAAAATTTAGTTCTAAATTTGAAACTGTTAAAACAGAAAAGAAATTATTATGAATAACGAGTTTGTAAATATCTTACCGGCCCACCACATTCCAAGAGTTAACATCTATTCCCGCATGACACACCTTTTTTCTAATTAATTGATTGGAATTATGAATTACATAACGTAAAATAATGATGTCAAAGCTCTTAACTTACTTTTGCTTTCTATATATTCTACCGCTTTTAATTAATATACACGTGGTCACTCAATTATCAGTGATATGAGTCATATATGACTCATTTTTTAAAGAGATTCATAACATGTTTTAGTCATATGTTTTGCTGGATGATATTTTTCTTTTTCTACATACAAAAATTCTTAATTTTTTAAGGATATTTAGGAATGGAGATATAAAGTAGGCTTAAATATAAATACAAATGGATTTTATTTACTCGTTTTAAATTTTAAAAATAAGTACATGAGACCAATTTAATTTGTAACCATAATTTTTTTTGCCGATAACGATATCCATAATTCTTACTATCTATTCCCTATTCTATCCCCCTGGGGCATACATTTTTAATAATCAACCCTGTCTTTCTTTGTGCTAGAAACTCATATACTAAATTTGTTGCTTATAGATCTACCAGCAATGCCAGTGCGTATGTAATTAAATGAATTTATATTGTTTAACATTTTGTAAGATTTTTAAGATACTATCGAAATTAAATTCACATTTCACGATGTCTGAATAAATACTCTTTAGACAGATTTATAAATTATCTTTCTAAACAAAAGCAAATATCTTCAGTGTCTAACGCATTCAGCTGTAGTACATGCATTAAGAAAGCGAGACGATACATAACATCTTGATATACTCTAAGATGTGATAGTAACAAGTATTACCAAATACACACATCACGTCTTCACTTCTGTGTAAACGACCCTTTAATACCCCTTGTTTTTACTCGCTGTAAAACTATGAACTAGCAACCAGTAATGAAGTATATTTATACGTTTGTAAACTACTGGTACCAGTTCTTATATCGTTAAATATTAACGATGCTGTCTTACGATTTAAATGATAAGTGATCAAGTGGAAATTACAAGTAAAAGGGATGTGGAACGTAATGGTTAGTGTATAAAGCGCTAAGAATCGTTAGTATCACTCAAACAATACATAAATAAAATATCCCAAGTATAGAAATATAACTATTTAACGTTTGTAGCTTTATACTTAGATCTTGATAAAATATCGTTCAATTTCAGTATTGTCATCACAGAATGTTAGTTACGTTTTTATGACGTAACAATGATCTTGGGTGTATTAATCTTTATAATTGACGATTAGAATTAAGTGAAATCTAAGAAATATATACAAGAGAAATTGATGAACGTCGTGCTGTCATGTTTTTCAGCCTGCGCGAGCGCAGCTATTAGCTAACGATTAATATCTTGCGTGATATATGGGAAAGTATATGTGTATTAACTGAATTAATTATTCTAGTAAAACTGATATTATGAAGTGTGATTAATTGTTGTTTGGATTCATTAATAATAAAATAGCTTATAGTAATTTCATAATTTTAATATTAATAACAATTTAATTCATCACAATAACAATTAAAAAATATTTTATACATTAATCATTTTAAATATTTACATTATGGTTAAATTAACATTCATTTTTTTTATAAATTTATTATATCTAAGATTACATTCTACTTATTTACAAAACAAAACTGTGTCGATAAACGATAAATGCCATTATGAATTGCTAATGTTATATTTGTAGCACCAAATAGCTTATATTTAAATTAACAATACATTAAAAATGCTTTATTTTTTTTGTTTAAGTAAAAAAATTGCAATTATATAACAGTGATAAGTTGACAAAAACATTTTATAGATTTGCACTACTATTTAATATAAAACATTTATTTGCATTCATGTTTACTGAAATTTAGTACAAAACATCAAGTCCTAATAATTATTTGAATAAAACCTAATTATAAGTTACAGCATTCATTATAAAGACAATAAGATATAAAGATAAGCTTGATAGATTTTTAGAATATCCTATTATAAAAACTTAGACTGCCTCTTCTTCATTTACTGTATCTGATTTATCCTCTGCCATTACATGTACGTGTTTTAAATGTGTCGCCTTTATATCATCTTCTATAGAAGTACCAGCCTCGTATAAAGGTTCAGTTTTAAAAACTCTCAGCATTTTCGGCTTGGTCACCCTTCGTCGTCGACTTTTTTCCACTTTCTGTACTTGACGATGGCGTGACGAGTGAGGAGGAGGGGGCTTCAGAAGTGGGTAAGGTTCCTCAAATTCTGACTTAGGATATTTCCTTTTATAGGAATAACGACTAGAGTATGTACTCATCTGCCTATGCCTGTCTCCTAATCCTCTATGACCAGAGCTAACAAGGGCATTTTTTGGTCTCTCCTCGTCTGAATTCGATGAATTACTATCCTCTGCCGATTCAGAACCATCAGATATTATTTCTCCAGCAACTACATCGTCTTGTTCTATAACTGCTCCTATTGGATGATTATTTGAAGAATCTGCTATTGGAATGTTTTCTGGTTCTTCCTCGCTTCGTGAATATTTAACACCTTGGTAAGGTGGTCGCCCACTATTGTAAACGTCAAAAAAGGAATTACTAAATGAATTAAGACCATTGTTAAGGGCCATAGCGTTATTATCGTTTTTGAGCTGAAGAAGTTGCTGTAATTGCGAAATATCCAGTTTCATAGGTAAAGGCTTATTATTTTCACGATAAGATGTCATCTGACTCTCGTCAACGGCTGTTTTTCCTTTTAACATATCTGCGACTAATTTGAGATCAACGTTGAATGGATTAGCAACTTTAAAACCATTAATTGTTGATATTAAATTACCAGACTGCGAGTCCGGGTCAGGTCTATTAATTTTAAAGTTAGTTGGTTTATTATTTGACATCAGTTTACTAAGAATTTCTGCTGTGACATCTATGTGATGATTATCTACATTTTGATTTATTCGTACTGGCAAAGGTGATGGAATATTATTTTGATCAAAATTGTTGTTACGAAGATATTGTGAGTTAGAATTTAAGCTTTGTGTTAAGCGGTAAGGTATGTCATTAAATTTTAATATATTCGCAATATCGGATGATATTTGGGAGTGCTGTAAACCTTGTTGATTAATGTTTCCTGAAGATTGAGCGTTATCTTGATTGTTTGATATTTGCTTTGCAAAATTTTGCGTCGCTTCATCTACAAAACGTTTATTTCCTGACCCAAGATTATAAAACGATTCGGCCAGTTGATGCTTTCCATATTCTAATTGTTTAAGTTTATCCAAACTTATATAATCATCTGGCTTTGATTTTATGGTATAAATATTATTTTTGTCTCCATAAAATGAATCAACCGGCCTTGAATACTGTTTAAAGTTTTGTTCATCGGCATCTTTATTATGACCATAAAAATTAAATCTGTTACTTGTGTCGGTATCAGTCTTTACAGATGAATCTGAATTTTGAACAACGTTGGACATGTCAATAGAGACGATATTTTTTAAAGCTTTATCGTGGTCAAAAGGTTGTTTCGCTCTACTATCTAATGCTTCCCTAGAATTTATGTAATAAAATGGTGATGACGTTACTGACTCTGTTTGTGAATTTCCATAAACATTAGAATTATACAATTTGTTATTTTGTTTTATATTATCATTATTATAATACGAATTGACACCAAACGGATTGCTTAAAACATTATTGTTATATTGAGAGTTTGATATATATTTACCAGCTTCTAATTGTTGTTTATATTTTTCATGTGCTTTTGCAGCTGCCCTAGCAAATTCTTCTGATTCTAATTTATTTTCCGTTACAGCCTTAGCATTTGATTCATAATTATATGGTTTGCTGGAGTCCATTTGAAAACTCACTTGGCTTACTGCCCCGGAATCTGGTTGCACACTATGTATTTGATATTTGAAATAATTATTTTTAGTAGATATCTCTGGCTCATACGATTTTTTGTCAGACAATTTCCATCCATAGTCACCGTGTGAATAAACTTCTGATTTACTTGTTTCAGGTTCAGAATCCCTACTTTGGCTTTTAATATTACTATAAAATTGATAATCTGGTTGAATATAATTCAAATATACGTTATTAGCTGAGGGCATACTACCGATGCGGTGTGTATCGCTATTAGATCCGTCTGAGTTTGTTTCTTGTCTGTCTTTCTGGTTATTGTTGTATCTTAAATTTTGGTATTGTGATTGCAGATACTCATTTTCTGATTTCGATAATGCGTTATAGCCGGTATTCATAGAATTTTGCCACGATTCGGAATAAGTCGATATGGCAGGTGCAACTGTTGATGCTGTATAATCATTTTGATTTTGATACTGATTTTGAATACTTGTAGGATATCTTACTCCATTGGCGGAATTGTCATAATGGTCAATTTGCCTCCTTTTATTTATATCATTATTTGTTTCATAGTTGCTTCCTATAGTAGTTACTCTATTATTATTGTAATCCAAAACCCCTGTTTGCGTATTTGTGTTAGGAGAAGATATATACTGTTGCACATTTTGAGGGCTAGATAGGTAAATCGGGGAAGAACTTGATACATAGGTATTTACAGGTGTCCCTAAGTACTGATTATTTGGTAATGGGGTAGACATGTAAGGTGGAATGGGTGTACTATGGGCATTATCCAAACTATATACATTGGGGTTATTGTACTGAAATGTGTTTATATTCGATTGATAAACTGGAGTATATGCTTTCGGTTCTATAGACGACATCTGATTTGATTGTTGATTTATGTCATAATTCGAGGGTTGAATTGTCGAATATTGATACTGCGGTTGTGGGGTAACTGAATAGGGTGACGCAGAAACTGGAGTACTTAACTGTTGTTGCTGGTTATATGGACTTTCCGCACGCATTCGTTGCAAGAAGTCTTCAGGTGGTAGGGAATATTGCATAGCCGTATACTGGTTGCTAGCTCCAGTTTCACTGTCTTGGGTGTTGCTGTCTTGAGATGGCGTGTCTTCCTCCTGTTGGTGTTGAAATGGATTTTTTATCCTGTAAACTTTTCTGCCTTTACTACGATCTCCTCGGCTATAATCACCACCGTTCTCTTCGCTTAAATATTGTACACCAACAGAGGTCATTGGTTGATTGTGTTGTTCTCTTTGCATAACATTAGTATTATAACCGGTGACAGCTTCCGTTTGCGGATCATTGTTAGAGTATTGTTGAAGTCGATAAAAATCTTGATCACTGAATCCATCTTGACAGCATACTTTATTGATAATCAAAATGGTGACTAGTAGCCATATCTGAAACAAATATAAAAAAATCAAAAGAAGGTTTTATTAAAAAATAATAGTTAGTGACAATTTAGTAACTCAGCTACTTATAACCCAAACATTATTCGATGGTACTGCTATAAAAAGTTTGTAATGCATTTTGTAGCTAAATAACCACCTACAACAAAGTCATTGTATGACTAAAAATATTAATAATTTATTTATTTATTAGAAATAGTATTACTAATAAAATAATAAGCGCAAAAAAGGGTTTACAACACGAAAGTAACATCACTCTAAGGCAAAATTAATAATGAGAAGGAAAAGTCTTCTATTATTAAATATTAACTGAATCGGCTTTACCCACCTGAAAAATATAAAACTGTAGGAACTAAGGAACAAGAACTAGGAATAGTTTAGAACAGCATACGAACTGTCAACCCTAATTACATCTAAATTGGTTCAGCGGTTTAAGCGTGCTCTACTAGTATTGATAAAATACGAGGAATAATATACAATAATATTCTTTAAGTAAAATATCAGTATAAATCCTACTTACTTAATAAGTACATACATATATAACTAATATAAAAATAAATAAACGAAAACATTTAAACTTTCTACTTTTTAAACAATCAATATCGCTTGTGTTACTTTTAAAGTTAAACTATAAATATATTAAATCATATACTGTTAATGAAACGATCATTATCAAGGCAACATACATCAGGTGAAACTACTGAAAATCAAAATATTTCCTTAAGCGGCCATTAGTTACGGTATTCATGAAGAAAGCGAAAGGGCAAACGATAACCTCCGTGAATCGTACGGCTAGTACAGCATAATAAATTCCTTTAAAGTAACATTATCGATGGCTGAAGACGTCGTGAGAATTACCGAAGATATATGGGCGTCTTTATACGAAGAATATATTATAAACAAGTGTGCATCGTCTTCTTTACGAACATAGCGTTACTTTACAAAATTTCTCTTGTTGTGTTCGTAAGAATATTTACGTTGTATTTTTCCTTCGTTACATAGAATCGTGTTTTAATGTGAAAGTTATGTCATAATATTTAATAAATCAACCATTTATGCGTGATTAAACATACAAATTTTAAATAATATGTCGCTGTTTATAAGTGTCTATTACGTTATGAATGATTAATATCAAGATAAAACGGATTATTTATATGACAATTTTTTTTTTTATTTTGGTAAGAAAATCTTGGTATAACTAAGTGTCTTGTCAAGTATGCTAATTTTATAAATGTCATACAACAAAAATGGGAACATGGGATGCGTTTTTCATTCATAATAAATACTCAAATTAGTTATACATCAAATGTTCCTTTTGATTGCGTAATACCAATATGTACGTGACTCAACAACAACAAAAATAATAAGCCCCAATTGGAGATTGTTCATTGATATTAACATCACTAAATTGATATCACTAGTAAACTTTATGAAGTAGCTAAGAGCTGAACTGCCTTTATCAAATTAACTTTATAATGAAAAATAGTTGTTTTCTCTTCAAACGATGGATTTGTTTGAATTTCATTTTCAATTTGAATTAAAATCTAATATAAAACATGTTAAAATCATTACATATATATAAACTATTCGTATCTAAAAATAAAAACCCCTACTTACTACTACGGTATATAAATAAAGGAAATCTAATTTGAAAGCTATAAATACATTATATAAATAATAAACAAATGCCAAAACAGAACCTCTTAAATAATAATGATTTATAGAAATATACTCGATAATCGAATAGAATAATCGATGTAAATGTTTTCCTTTCATTCGATACATCCCACAATATATTTCCCATAGAAAGTACAAAGGTTAAATCCGCTAGCCTATTGAAGGATAAACAATGTCCGGAGTCAAAGGGCGTTGCGACGAGTGGATCTGATAGATAGACTATGTGGAAGCGTTTCTCTAGCCTTTGCTGGCCCGACTGGTCACGACCGGGACACAGGGAAAGCGTATACAATTTTAACTCGTATTAATTTATATTTTACAAGACTGTAAAATTCACGCCTGACGCTTCAATATAGGCTAAATTTGAGCGACTGAAACTACCGAGCGCAGCTACCTACTACTGCTATATGTATACTACTATATTATATTACTGATATATTAATCTTATAGGTTATCATATGTTAGGTAAAAAAGTAGCTTATATCCCTTCTTGGAGTACAAGTTTGCTTCACACCAAATTTCATGAAGCTCGGTTCATTGGTTTGATCGTAAAAGAGATACAGACAGACAGACACACGTGGTTACTTTCACATTTATAATATTAATATACATAGGTAAGTTGCATCTTCTGGTATAAGTTTGTAAATTTGTTTTGTAGATTTTTAGTAGAGATGTATTTGATGTTTGTATTATATACTTGAACAATTCAAGTAAAATACAAACATCATGCATATCTACTAATAATATTTTGTGCACCAAATGTATGTGTAAAATGATTTAGTGCTCTGCCGAAAGGTTGCCTGAACAATTAATGAAATAATTCACTACACATAACCGGGGTCGTATTTTTGTACGTAATAAAAAAATTATATACACAGCACAACAAATTTGAACAAAATCCAGCTAATTACTTTCCTCATTTCTAGAACACAGTTATTGGACTAATGTAATTACATGATAGAAAAAAATAACCTACATTTTTAGAACGACCTACCAGAATAATGTTAAACACTAAATTAAATAGTCTTGCATATACATATATTTTTTAAATTTGAACCGCAGAAACAGATAAAAGTAAGCCAGCTTACTAACCATAAGCTATAAAAAGATTTTCCATCATTTATACTCTTACGCAAATATGAATGACAAAATAACGACCTATGGGACGGAAAATATATTATGTATGAATATTGCGCAATATATAGCATCTAGTTTAAAATCCATGCCATGATATGAATCTTTATTTCTTAAGAAAGTTATGACACTGACATAGAATCGTGTCGATAGAAACATAATGTGGAAAATTTTAAAATAAATCTTTATAATTTAAAACAATCATTAAACATCTACAAAATATAAGAATCGAAACGCAATTTTAGTACAACAATAGCTTATCATTATTGTCGATATTTAATTCGTTCTTTGTCATTTTCAACAATTTCTACCATATTTATTACATTTATTTGTGTTTTATTATAATTTAATATAAAGTTATAACTAGGAAAATATACTAAATGATTATAAGCTAAGTTAAGCTAAGCTATAATAACATAAGCTGAGTTTATACTGTGTTTACTTACACTAAAATTAAGTATAAAAACTAGTTTTAGTAGAGACATCTGAGAACAATGCACTGTTATATAAAAACTGAGATTTATAGCGTTGTCCCTAATCGGAACAAGTCATTATACCTAATTCGGCAAGTTACGTAATGGCAACTCGTAATCTAGTGAAAGTAAGTGCATCAATTTTCCACGTGGATATCAAGATTTTTAGAAATAGTAAAATACTTACTAAAGTTATTAATTTCGGAATATTTACTTGTTCACGAAACAAGACATTCGTAGATAATGTCGAAATATCGAGCTCCACCGAATAAAAAACATGGTAAATATCCCGAAATTAATAACTTTAGTAATACAAATAACCATGTTAATTTAAATTCTTATATGGTAAAATACTGTAAAGGAAATAATAATAATCTATTTTGCAGTGTATATTTAAAATGAGCTTATTTATCTAGCATTTATTTTTTAGTACGTCAATTCTTGATTTCGGATAAGAATTATTCGTAATAGAGACACCTACTGGATCCAAGTCATATACTCGAGTTTAAAATTAATATGATTAAGATTTTTGAGCTATATTTTAAAATATTTAATATAAAGTGATTTCCATATTATGATACTAGCTGCCCATCCCGCCTTCGCAAGGATGGACGTAAGGTGTTTTTTTAAATATTTTTTGTTGCTTTTATCTATGTTCAACAATTGCCGTTCCGAGATTTATTTACACAAAAATCTTAATAATTTAAATAACTAACTTTAACTTTCCTTTGTCTCTTAGTGAAAACCGCATGAAAATACGTTCAGTTTTTTGAAGTTTATTGCGAAAATACAAACAAAGGCAAACGTGACCGAATTATTTTATAATATCTAGTGATTATTGAGACATAACTTATTGAAAACCAAGTTTAATCACATTATAGGATGGACAAACTTAAGTCTATTTACGTCAATTGAATTTAAAGTTAAAGATACGACAGGTATCAAATAAATGATCACTTATCTCCAGTGATACTTCCGAAACAACTTTGTGTATGTCATTAGTGTCGACTTGTTCCCTTAAATTGCAAATAAGTAAACATTATCTATTTTCCGATCATTGATAAAGATAGAGATACAAACGAGTCGTGACGTAATTAGGCTTTACTATTGAAGATAATTAGAGCTAAAACGGCCCAGTGGTTAGAACGCGTGCATCTTAACCGATGATTGCGGGTTCAACCCCAAGCACCACTGAATATATATGTGCTTAATTTGTGTTTATAATTCATCTCTTACTCGGCGGTCAAGGAAAACATCGCGAGGAAACCTGAACATATCTAATTTCATAAAAATTCTGCCACATGTGTATTTCAGCAGCCGGCATTGAAACAGCGTGGTGGAATATGTTCCGCATCTTCTCACCAAAGGGAGAGTGGCCTTAGCCCAACAGTGGGAAAGTTACAGACTGTTATTGTTTTTCTTGTATTGAAGATAATGATTAAACCATTTAACACTGCCGGAAAACGACGAAAATTTTCCAAAGAATATACATTCGTCACGATATTCGCTAATATGTTGTATAATATTATTAATAAATTGATTTATTACAACAAATATAATTAGAAATTTCGATGGGAAAGTTTCTTATATAATCCCGTTAACTGGGTTTCATCACTGCAATGACATGGTATAGAATAGATTCGAGAATAGAACCTAGAACCTACTGATCTGCTGTCTAAAAGATAACTACTGTTGTCGCTACGGTTTTTGAAGTGTGCAACATTATAGAAAAAGAAAACATTAGCGGGAAATGGAACTCTTTCTGTAGAATACGCTGGAAACTTTGAACATTGTTATAACTTTAATTTTTCATTACTGTATCGTTTTCTATATTATTTGCTTAACTTTAATAAAGAAGAACGTTATTAATGAATTTAAAGAGTTATCCTTCAACAATGAATTAACCAAATAACTTTAGCTTATACTACTGGACAGTTATTGATACAATATGTGCGATAATTATTTAATTTCTAATTCCGTTTCATTGTTTAAGCATTGACTTACATTCCTAATGTAAGTCAATGCTTAAACAATGAAACGATTTTAAAGAAAATACTAGCATTTTACTTAATAATCAGATTAAATAACTTATTAAACGACGACGTCCACTTTAATATCCGCCCATTGTTCTTTACTTCCCGAATTAGATAAAACAAACTCGCTAATTAATACAATTACCTTTAAACAGCTTTCTGACTTTTTTATTTATTTTTACAAAACAGTTTTGTTTATATTTTTTAACATCCACCCTGAATACCAAACTAGCTTTCGCTGTGTTTTGGAGGTCAGGTCCTTCCCAGATTTATCGTACATAATTGTTCCTTATTATAGAATTAAATGAAAAAAAATGTATTCAAAATAGTAATTATAATCAAAAACACAAAAAAAAAATATTTAAATAAATCATTAAATTTTTCTTTATTTATAAATAAAGAAATTTACCAATCTAAGTAATGAGATTAATAGGATATTTTATTTAAATTATCCAAAAAGGTTTTATACCTTATATTGAATGTAATTTATATGTATTACAACGACTCCGCTGCCTTTTAATTCTCTAAGTCTTGATCTAGGTTTCGAAGTATTGACCTACATTAATATTCAAGTACTATTTTCATAAAAATAGAAAAGAAGAAAATTAAAAAAATATATTTCTTGAGATGAAAAGGAAATAAATTGCTTTAATATCCTTAAGTGTTAGTGATTTTATATTATATGAAATAAAAATATTTTTTAATTGGTTTAATAGAGAAATGGTGCTAACATTATTACTAAAATTCCAACCGGTCGTGTAATGTAATTATTTTTAAATAATAAATCTTTTAATAGTATTTCTTTCGTGAAGAATTTGTATCTTAATATGTGAAATACGAATGAAAATACTTTGGAAAGTAATTTTCAGAACCTATTATCAGTAAATGTATTTAATTAATAATTACATTTTATTTATAATGATTTATTAATTAAATACATTTTAATTATTAATCTTTGCGTTTATACGTAACAGTAAATATAAATAACGTACTAAGTTTAAAAGCTACTTAACCTAACTCACATTAATCGGTGTCAGAGTGTATCTTATTGATTTACCTCTTCAGAGTGAATTCAATATTACATAAACGCTAGAAATTTAATTAACATGTCATGTATTATTAATAATATAATCAATTACGACTTTTAACTCCTTTGCATAAATTTCGTGCTAAAAATAAAATTATTATTTTTATTTAAAATTTATTTATTATAATATGTATCGGTTTGTCATCATGAGTTATGGTTAAACCATTAAATAAAAATAATAATTAAATTTTTTAATTAATTTTTTATGACTGCCTTTAAAATAAATAAATTAAAAAAAAGTTAATTACTAACCGTTTGCATTTTAGTCTTCATTTTGAACGCTTGATTTTAATTTAAGAGCACCAATAAGCACAGTTTTTTTTTATTTATAAATGTTATAATCACAACATTTTACACATACACTAAAATCCTTGCACTTAAATTGCCGTGATGTAGTTTGTAAATTGTCAAGGGTTTGTTATGTTGCCTTAGCAGTGGTGAAATGAAGTTCAAGGATAGCTAATCTTAGGTTTATATACGGGGGTAGCGGAGCGTGGTAATGCGTTTGTGTGCAACGGTGGGTGCATAAAGATATATGCAAGTGACTGCACACAAGCGCATCGACAACAACTTCTCAAAGTTTAAAGATTTTCATTACTATAGATATATATTTCTTATTTATTCTAATGTAAAAGGTTTTAACTTCTAGCATATTAATAATAGGCATAGTTTTTTTCATACAAACACAAATTTAGTATAGTTTATTATCAATCGTTACTATAGGGTACTATTAGTTTTTTCAATAGAATCTTATCAATCGATCTAATTCTTATATTGTTCCTATAATCAATTGCTGTTATATAATATAGAAACATGCGAAGTTTTAGAAACACTGACCTAATTTATCGGCAATGTCTAGCAAACGTCCAGCATACCCTTCTCCTCTTCAACGCTTTCAGTATTTCTATATCTATAAATTAGTATCAATTTATGTCTTGTTATAACTTTATAAAGACAATTGAATAAGTGAAGAAAGTTATCATCCAAGCAACTAACTCGACTGCATGCTTACGCAACTTATATAATCATTATATTAATTATACTTATTTTGTAATATTTCAAGTGTGAAAATCAATTTATTTGAAAAAGGAACTACTGAGTTTCTTGCCGGTTCTAGATATTCGGTGGTAGCTTCTCTTAATTGTTAAATGACGATTCAAAAGTGCTTGTAAAAGCCTACTTGAATAAAGTTGATTTTGATTTGAATGTATTTCATACTTTGTTTCAGTATTTTGAATCATTCTAAGTAATATTATAAGAGCTGAGATGGCAAATAGATTAGAACACGTGCATCTAAGCCGATGGTTGCGAGTGCAAACCCAGGCCAGTACTACTATATATATGTGCTTAATTTGTGTTTAAAATTAATAATTCATCTCGTGCTCCGCGGTGAAGGAAAACATCGTAAGGAAACCTGCATGCGTCTAACTTCATCGAAATTCTGCCACATGTGCATTCCACCATCCCGCATTGGAACATCGTGGTGGAATGTGTTCCAAACCCTCTCCTTAATGGAAAAGGAGGCTTTATTCCAGCAGTGGAAAATTTGCGGGCTGGAGTTTTACTTTTACTTTAAGTAATATTTTAAGTGAAAATATTAACGAAGAAAATGAAATATAAGACACACCACTAACTCTCGTAAAACATTTTCCTGATATATAATGTCGCCATTACACTGGCACAATGTCAAATTTCATTATCAGTAATAACACCCAACGGCTACAGGCAGTCCAATAACAGTGATCAAAATCAAATTGATTAACGATCACTTCCTAGTACAAAACTTACGATTAACTTAATCATACGATCAGTGACGCTTTACAGTGCTTAAAAGCGCTTTAGTTATATTACTTCAAAAAACGACCAGTGTTACAACAGCGCTATTATTACAACAATACTAACGCCTTAGGAGGAACACACCTGCCCCTTGTTTATGAGTTTGATGGTTTTAGATATTCCTTGGGCGTCTTTCTAATAAATGAATAGGCACAGAAAATAGCTTGCTTTCTAAGCTTGCCCGATAGGCGCTTGTTAAATAAATGACATTGCAAATATGCTACAATAAAGATAACGTTCTGAACGTAACTGGCAAAGGTCTTACAAGTACACAGGCTGTGATACATTGCTTTAATTAACTTGATAGATAACATAAAACAAATAAAACGCTACGTGTTACGTAACGATCCGACTTATATTTATTTTTTGCTGTATAATTTCTGTCTTGGAATTGGTTTTTTTTTATAGAACTTTTTGAATAAAGATTTTTTCTAAAAATCATAGGTATTTTCAGTTCTAAAACGAATTTGTATTTCCAAATAAAAAAATCGGAAATAAATCACACACACAAACTAAATATTAGTAAACCTATCGCAGACCAGACAGATAAGTATCGGCTTAAAAAGTTAGAAGTGGTACTTTTATCTGAACGGAGCTTTTCCTATCACCTTGTCTTACTAGTGATAACTATGATAATTGCAAAGCATGTTTTAAAACGAATTAATTTCGTTGCTAATAGCAAACATAGATGTATCAAAATTAATATATTATTAATATATAATTATTATGATACATATCGAATACACATTTTTTTTGTTGTTTATAACTAAAGAAAGTAAAGCGTACAGCATGTGATATAATTTGATACCCCAAGGAGCCAATATTGAACTTGCTTTCAAATCTCTCAACAGCGGTTAACCGCTGATCTATTCACAGTCAACCTTAAGTGACCTTATGTGAATAATAATACCATACATCAAATTAATTTCCATGTAATATTTTATTTATAAATAGTAAATTAATAAATATTTGTTATAATAAATGTATTCGAAATACGAATACCAATCGTAAGTTTTATATAAATAGAAACATGACATGACACATAAAAATTCAAGTACTGGGTAGGGCTGTTTTCTCTCTCTGTTCCCTTCCGCATTTTCTTCAATACCGGCTCCGTACCAGACCGAGCAGGAATAGGAAAAGTTGTGACACGTGTTATTCCGGTAGCCTGTTACAAAATATGTGTGATACACGGTCGCTGTAATCGAACAACACATCAATAGATTCGTTTTATATTTATTTTATTTCCTTAAATTAAATTATTCACTTTTAGCAACGTTCAACGAGCAAATTTTTAAGGGCAATCTGTGAAGATAATCCGATACGAGAAAGATAACCGCTGGCATATAATCACCTCAGCCTATATATCTTCATACTGTAGGAAACAAAATACATATAATATTTTAATTGCGTATAAGTTCCTTTAAGTGTTCCTGTAATTGCTCGTCCTTTAAATTAAAACCCATAACATATTGATGTAGTTACTAAATTCCAAATACAAATCCCTCTAACCAGTAATGTTTTCGAATTAAAATAAAAAAAATATTTTCGAATCGTTCGTGTAGAGATGCTATATAAAAATAACAGGCGTTTGACGTTCGCTAAGCTTGTATGTAGTTAAAAAACTATAGGAATTGAAATAAATTAATCAATTACATAACCAATACAGGATGTCTAACAACAGGAACTATATGTATTGCCATATTTTCTTTATTTGGATTATCAGGATAACTAATGTATTTAGTGACTACTGATTCTTTTAACTATTAATGAAGTATTCTTCATAAAGCGCGAATGTTTTTCAATATTCCATCATTTTATTAAAGTCATTAAATTTAATACTATTATTTTATTAATATTATAAATACATAAACTATATTTACTAGTCGTAAGAAAAAAACGTATGAAACTTCATAAATAAAATTGAGTACACGAAAAGCTTCTTAATATTTTTTTAGAGGTCAAATTACGGTTTATGTAGATCCGGCGAAAGTCTATCTTTATTATTCAAAGAACATAGAAATTATTATGTAATGTTTCATTGTTTCGAATTAGCAATATCATGAGAGCGTTAAATACAACGTATATTACAGTTCAAAGATCAAAGTTCAAAGTGCAATTGTTTCAATTGCCCTTTGCATAGTAGAAAATATTGGCCTTAAGATATCAACATTTTACTTACAAAATTATTATCCTGCGTTCATATTCTTTATTTGAACTAGTGGCTTATTTAGCCGCAGATTCTCGAGTCCCTGGAGATCTCGCGTCGAGCAAAAAATTATTATATTTTTCCATCTATATGTATATACTCAGTAGTAGGCAAAATTTAAGAAGCAGTCCTTACATACTCTTAACTCAGAATGCATGATTATTAAAAATAACCGACTATGAAAACCCAATGTCTGGTACTATGAGTTTTTGTTCACGGCGAAACCACTTTACCGAATTTGATGAAATTTGCTATGAAGATTTTTTTTATGATTGACATCTAGTGTATTATAAAATAATATCAATTAATATTAATCAGTAGTATCCGTTGAGAATATTCGCTATGGCTAAAATAATCCTGGAGGACATCCTCGTCAACCTAGACATCATATAAACGGATATAACAATAAACATAATAGAAGTACGGATAACTCATCTTTTATTACGATATACAATTTACACTACTCTCAGAGATAAATACGCGAGTATTAATGGACAACGATTTGATGCAATCCTTCCTATATAACGGGGGCGTATTAACTATATTAATATTAAAGGCTGTTTAACCATGTAATTAAATTTAGACAATGTTCTCATACACAACTATATTTGTTCAAATCATTTAATTACTTTAAATTGCGTTAGAAGATTTTTCGTCATTAATTTTGGAATATGACAAAGCAGACTTGCCAATAAGTTGTAACCACAGAATGATATTAAACTTAAATAGCCCTTAAGTTTTGGACGAAATAGTTTATTTATGAGGATAATAAATAATCTTATGTTATAACAAAACTTTGTTGTAATGTATCACATTAACTGCATGTGAAACTATATTGTCAATACTGTAATAATTTTATCTTCTAATTAAGTATATTTTATGAACGTTGTAGTTTTTTTAGATCAATAAAATACAAATGCTGCTACGCTTAACCGCATCAAACCTAAGTACGGCTTGCAAACTTTTGTTTTAATTAGATAAGTAAGATTTCCTTAGCTGAACCCGTAGATTACTCTTCACTTTATTTTTTATACTGCTTATTCAAATCGGTATTTAATTATTTGCATTGAGTTTATCATAATTTGGTAAGTTATTAATTTCAGCATCATCCAAACTTTTATGATTACTGTGTACAAGTTGAAATGTATTGTAATTTAACAAAAAGTAGTTTGTGTATGTGATTCGTTTTACTACTTTTGTTTATTATATTTTTGAATACACGAAACTATTTTTTTTTAATCTAGAATTCTAGTCCTGGATACTTTTATGATATATGGTGTAATATTAATCGAATCAATGCATGGATATTAAGAACAAAATCAGCTTAAAGATATTTATTTCAACAACATAGTTTGTATACACAAAATTGAGTCAAAATTAACAAACATAATTATTACAAGAAAATAATAGTAACATGTATCACTTAAATATCTAAAAAATATTGCACTTAATAACAGCCGAATTCTAGCTGATAGTAGAAACTATTACAGTTTTATAGGATATTATTCTAAAAAATTGGAAGTATTATAAGCAATAAATAGGTAATGATGGCAACAATTATATGTTAGGTCTATTATTGGTAACGCAATAAATTTGCTTTCATGTTTCATATAAGTTGTAGATAGAACAATGATATATTTGAAACGGAACGTATTATACACAGTTACTATGTATAAATAACAATAAAACATATTATATTAGTGTTATAATCACCATTTCACCCTAAATATAATAACTGGGCCTTGAGTTAAAACAAAGTTGCTCGTAAAATCGTGATTAAAATGAATATAATATACAAATAGATAAATTAAACCGCGAAATATTTAAGTGTTCAATTGTATATAAACTTAATACGTCGTTTTATTTAAAGTTAAAACTAAACGAAATATTAATAATACGTTATCCTTTGAATTCATTACTTCATATTTACAAAACGTTAACAGTAGATTCATTAATACTTTTTATAATTTATTAAGACGGTAACAAATTACGATGACTTTTTCTTTTCGCTTCTTTCAATTGTCTTCCTTGATGGTATTTTAGATGAAGCTTCAGCCTTCATTGGTGTCTTTACCATTCTTTTTGGGTGTGCGTGATAATTCCTAGGATATGATGGCTTACTTGCTATTGGCTGTACGTATTGATTACTTACAGTATAATCACTTTCAGAATTAGAATCAGTGTATTGACCAGCTTGCAAATAATGCAACGATTGTGAGTTAACATACGATACCTTCTCACTGTTTGGGTTCTTTAAAACAGTCTGTGGTACCATAACGTTATACTGAGATTGATATTTGGCTGATGGCATTGGAGTAACGTAGCTTACTGTCTGGATACTTGATTGCGAAGGTTTTGAGTTTGAGCTGTAAGAATATGGTAGGACGGTAGCAATTGTGTGATCTTTGCTGGGATAGTTTTCAGAAAGAACATACGTTTTTGAATCTTGAACTTTTTCAGTTTGATAAACATACTGTTGGGGTTCGTTAGATCCAGAATTGTCTTGGTATTGTTCAGTGTGTATTAATTTTGATGGGAGTATAGAAACGGAACTTTTCTGTCCGGTTTGTGTTGAATAATAATCTGGTGAAGTGCTATAAGCAGGAAGCGACGCAGTATCGTATCCGGAGGATCCTGATTGTTTTGAATAATCAACATTTTGTTGTGTTAGGTCATAACCGTTATTACTTTCCGAATTTGCAGATACATATTGAGATACATCTGGCTGAACAGAGCCCTGTGCAGCATTTTGGGTATCATATTCCACAGAGGCTTCTTGACCTTGTTGGCTGCTAGAATACTGCGGGGTTCCATATTCAATACTTGCTGAAGAATCATCTGAGTTTGGCTTTTGTTGAGAAACTGATTGATCGTATTGTTGATATTCGTTAGAAATAGAACCTGACTGTGAATTTTGTTGATATTGAGGTTGAATATAATAAGAACGCATTTTAACTTCTGTTTGAGGAACGTAACGATACTCGTATTCATACTGTTGTTGCGGTTGTTGTTGTCGTTGATAATGTTGCTGTGAAACTGAACTTTGGTAAAGTGATTGGGGTTGAGAGACCAAATATTTTTGCTGATTATAAGTCAAAGGATATCTTGCCATTACTGGTTTTACTGCAGAATACTGAATACCAGAATAATCTGCTTGAGTATATGTAGGTTTGACATAAGGATTCGAGTAATGTTGTTGCCTGGTCTCAGGCTGAGATACGGATTGGCTTTGATAAGACATTATCTGTGGTGCAGATGAGAAGCCATTTTTCTTGAAATATTGATTAACTAATTCTTGGAGGTTAACGCTGTTTAAATGTTGCGATAGAGGATAATTTTTTGGTAAATCGGGATACAATTCAGCTGTTGGGTTTTTCAAGTAAGAACTGGGGACCCTTAAGACTAATACAGGTACAATTCCCTTGTTTTGATTTAAGTATGAATTCTGAGTACGCAAATGATCTTGAGTCAAACCAGCATTCTGATAATGAGGATTGTTAAGAAGCTGCGTGGGATTAATAAAGTAATTTGGCATCACGGTGGGGAATTGTCCACTCAAGCCTGAAAATTCTTGACCATTGTAAGTTGTGTATAACGTTTGAGCGGCTTTTCCACTCGAGTAACCCACAGAAGGGTTTTCTAAACTCTTTTCATAATTGTCCTTAAATTCAACGGCAGGTTTTTTGTATTCATAAGACGTTGGTTCGTCATTTAAAGGAACCAATTCATAGGCCTGTGATGGCTGGATTTCAACGTTTGTAGAAGAAGATGAGTATTTAGAGTTTGACAAGGAACTATATTTAGAGTCCTGTGAATTTTGATTTGCTGGTATATCTTCTTGTGAATAAGGATAAATCATAAATTTTCCCTTGTCTTGATTCGATTTTCCAAAGTAAGTGTAACTGTAGCCATTGTTGGTCTTGTATCCATAACCTAGATTGGCATCAATAGTACGTTTGCCTTTTGATTTCGAATCCGTGTCATTTACGATTTCAATGGCAATGACAGCTGGAAATGGTGGTTTATGCTGTGATGATGAATTTTCTTTATTATTCTCTTCCTTTTTAGTTTCCGGTTCTTTCTTCTCACTCTCCACTGGAACATCTGATTTCACGCCAAATTTTTCTTCAACTTCTCTCAAAAATTTCTTTTCGTCGCTTGTCAGAGCCTCGCTCTTTTTATCCTTTACATTAGACTCATTTTTGAATTTCTTGGGATCTGGAACCGCTATAACTGCTGTCAGCGCCAGACAAAAAATAACCTGAAATTGAGAAAAACTTTCATTTAATCACATGTATACATTCGTGATTAATTTAAATATATTTTTAACATTGCTAAGTAAAAGTAAGTCTTATAGTGCTTGTATGATTGGTTAAGCACAAAATAATCTTAACTTTTTTAAAATACAACGTAATAGATTAGACAAAAAGTAATAAAGAAAATCAACTCATAAAACAGATTAGGTTAATACATAAGATGTGCATAAAGTTTACGACACATAAATAATCTTGGTTTATACTTTACGTTTACATAACAACTATTTACTTAAACATCTGCAAATCCTCTGACACGCCGTGTTAGCTTTCCATGACCTCGACGCATTAATTTATCGCATAATTAAAAATTATATAAATTTCACTATTATTCCATGAATAATCCAACTATGATGCAATAAGTTGAGCTTATTAATTATGTATTATTAATGTATACATCGCGGAAAGAAAGATCCATTATTCATTATTGATGTTCTGGTAATGTTGCTCAACATTATATTTCCGGAATAATATACCAACTTTTACATGGTATCACCTTGATCACAAATTCTATCGCCAAATAGCTATAGTTGAGTTCTGGTTTAAAGAGACAGTGGCTAGACAGCCAGTGGTACAGGTACAAGGGACATCATCTTAGTTCCCAAGGTCATTGACTTTTAGTAAAAAAATTTTTACTTGGTAAATAGTCACTATTTGTTAAAAGAACTGCTATCGGACACTATATGTGTACCTATTTATATCTTTAAAATGAACACAAATATTTAAATTATAAAAAGTCAAGCTGAGGCCAGATTTAATTTTATCTAAATACAAAAAACAGTCACAGTCATTATAACATACTTTTGTTCAATTAAAAATAATTAATGGTCCAAACTACAAACAAACAATTATTAACAAGCTTTCGCTGAAACACGTACAAATTGTCATAATCTGACTGCACGCATGCAAAGATGAAGCGAGTTACGTGTCGTCGAAGCAGCGCGAGACGAAAGTGAGAATAGTGGATTTAATCGACAATAAAAAGAGAAAGTCAAATTGCGTCCAATGGGATTGCTAAATACTTACATTTTCCGCTCTATAATCCTGACTGTTTGAGTAAAAATAAACTTGCTGATAAATTCATCGTCAAATTTTAATGCCGAGTATTTATTGTATAAGAGTTATTTACACGAGAATGTTAGCAGGATTACTAGAATTTTCCCGTTGATTCGTAATTATGATTCTCTGGCCGATACAATGACCTCACTCTTCTCGCTTTTATTCAACGAAAACAATAAAACTAGCATGTTTCACTAAAAATAACAAACTACATTGCTTTCCACTATTTAATGGTTATATAAAACTGGAGTTCTACATTTAAAAGAATGATATTTCAAAGTATGTGTATAAATAGGATAATTATAACATATTATGAAGTCATAAACATTCGAAACACACAATTAAGTTAAACGTATATAAAACCTTTTTGGTATTAAACAACCCATAAAATTCGATATGAATACTGATTGTATTATGACTTACATTTGATTACCTGTGTAATAATCATCTTCAACAAATGAAAATAAAACAAATAATGATTACAATATAACTGAACACGAAATACAAGTCGAAATGTATTCGATAATTTAATGACCCAGCTAGAAGCACGTGTGCGCAATCATGATGACTTGTATAATGTTTTTGGTTCGGATTCAGGTCAGATTATGACATTAGTGATGACTGCCTAACATGACTCTCTGTTAGAAGATTGCTTTGCATATTTGCGATAACTCCACATTATGAAATGAGGAACTTGTTCAATGTGTCAAATAACAAATATAGTCATCTTAATTGAAAATAGATAAAGTAACGTGGAAGTAATCAACATAATGGCTTGACAACCTATACCTTATTTATTCACTTAGCCGATAAGCACGAGTAACTAAGCTATGTTTTCCATGGCAGTACAGTAGTTTGCAGCAAATTATAAAAGCAAAAATCTAGTATCATTGTAGGTATATTTTTTTTTTAATAAACATCCAAGTTTAGTAAAATAAATACCATACCTATTTAATTAATGTATAAAAAACTCAGAAAGAGACAAATTATTTCAAAATCATATAGCATATTAAAAAAAAGGGTTTTCCGGTCGCACGTGACTTACAGATGATTAAGCTTTCAACGATGAATTTTAATGACCGTAAATTTTAATAGTAGGGTTCGTACCCTACTATTAAAATCGTGAGAGCATTATCTAATATCTTACGAATCGTCAAAATTTTAATGAAAGGTTGTGTAACATAAACCTACAAAGTTTTTTTAAAATATTCAACGCATAACGTAAACGAAATTGATACGATAGTGAAATTTGATTCCTTATTTGATTTAAATTTTCAAATAATAATACACTACATGGCTTGTAAGTTTCCCGCTGGACAAAAGTCTAGCTCTAATATTATGTAAAACCTGAAGATTTGCAGCTTATTGCACTTAAGTACAGTGGCGGCCTAAGGTCGGCCAGCGCCCACGGCTTCGTGGTGCAAAGGGTCTCATTTGAAAAAAAAACAAGGACCTCGCAAAGTCTTGCCCTCATTAAGATTCGATCTTCTGCCGCCACTGCTTAAGTACTCCAATGACTCCTTCATGGCAAATTCGATGGCGCTCAAACCTACAATCCAATTTTTACTACATCCACTTGATCTATCTGCTGGGCTAACTTGCTTCTAACTAACTACTAGTGAGGTATATACGTTTCACACGATTAAATAACCTAAAAAAAAATGATCACTAGTTTCATTACAAATTGTGATAAAGATTACAAATTTTGTTAGCGATTCTTTATATGCCAGGCTTTAAAACAAGCTTGTCTCAACTACGTCTTCGTTTTCATTGTTTTTTTGTATTTCTCAATAAATTAATTAGTCGTACCTGTCTGTTTTGTTCATAACTGGATAGGAATTGCTCAGTCAATCTAATAGAGAATTATTAATCTTATCATACTAGTCTTGTAAACACATACTTAAGTCATCTGTAAACGTCAATTATAATAAAAAAAAATTGGTTAAATTAAAAAACTCTCAACCAATTGAGTTGAATTAAATTTTGCATTAATTTAATATTATTACAATTAGAAATACTATGCACATTAATTTTAAGTATTAGTTTAACTACTATACAAAATAATGAGTTGAAATAACTACGTAAACAAGCATGTCTCTATGTCGTGATAACATTCAATAAAACATTTTAAATCGATTGATTGATTGAGTCGTGTAATTATTTTTATGGTACAAAGATAAACGTTATTTATTAACATACATATATCTCATCAGTATGCACAATTACACGATTATGACAGTCATTGCTATTCTTTAGAAATTGGTCAAATACACGAATGGTAATATTTCATATAAATATTTACAATTGTACTTTTTAAATGATTACTATCAAAACGGCCAGTAAAGACACATTCAAAACTGTAAAAAATGCTACCAATACATTTTGATAACGAAAAAAAAGTTTTTTTGTAAATTATTAAACTTCATTTCTTTTTTATGAACAATGTTTGTTGGATTGTAATTGTTATTAATAACGTAAGAAATACAAGATATTTTAATTACCGTTTCGTTGAGATATCCAAATATCTAAAATATTAAGCAATTAAGTCAATTAAAAATTTGAAGCTCAAGTGAGAACAAGAATATTAAGCATCATTATGTATTTCTATGAATGCAACGGGAAAGTGTGTTCGTTATAACGAGTATAGATAAAAGAATGAATACATTGCAAAAGAGAGTTAGGTATTACAGTGCATACTAAAATCTAGGCAACAACACGTACGTTCTCGATCATTTGCCAAATAACTGTTAACATACCGCTATGTCTTTTGTTATCAAAACAAATAAAATTAAACAAAATATTTGGTTATTAGATTACAGGACATCAAACTAACACAAGTTTAAATAACAATACATTATTGCTACTTTATGTGCAATACTACACAAAATATTAAAAGAAAAAATGTTAATGATTATATTAGAAAAAAATCACATTATATAGTAAGACTGCAATGTAATTCAATTGCTTACTAACATAAAAAATGTAATTAAATTTTGTTTCGCAAAGTAAATTTTTTGTTGCATATTTATTTCTATTTTGTTTTCGTGTAGAAGATTAAATACTATATTTGATAAATGAAGATATATCTTCTAAGTATTTCCGCACGTTTATTTCATGTGACACACAAAATATAATAAAGAAAATAAAATAGTTTGCTAATATAAAATTTAATTGCTTTAACTTTTCTGGAACTACAGATGAATTAGTAGAACAGATGCACTTGGAACTCTATTCTTGTTAGACGTTCATAGACATAATATAAAATATTGTGTCATTAATATGAATATGAATATTAAAATGAATCTTCTTTTAAATATATATTAATATCGAATTATTGTAAAATTAAAAGCAACAAATGATACTTTAAACACACAGATATACTTTTTATTTTATAACATCGGTCACAAAGTTTCTCATTGATAAAAAGACAACTTCCTACGCAGATAATGTTATAGCGTTCGAGAGCGTGGACAAACTCGAGAGTACTCTCTATGCTGTCACAATCATAATCCGATAGGAATGCTATACAACACTACAGAGGAGCGATGGAATAATATCTTTGCATACTTTCCGAGATTCGCGAGTGTTGTCACTGCAAACTTTGTCGAGACAGGAAGCTACGTAACATTTTATGGGTCTAAGATACCCAGGATCTCGAGATTAGCCTTATAAACTTGCCACTAGACCAACAAGGAAGTCACTATACTTATATTGAAACCTAATTATAACTACTGGTGGTATAATAAACCGGTTGTAAAATTACTATTTAAACATTTTAATCCAAAATCTTTTAACGTTTAATAATCCAGAATAAAAACATTATGACAAATGAATATAGTAACTCTTAATACAGATCAAATCGATAAATCACTGATTTATAATATAAATGTATCTTAGATTGGTATTTTTGAGACTTTTTATAATTTCTCTATTTCTTTTGTAACCTTTTAGTTTTGCAAATAGAAAGTAATATACCGGTATGTATTTATGTTTTATTCAAACAAAAATATTCGAAAACTAGCGCCTCTCGTTTTAAATTCCAAATTTTTTATAGTCAATGATGTAATCTTGATAATTTCACAAAACAACGATACAGTTTCATATAAATTGAATATAATGGAATAAGGTTTTCTATTTTTGATAAAACGAAAAATTTTATATAGACAAAAAAAATGACGCACTCATAAGTTTTTAACTATTAATTAGAATGCCTTTGCACCATTTCGCCTGTAGTTATACTGGCTCACTCATCTTTCAAACAGGATCACATTGTACTGTTTGGCGGTACAATATATCATGAATTATGATACCTACCGCACCTTACTACCAAATAAATTATACTTAACGTTTATAAGCTAATTATTAAAATTATTAAAAGGCATAACAGAAACTAGAAAGCAATTTTAACAAAAAAATATACCACTTTAGACGTTATAATGTATTAGTTTGTAGGCTTTTCTAACGATGTTTTAAAATTCTAACAGGATGTTATATAAATCTCTATGGTAAATTTGCATGTCTTGAGAATTTTCTACATAAATCAAAACTATTGACATAATACTTTTAGGCATTTATCATAAATATTATTTAGAATATATTGCTTTGTTAGTAACAGGTAATATCGCTTTTGATACTACGAAAAATTACTTGAACACATAAATATATCGAGTTGAATTCTTACTTCAGTGCAATTTCAACGATATCAAAAGTAAAAGAGTTCAGAGGTATTCTTCTCCGGTAACAACAACAACAACAGCCTGTAAATTCCTACCGCTGGGCCTCCTCTCCCTTCGAGGAGAAGGTTTGTCACATGCAGGTTTTTCCTTCACCGCTGAGCCCGAGATGAATTATAAAGACAAATTAAGCACATGAATCAGCGGTGCTTGCTTGGGTTTGAACCCGCAATCATCGGTTAAGATGCACGCGTTCTAACCACTGGGCCATCTCAGCTCTTTCTTTTTCTCCGGTAAGGACATGTATAAATATATTATAAATGTATAGAGTAACTCTGTCTGTCTATCTGTCTTTCGCTATTTCACGACTAAACCAATGAACCGAATTTGATCAAGCTTGACCTCCAAGAAAGGATATACTTGTTTTGCCTAACACATGACAACCGTCCCCCTAAAACATGAGCGAAACCGCAAACGACAACTAGTATTACTTTTAATGAATTACGAAAACTACATTGCTGATGAGGTCTCCTCGATCTGGCTTGTATCTAGAACGACAAGAAGCATCAGCAATACCCCGAGTATATACTAGACCAGCCAAACCTCAAATGAAATAAGTGAAATTAACAACCTATTAAATCCACATTGAGCTAAGGCCTTTTCTCCAGCGCAGGAGCAATATTGAAACTTTTATTATCACGCTTCTTCAATACGGATTCATGGAATCTCTCATCGTTAAGTATGTAGCTTCGATTAAGATTCACGTACTTTAATTATTGTGCCATCTCAGTTCAGAGAGTCAAGTAATGACTTGTAATAGTGCTCATGTTAGCAATTATTTAATATGATTTAACGAAATATTGTTGTTGCATTAAACTGCATTACAATTGTCATATCTCGTTTGTTTGTTTTCACATTTAATCTATTATGTAGATATAAATAGACAAGACAAAACTTTTCCTGTTCAGCTTGTTAACCAATATTTTTTTCCGTTTTTTGAAATTGTGTTTCTAATTCCCGATAATAATATTGGTCGAATGTGGACCATTTAGCGAACCCTAATAAATAATCAATTCTACGACAGCCATCAAATAATAATATCATTAAATTCACTCATAATACAAAAACTACACACGGTTACGAAATCCGATATTATTTAATACTTTGAAGTATGTATAAATTGTCTTTGAACTTATTAAACTAAAATATACAATAAAAAAATATTTACCACTGAAAACCACCGCATTTTCAAACTGCAAATGTATAACGCCGCTCCACTTTCTGTCAAAAGAAAAAAAAAATCCTTATCAATCACAGCACTACACCTCACAACACAACACTAATCTGCACTTTAAATTGAGACCAAACAAGATATAGCTTAAAACATACAAGCCAGAGTATGACTTATTACATTTTATTAGATGTCAATATCGTATGAGCTTTTTTAAGCATTTGGTCAACCGTACCTGTTATCGTGTTCCAGTGGTCGAGTACGTGCAAAGCAATGGGTCTGTGAATCACTATGTTACGTTCTTATATACCTCGGAAGAGTTCGAGATGCGCTGAGACTCTGCTTGTCCGAAAGCACACGGCGACTATAGTGCGTGCGATAAACTTGATTGCACACTTTCACTTAAATATATCCTGTGACTTTAACTAACTTACATAAAAAATATATAGAAAAAACATTGAAAATCGTAAATAAACAGATCTTTTTAAGATTGTTTTTTTGCATTAATTTAATAAAAAGGTATATAATCTTTACAAAATATTATTAATTTATTTACACATAATAAATGCGTTTGTACTGCAACGAAATTTAACGATGATTTTGTAAAAAAAAAATTATCATACATAATCAATGTTTGTTCTTTTAAACTCTATTATTTTGATGAAAATATTGTTTCAACAAATGATTTTATTACAAAATAAAATTTAATTAATTTTTGTGTTCACAAAACTGAGCACCGTTGTTTGTTGTATGGGCTATAGTGCGCGACCAGTGGCGCTTTCAAGTTATTTGCATATAAGTAGAGTTGAAACAACTGTTTACAACATTTATTTCAACTAATTTCCTACACATAACTTACACTGATTGCTTTATTTTCAAAAGAATTTACAACAAAAAAAGAAAAACAATTTGAGCAATATATCACTGTTAGTAAGCAAAGCCAAAAAGTTTCGTAATGGTTTATTGAAAAATGATAATTTTCAACAGCATTAAGACAAAGTCAGGAACGATTATCAGCTGTTTTTTATACATTAATGATATAAATCGCACTCTAAGTTGAGTAACATATAGTTGTATAGCGACATCGTAATGTGAAAATAATGTATTGAATTTTCGCAAGAAATAGTGAATTTATCGTACGTTTTCCCTTTCAGCTCCGAGCGAGGCACTCATTAGTTCCTATCACCTTTAAACTTATCTAACCTGTGTAATATTTGACGCACGTATCCAGGAAGACATTCTTTTTTATGCTCGGCGAAAGGCAAAGACATTCAATATCTATGATTACCAATTTTTCGAAACCTTTGTGATCGTCTATACCACCACCCAAATAGCTTTGCGTCTACTTAAAAGTTAATCGTCAATATATTTGAGGTTGGAGGGCAAGCAAACTGCAGAAGGTATGTAAGGGATATCATATTTTAATTTCAATATGTCGTATAATTCATATTAATTACCCATACCTATGAGGTCTGGCCTGTCCTAACCTAGTAGAGTCGGTGCAAGTAACCAGTGGGCCAGTTATTCGGGTGTGCCATGTCGATACGGTCAAGTCTTGGCCCATTAGTGAGCCCAATATACTATCCAATATGTCTCTGAAAACCTTTTTTTCATACAAGGAGCTAGTGGTAGTCTCACTCACAACTCGCTGATAAGTCGCTAAAGATATCTAAATGTCTTCCTACCCTTAATAAAAAGGAAAACTACATGTTTAGTCTAGTTAGTAGTTTATAACTTCTATTAGGAGAATAGTTCTATCAAACAAACACCGGCTGTATACAGCTTGGGGATTCAAAATCTTCAATACTTAAACACGAGTTTGATACAGAGCAATTGTGACTGGTGGCCTTTTGACTTAACTATTTTTGCTCGTATCATATTCACCGGCCCTTCGAATTATGATAATTATATATATTATATAATTTAACGTAGTCGGTTCGAACATAATCATCATTACAACAAATTCAGTTATGACGTAAACAAAAATTATCATATACCGAAATTCGTTAGGAAATCTCAATTCAAATTAAGTAGAAAATGAGCATAAGTAAGTGCAGGTCGAAAAGTTGAACCAGAATAAGGATGCGTTCCGATCAGTCAATCTACGTCACGTAAACGGTCCCGCTATTCAAGCAACATAAAACCCAACGCACATACTCGTATAAATTCAATAATTAACTAAATAAACATAAAGGCACTTAACGTAACTTACAGTTACTTATTTTTGGTGGGATAAAATATAAATAAAATAAAAATAACAATGAATAGAATAGAGCAAAAAAGCTCTTGAAATGGTTTTTGTCAACAAACAAAATAAATATAATTTGGCAAATAATTAAAAGTTAAACTTATTGTATAAATTATAATATATGTAAAACTTAATATTGTGTACAAAAACATATACGATAATGACGTCTATATTTACTTGACAAAATCCCGCGATTTATACTTCCGTAATACACTTAATTACTAATGTCAGTATTTAAGAATAGTTGTATTTAATTACAATAATTTAAACAATGGATTATGCTCTCTTTATACGTATTTTAATCTTAGGACTTGCAATGTACCTACGTAATGTATAATTATAGAATAATTGGCAAAAGATATAAGTGATATAAGATGAAGGATTTTTTGAAACTAACAGTAAAATATGCACATAATAAATATATCAAATCGTATATTATATACTCGTAATATATCTTTTCGATTTATGATGGAAGACATTTACATTTCATAATTTTACTAATTTTTAATGCCTGCCATTCTCGGTCCAAGGAAATAACTTAAAATACAGTATGTTTTATCAAAATTTTTAAGATCGAAGTTTACGAGTTAAGATTAATCTTATATAGGGTAGTTCAAAAGATTATTAAATGACGTCATACTAAAGTAACATTTTCAGCGCAAACTAGATCAACTAAATCTCAGCTACGAAAGTAATATTTCTTCTAACTAGAATATGCACTTACCATTACTTTTAAAACAAAGATGGGAACTTTTGTTTCAATCCGAAGTGATTACATTATTATACTAGAGAAAAGAGACAGTTTCTTGTAACTAAATTAGTGTTACGTAATCGTTATTTTTAAATTAATTAGATGAAGTAATAGTTTTCTAAGATTACAAATTTATTATTCACCTTTTAATTGTTTTCATGAATAATACTTTCACTTATTATAATAACTAGGTTTTTATACTATGACTTTAAAATATGTTTCGGGGTAACTCATTTTTAGCGGTTAAAGTTTAATGAAAACTTACATTTTTATTTAAATATATCATAAGCAAATGTAGCGAATATAAGACAAGGCAAACGTCTCTTCAGTAAATGCAGTTTTACTATATACGTCATCGTCTATGGTGAGGTAACTCATTAAAAAAAGTTAATGATGTGTCAAAAAATATTATGTATCTGTACATCGGCGACACATGCTTGATTTATATTACCTATTAAGATTTGATCTCTATACTAAATAGATTTATTTAACTATTTCTTAATATGATTGACATTATAAAAATCGAACTGTAAAATGTATATGTATAATGTAATTCAAATAATGTGTCAGGTGTTGTATGATGTAGAGCAATTGGCTTTTAACATTTTTGTTGACACTTGCTTGACACTGGATCGAATTTGTTTTAGGAAAAAATATATAGGAATGTTGTAACGACTTTAACTACATTTCAAAGTAATAAGAAACCTTTTTCTGTATAATAACAAATACATATAAATCTGTTATTTAAAACAATAAAAACTGGCCATTAGAGGAAGTGCCTATTCAAAAAGAAAAATTATAATCACGTTGAACACTATAACTTCTATAACAAAAAGAACATCTAAAGCGAATGGAAACTGAACAATGTTCGAGTAGCAAGATTAATAGGGTATCATCACTCTCAATAACTTGACCGCAATCGTTATTTCTCTTTCATTAATCGTATTGCGAAAATGATATCATTAGAACACGTAACTTTAATTGATTTATAGGTCAAGTCACACATACTACATATATTGCTTATGAAATAGTTTAAACAACTATACTAATAAAATAGATTGGATATAAGTTAAATAAACATTACGAATATATAAAATAGTCTAATGTTCTATAGGTGTCGAAACTAAATTAATGGAATGAAACTATTATAGCCAAGTATAATGGACATGCTTATCTCAGAGCCGAGATGGCACTGTGCTTAGAAACCGGACATCTTAACCGATGATAACGGGTTCAAGCCCGGACAAAAACACCGCTGAATTTTCAAGTTTTTAATTTATGTATATAATTCATATCGTGCTCAGCGGTAAAGGAAAACATCGTGAGGAAACCTGTATGTGTCTAATTTCACATCAATTCTACAACATGTGCATCCAACTCGCATTGGAGCAACCTGGTGAAATGTGCTCCAAACCTTCTCCTCGAAAAGACTGTTATTGTTTCTCTGAATGAAAAAGGTACAAATGCACGAGAATTATTAAGACAAATGATATAATGTGTATTTTTCACTTCATTTTCGAAACACAAATGAGGAAAACAGTATAAGTTATAAATAATTGGATTGAAACGATAAGGCGAGTCGATGAGGTTGGCTAGAAAACTGTTCTCGAAGTTAGAGGTGACAAGGAATTAATAAATGTAGAGATACATAGCACAAAGACGAATGCGCGTAATCTATGAGAGCCACTTCAGTTTAGCTCGAATTTTAAAATAACTAAAAACACATATACATACAAATAAACGTAATCAAAATTACCGAACTGGATAGTTAAATGAATAAACAATTTTATATGAGCGTTCTGCATAAGCGTATATTTGAAAATATTATAAATCCATCTTTACAAGAGTCTGATTACTTTAGAGATTAATAAATCCAATATCCAATATCATATAACGTGATTACAATTGTTCATTTCGACTGTAATTATAGTCAGTATTGAATAATCAAAAATTATGGTAGGCGTAAAAGAAATGCGAAATAACATTGACCCAATTTCATATACGTAACACGAGTATTATACATTCATTAAAAAGTGTTTTTAAACTTATTCAAAATTAATCAATACGTAAGCGGCGAAAACTTCCGTTTCAAATATCCGGTAGAAAATAATTTTGCAATATTACGCAATCAATGTCCACTTCATTAGTCCTGTTGTCGGTGAAACAAGTATACAGATGTCATAAACACTTACATGAGGAAATATGACCTGATAGGTTTGACAGACGAATATTTCCCACGTCTATCAAAAATACGAAATGTTTGAATAACTCTTTCAAATAAAATAAAGGCAATCAATCTGTGAGTCGAAACGCCAGTAAAATAGATAAGGTTTAGAGAGTAGGACGCGCCTATCGTAACCGAATGATGGTACAAAACCGAGCAGGTTTTATTATAACACTATTATCACAATAAATCACAAAACTCATTTCAACTTTTTTATTATTACAAAAATTATTAAATAAATAGTAAGACAATCTATCGTGCAATGAATAATGTTATGTTATATCAATATTTTATTCTTAGTTGATCGTATATGCGTGTAACATTAATCTTATTAATCCAAGAAATATAGGTCACGCAAATCAAATATTTTTTACAATCGATTTTTTCAATTTGATAACACGAACGTTGTTCACGATCATGCATCACTTTCTTCAAAAATTTCACAAGTGCTGGGTCTTAGAATAGGTAAGGAGATTACGGATTTTTGTGGACGGTTTTTTCGATAAGTTTCTTGGACAATATTGGACTAAAATATGGTAAGTTACGGACTCGTCAAAGGAATTTAGATCCTTAAATCTTTTTTTTGGCTTTAACGCCAACTTCAGCCAACTTCGGCCAAAAAGGTACCTCAGTGGCGCCGAGATTTACTGCCAGCCGCATCATTCATAATACTAAACTTTTTTGTTATTGTTACTATAGAACTCATTAATTGGGTGTTGTACTTAATGATTTTATATTAAAAATATATATATATTTTAATTTTAAGAAAGTAGTATGTCTAACTGATTACTGAGCTATTTTGTTACTACTATCATTATAACCATAATGCATATCAAATAATTTTCACGACTTACAACCAAATCATCATAATTTTAGGCTTACGGTCTAATGGCTATGGCCGAATTTTTCAGCTTGAAGCAAAATGTCTATTTAAACTTATACTAATTAAAGATATTGCAAACGTAGTTGCAGTTAACAGCACACTGTCTATAACAAATTTGGTAATACCTAACGTTAATGAAGGCTATTGTTATCTTTTACGATTTAGTAACATCTATTCCCAAGTAAATGAAATACAAAATATATTACGAACGTTCTTAAAAATCAGTTTAACGGTAAAACAATCTCATTAAATACAGAGATTTCTTTTATTTATATTCATTTAATATTACGAAATTAGAAATTCAGATTAAGTAGAAATTATGAATTGGTAAAATAAAAAAATAGCTATTGGGACTAGAATTTATTTAACAAAAACATATTATTAAACAATATCAACTCAATTATGTATACGTATTATCTAATTAAAAAAATATTTTACTAATACATTTCACTTCTGTTTAAATTATTAAAGTAATAAATTTAAATATATGGGTTTGCAATTGAAAGCTTATTAGGATACAGGCTTTGACATTAGCTCATTTGATCCTGACTTTGATCACGCAATTCTTGCTATAGCATAAGCATACCCTTTATTGTTAGAATAATTATAAATAGTCTAGAAAGTAAGCAATAACACTAATTAATAAATGAGAGAATGATGTATCCTTGTTTTAAAAGTATAAGCTACATTATGAAACAATATATGCTTACGAATATACACGCAACATAAAAAAAAAAACTAATAGGCTCTAAGCGAAAGCAAAACACTATATAACGCTTAACTGTATAATTATAACGTAACGTGTTTTAATAATCAAAATCGTATATTCCTAAAATCAATATAAAATGGTTATATAATTATCGAAAATATCTACTATATATTTGAATAATTCTGATACATAATATGATACTTAGAGTCTAGGATTATCTTATTGTTATTTGGTAGAGATTTTGCCCGTATGGGCACCACCCACTCGTCATATATTGTACGCCAAGCAACAATACTTATTGTTGTTTTTTAAAAGGTATAAGGGACATAATATCTTAGTTCCCAAGGAAGGCAGCGCAAGGTGATGTAAGGAACGTGTAATATTTCTTACACTACTGAAGATGGTGACCGCTTACCATCAGGAGGCCCATTTGCTAGCCAAATTTACCGCCTATTATATATTATTTAAAAAGTTTCATCAATCATCTAACCAAGAATTTTGTGTGTATAATATTATTTTTTATAAAACTTGACCGTGATAATGGTATGTATATCATTAAAAAAGTTCATTGTATCTTTGTGTATATGTATAATACCTTAAATTTATCATATCGTCAGTCTAGATCAGAGCACATATCGAGAATGTATCGCAATGTATTCGTCTAAGTACTCTCTTTTCTTGAGTCAATAAACGTCGAATGTGTGTTACGAATTGTAGTTATATTTGGTATATTTTTCAATGCAATTGCGGGAAAACATTGTTTTGTAAGCGTAATTATAACTTGTTTAATGTTAACATTTGGTTACGGAATAAGCTCTATATATTTTTTATAGCGTATATATACACAGAGTAAAAATTACAAAATAAAAATTAGTAGACTTCGGCGATTAGCAGTATCATCTCGCTATTAATCTTTTAATTAACCTATATTTGTAAATATAAAGCTATTTCAAACTTGATTGATTGCAAAGTTTTTCCTAAATTAGTTTTCTCATACATAATATGATACAGAGTATGTTGCTTAATTCAGAACATTTATCATACTTACGGTTTTTCTTACACATAATACATTACGTTACGAAGTCAACACTTCACCAGTCACACCTTGATTTATTTATCGTAGTTGTAAAATTAGCATAATTCGGCTCATCTTGATAGCTGTAATGGATTTAAAGGCATGACTATATTTCAAATTTGATTCATAGTTTGTAATAGCAATTGCAGTAACTCGTTCATCTTGAAGATTATACGACCTTAAAACTTACGTAATCATTAATAATTATAAATGTAATATATTGGAATATTTACTTAATAAAATATAATAACTCTTTATTAAACATTTTTTGTGAATCACTCCATTCACAAAAAATGTTTGTTGATAAAATATATAATCATTTATATTTAATGATAAAACGTATGAAATATATACATACACAAATAATAAAATTGAAATATTTATAATCCTCTTTTTTTCATCCGCGTCTTAACGCGAGTTTTTTTTTTGAGAACTAAAAGTGCCTGATTGCTTATGTCCTTGGGTTTCAATCTAACATCACACAAATTTCATCAATATTGGTTCAGTAGTATAGCCTTGCGTAAATGACAAAGCTACTTTCATGTTTATGACATTTGTATATATTTGATGATCATAAAATTATTTCTTGTAAATCAATGCTTAAATATACAGTCTTATAAGCAATTGTGTTATTAGTTTTACAATAAGAATAAATTAGGATACTAAAAATGAAATATTGGATTAATTTATTTAAAGCAGAGTTAAAAGGTCATATTGTTTGTACTTATTTCAGTTCGATATAACATTTTGCTTTCCATTTACAAATTATGTATGCTTCATAATATCTCATCACTATACAGTAAGATTTAAAGATTACGTGAACAACGGAATGATTCGTTAAATGTAACATTATTCAACATTTATTATTACGTATATCTTCGATATGTTCATTGATTTACATCCCGATTGGAAAATGTTTGCGTCATATCAGATTTTTGATAACGAATGCGCATAATTTTTTTTTTCATAAAAACCTATAAATTAACCTTATAATATTACTAATAACACCTTGAAAAGACAATTGCTGGGCTAAGATTCCTCTTTCATATTGCGGAGATTTGAGTTTATCCAATCCATGCTATGCATTGCGGTTTAAATAAAAATACATACATTCGTATTTTTACATACAAGTTTCTTTACGTCGATTTCTTTCATCATCGATCACGGGATGGAATATAAGCACACTTTGACAATATGAAATTTAGGTAACGATTGTTTGGGTTTATATTCAAAAGCATTGGTTAAAATGAAATCATAACTCTATAGAATGTAATACTTACTATAATTTTTAAATCCCTCAAAAGTTTTGAAAATATTATTTACAGAGACTCAAAAAATTATAACAACTCAATTTACAAGTAATGTACCTACAAGCATTCTAATTAGACCAATAACGCAACGTGCGTGTATTGACACGATCGTATCACGTATATTTTCACTTTCTTCTTCAAGATGAGCCATCTCCTACTATCTAATGCATGAATTCGGGTGTAATAACCGACGACTTGTGTCTTTGAATTATTTATGAGATCACGTGATCTAATCTTAATATGAGGCATTGTACACGAGCGACAAAACTGTCGCACTGATGAATATAATTCATTTTATAAAAACGAAATTAAAAAAAAATAATAAAAAAAGTTTTAATATTTTTTTAATATACATATTTTCGAAATATTCTTATAAATACCGTCAATTTGATAGACTGAGATATTAGTATACTAGGAGACTATAAGTTTTATTTTTTTTTTAAATCTGTCTAAGATACTATGTTTAAATTATTTTAATGTAAAGTAATAGTTTCATTTATGTTGTTGTTGTGTAAACATTAAATTTTGAATTTGATTAAAAACAAACATTTTTAGTCACGGCTCGTTATATTTATTATTATTAATATTATTTTACAAATATTTATCATGCTTCGAATACATTTAAATATTTTCTATATTTCGAGTTTTTAATAGAATGTGATATCAACAGACAATAAATAACAACTTTAAAAATTGATCACCGATTGAATGGACAATTTGTCTTTTGTAGAGCTAACCACTTATCTGCCGTGTTCATGATATTAATGCTGAGGTAACATTGCATAACGATTCAAGATCTGTTATTCTACTACAGTAGAATAAATAAAGTATTTTTACCGACTATGATGTTTCATATATAACATCATAAACAATTATAATTGTATGTAATCTACTAAATACAACGTTCTTAGTTTATCCAGAATGCGTATTTCTTTATCTCTTATAACTGTTCACCCAAAGATATTTTAAAAAATATAAAACACTTATTATATTGACAATGTGCCAACCTAGGAAGCTAAGATGTTATGTCCTTTATGCCTCTAGTTACACTCACTTACTCACCCTTTAAACCGTAACACAAGAATACTACTTATTATTATTAAGTGATAGAATATCTTATAACTGATAAGTGAGTGATACCTACATGAAGAAATCATTTGAATCTATATAAAGTTACAATGAAACTTTGTTGCTTTCAATTGCGTAAAATTTTCTGGTATAGAAACATAAATATAAAGTAAATAGTGGCCGAGTAGTATCGGATAATTGTTCTCAGCAACATTTAAATAACCTTTGCATATATGTATTTTGTAAGCTTCAATTCTATGAGGTAGCATTCAAAGGTTACATTTAAATTCTAACAATTCGTAGAAGTCTCGCTGCTTGCCACTGAGCTACTTATCATCTTTCAACGAATATTTGCAGCTTATTCTAATACTCTACTCTAGTTTAATAAATATATCTGTTTGGCAAAATTTCATCCAAATTATCTAGGTTTAATAAAAAGATCTTCCCTCGTCACTTAGTATACATTGATTCGTTTTTTTAAATTAAATGTGAATATAACATGAGAATTAAATCAAATGAAAGTCCATTGAAAATCCTATGATGTTTTAAAACTTTTATTATGGTCATATCTCATAGCTCACTCAATTTAATTATCTGTGGTTTAAGAAAATGTACACATTATCCAATGCTTAAATTGAATATATAAACCATCACTAATGTGGTGACTACTCTATTTCGAATCCTGAGTTAGAACAATCTAAGTTCGCAATATACTATTATTGTTGAACTTAAAATCAGTAATTGTATTAGCTTAACAATATAGTCTCGAAAAGGAAGTGAAGCCTTGTCGGATCTTAAATATTAGTGTATTCGAGTGATCTTTTAACTCTAAGATATTTATAATAAGATGCTAGTATAAATTAACTGTATAAAATTAATGTTTTGAGTAGCGGCATCTTAAAAAATAGATATGAACTTCTCTTAAAGAAACCAGTAAAATCCAGTAAAATATCTTGTATTTTAGAAAGTTAAAATGATTGTAGAGAACAACTTTGTAGTTGCGTAAATGTTTCATAGATGGCGCTGTAAAGTTACTTATGATACTGTATTTTACTGTAAGTTTATTTTATTTTATTAATGGACATGATAAAATAAACACATGTTTTGAAGTTAAATAAAGTAATTAGAGTCCTCTCTTCAATCTTTAACATAATCCACATAAGGCGAGATAATATTATTTCATAATAATTTTCTTTTCATTCTCTATAATCTATATATCCTTATATTAATGCACTTATTTCTCTTATTTACTCAAATGTTTAAGTAACAAAAATATACTATACTTTTATAAAAAAAAAAACTACCGTTATAAAACAATCTCGTTATGAGCTAACAAATTAAATTATATAGGTACGCAACGTTTCGCTTCCTATTTTCACATAATATGTTGTTCAAATAACATATAACAAATCGCTTTTCCGCTAAAATGTTCTAACCGATATACAAATAGTATTTTTAGCTGATATAACTGTTATTATAATATGTAATGCATTCACATTTAATTTCATAATAGTAGAGTTGTGTAGAAAAATACGAACGAGTCCGGAAACGCAAGTTTCCACGCAATATATTTATTCACCGATTTTATACCGCAATCCTTTTTCAAGATTCAAGTGACCTAACCATAAACTATTAACCATGAAACAAAATTACCTGATTCTAGGTCTTTTTATCGTAATATTTAATGTTGTACAATCAAAAACAGTCATAAACAAAAAAAGGAGCCAAGTTAAGTTAAATAATACTGAAGTATAACACTATCTTATAGATCAAATTGATGTGTCGTACTGAGATACAGTTCTTAAAAATTACTTATAAGATCCAAAAGTTCAATGTATTGAAGGAAAATTATTCAGTACAAGATAGAGATTCAAAAAAGCGTAGAGCTAATACTTGTTGACTTCCAGGCAGAATGTATATATAATTTCTAGTTAACTAACATGACTCTGTAAATTCCCACTGCTGGGCTAAAGGCCTCCTCTCTCTTTGAGGAGAAGGTTTGGAACATATTCCACCACGCTGTTCCAATGTGGGTTGGTGGAATACACATGTGGCAGAATTTCTATGAAATTTGTCACATGCAGGTTAAAAATTTTGAACGAAATCAATTTATTTGTGTTTACAATAACAACAGCCTATAAATTCCCACAGCTGGGCCATAGGCCTCCTCTCCCTTTGAGGAGAAGGTTTGGAACATATTCCACCACGCTGTTCCAATGCGGGTTGGTGGAATTCACATGTGGCAGAATTTCTATGAAATTTGTCACATGCAGGTTTCCTCACGATGTTTTCCTTCACCGCTGAGCACGAGATGAATTATAAAGACAAATTAAGCACATAAATCAGCGGTGCTTGCCTGGGTTTGAACCCGCAATCTTCGGTTAAGATGCACGCGTTCTAACCACTGGGCCATCTCGACTCTTTTTTATTTAGAAAAAGAGTAACTACATAGTTTCTTGCCGGTTCTTCTCGGTAGAATCTGCATTCTTAACCGGTGGCAGTTTCACTTAAGATAGTCAAATAAAGATTCAAAAGTGCTTGTAAAAACCTAACTTGAATAAGGTATATTTTGATACAAATCATCAATGAATGCACTCCTATTTTTTTCATGTCGAGGTGATTCGATTTTATAATAAGTTTGCAGTTACCAATGAAATATTGTTATTGAAATTGCAATTTCTTTATATGTATTATAAACATAAACAAAGTTTTGAATGAAACTAAATAGAACTCATCAAACAAAAACAAGAAATCAAATTTCCTCAGTTTTTAACTTATTATTATTTCCTGTTACCACAAAACGCCATAATTACATTATATTTTGATTACAGCATTATATTATAGAATATGTCGCCCGTCGTTATCTAACTTTTCATACATTAAATACTTTTTTTATTAATAATAGCCAGCAGCAAAGTCTCAGCGCGAAGTGATCACATAACATGAGCTTAAGTACATACAACAAAAGGAAGTAGATTCTAAATAATACCGGAAAATATGAATTAATATGTGTAAACATAGGTTAACAAATACATTTTAAATATATTTTATTTATGTGATCTTGTTCCGTCATAGAAAGTAGGTTGATAATCGACATCCACTCGTGACTCGTATTTGCAGACGCCGGAACAAAATTATCTTAAACACTCATTCAAAGTGTACAATAATCGTCTGATACGATTATGTTGTAGCTTCAATACAGGCCTGTGGGAAAACCACGTAGGAAACGTTCTACGTAACAAAAATATTTTATTATACGCTCTTGTGCGTTTGAAAGGGAAACATTTTTGTTTTTTTTTTTGCGATATTAACATTTTTGAAATATTGCAGCAATTGTGTCTGCCAGCAACATTTTTACTAAAATAAACAAACTTGTTAAGACCGTTGTTTTACTATCGTGTTGTGTATTGATTATTTTGATACGAAGAATGTAGTTTTATGTTCAGCGTGTCTGAGAGAAGTTTGGCTGAACATTATCATACAATATGTATAGTATACAAGTCAGTGTATAACGTAGCCACAGCAACACGTGGCCTGCTAGTATAAAATAAAAAAAGTGCAATATGTAAATAATAATCTTGAAATAAAGTAGTTATAGGATAGTCTTTGATAAAAAAATACTGATTTCAAACGTTTGAGTCCACTTTTATCAGTACCATTATGTTATTATATTAGATTAAATCAATATATATATATATATATATATATATATATATATATGTTTTTTATTAGGTTAGGTATTACATGATTTGTGAAAAATTGAAGTGTATCTTGATCCAAAATTGCATAGATTATAAAAAAATAATCACGGCTAAATTTCATGAAAAATAATTTGCTATACTAGATTTTTTCAATTTGATTTAAAAATAATAATAATTGCATCAACCCAGAGTATCGATAGTAAAGTTCCAACTAGTCAATATTCAACGTCCATCTAAGAAAGATTCTGATTTATAAAAAACAAATCTAATTTGCAGCTTCAAACAGTCCTTCAGCTATTCAGATCAATTGCCCATTTTATTTTAATATAATGGTAACTCAGGATTCAGAATTCCGTTGCGAATAAGAATACCAATAATGTTTGTTTATTTTATTTCAAATCTGTATTGTGTACGATAGGACACTTCTAAATGTTTGTCTGTAAAGGGCTATAAAAAATAAGATACTCATTATAAATACAAAGTTTCCTTATTTTTATTAACAATTAATAACTCCTAATACTATATAACTGTTCTATACATAATAAAATACTGACCTATCGATTATTAAAACAATTAAAATACATGACAAGCCTCGATTAAACTGTCTCTTAAATTTTAATGCTTCGTAATAATAAATTTATAAATAGTTTACAATGTAAAAAAAAAAAACAGGCACATTCAGATTTTTATAACTAAATTATAATTCATTGTAGTTTTTTTTTAAATAAGTTTAAGCGTTTTTTTAAATCAATATGCTCACAAATTATTATTTGTCAAGTATGTTAAACGTTATTAGCAGTAACTGAAAATGTTACAGGTCTGTTTTCTTACGGAAATGCTTTTTTATCAATTGGATATTTGTTGATAATAATTATATAAATGTCTTATCATACAACAACAACAACAGCCCGTAAATTCTCCACTGCTGGGCTAAGTCCTCCTCTCCCTTTGAGGGTTCGGAACATATTATGTATAATAATACAGATAAAACAGTAAAATTATAACTAGTCAATATAGCTAAGAAAAATCTTAACATAGCGTGTGATAAATATTACACTATTAACTTAATCATTACACAGGTCTAAAAAAACTTAACGGCTATTTTTGTGAAACTTTATCCAGTTTTGGAGCTCTTTTGTGATGTCCGTATGTTATGCCACCTGCAGCCGTATGATACATCTGATTTGGTAGGAATCCTCGCTCATAATGTCTCGGAATAACCGACGACTGCGGCAACTGGGATAAATGTCGGCCACTTGATAACGCTTCATAAGCGGATAATGAATCTTTAGTATAACCTCTTTTCATGTATTCTATCTGGATACTGGACGGTATATAAGAGTCCAATAAAGATGTCGGGCGCCTTTTAAAAGGAATTGCGTAATTTTCATTCGGTCTTGGAGTTAAAGTACTCGATATGTATCCTCCTCCAGTTGGGTAAGCGGGTTTTGTTGAAGGACGATAAAATGGCAAAGCTTTTGGAATATGTGCTAAATGTGCCGGCGGTGCCTTCAAAAGTAGTGGGCTTGGACTGGGCAAATCTATAGGGTGTCTGTATTCATCTCTAATAGGCGTCCGAGAATTGTAGTACCTTGGATAACCTGAACCCGAAGGTTTTGGTAATGGTTCTTCAAAGTGACTAGGATATGACTTAGGATTATTTAAATCGTTATTATGACTTTCATCGACAGAATTTGTGTCTATGTATTGGTGACTTTGGTAGTAGTCCTTTGGCGGTGGTGCAGATATAGCAGTGGGATAGTGAACGACTGGCATTTGATATGCCAAAACAGGTGTAACAGAGGCCTGAGCTGGTGCTATTGTCGGTTGAGTGTAACTATAGTACGATACAGGAGCATTGTACGGCTGTAGATATGTTTTAGCCGTCGGTGTCACATAAGTAGGCACTTGAATGTAACCAGAATGCTGTTGGACATTTTGCGGTTCCTGATACGACACTTGAGTGACAGCTGGCGCAGGTAGTTGTACTTCAGGACGAGGATGGGCCGCTTGCTCTGTAGGTTCATTGTAGTATTGAGGAACCAAATAAATTTGCATTGGTACATTTGACAAATACCCAACCATCGCTTGCTGTGTAGCTGTTCCATACTGAGGTTTCGGAGTAGCTGGTGGTCTTTCTGGATGTTCAGTAACAGCGTATTGATGTACATAACGATTCTGCTGTGGCGCTTGAGTCGGGTTAAAATATTGAACGAAATTATTTTTGAGATAGTCAAGCGGTACTAAGCCCGGACCTGAAGCACCATAACCTTGCTGCTGTCCTTCTGACTTCTCATACTGTTTTTGCTTTTCACTTCTTAAGTTATCTTCTTCTATATCCTGTAATTCTATCTTTTTCTCAGCTGTAACTGCGAGAGCCAGTAGAAAAATCGGTGCTATCTGAAACATAATAAAACATATACATTAGTATAAATAAATAAATGAAAAGGTATGTCAATGGTCAGTGAACTCATTCGCTAAAATAGGTGCGATTAGGTGTGCCACGGGATAACTAGATCCTATCATTACAGCGAGCATAGTCGACGAATGGAAAAAAACACACAACAGTTTATTATAAAACCGGTTGCTATGCAACGCACTTGTAAAAGGGAGCGTGCCAGCTTTTACTCTCAATTTATGTGGTTATCTAATTGCATTCCACTTTCTGGTGGATGTAACTTGCGGTTTCCTTGATTAACATTATTATAGTGACAAGTATTATACGCACTTACGGTCCACTGTAATGATGATCTATGTATGTAATTAACTTTTGTAATATATAGTCTTAAAACGTATGTTCATGTATAAACTATCTAACAATCCATTATTATAATTATTTCACAATGAGCAACTCTATAATTACTTAGTTTTATTCAATAATATGTAACAATAAAGTAAATATAAAATACCGATTTCGCTTGGATAAAATTCATTCATAAGATATTCTTCCCACTTTTCAATAAAAAGGGTTACTATATTTTTTCAAAAGAACTTTGTTAGTGAGCCCGCATAGTAAAAGAGTAACTCCATTTTAGATACATTTCAAACTACAGGACACTAGTTTCGGTGATTTCGTGACTAGTCTCAACTAGGAGCAAATGCAATAAGCAAATAGACAAATAATTAATAATTATATTAAAAGTTTAAATATAATTTTGTCATAACATTTTTGAGTGCAACATATAACCTTATATTAAATAGCCTATAATGTTCCTCAACAATTGGGCTATTAGAAGAAATAAGAATTTTTCAAATCGAAATGGTATTTATAAAAAACCAAAATTCCTCAGTTTTCTCAAATTAATTAATTTATTAAGAAATGTACTTGTGATGTAATTCGAAACATGCAAATGATATTAACATAAAAACAGATTGATATGTGAAATTATGATATATAAAAGCGGCCGTTATATTACGCGTTCCTTTGTTTTTTAATTTCACATCACATGCGATGATTGAAGATACGTAATTTTGAAAGTGCTTTTTCTTCGACTCCGTTATTTCTTTATTGTTTTATATTAATAATAATAATAAAAGAACATTTGTTTCATTATTTTGATGTAATACACTGTCTTAGTTTATTTTTTACTTTCATAATATTATTTGCCTCTCCATATGGGCCAATGATGAATCATATACAAAACATAATAGGTGATTGTAAGTTCAAACCCGACTAACACAACTTAATTGACTTACATAATGTTATACTTTACTTATACTAATTTAACAAATACAACATAGATTTGGCCTTAATAAAACACAATATTGGCAACCTTATCGCTACATAGTGATCTCTTCCAGACAACCAACGGTGTAGGTTAGGATAGCTCATAGAATATGAGTTGTGTGGTACCGTAATAATAAATGTTGTTTGTTAAATTTGTAGTTTTACTACACTTCGTAATCGGACCCAAACTTCCTTCATGTTTCCGATATATGTATATGTGTCAGAAATGTGTCCACCAAACCACATTGAAAAAATGTAATGAAATAAAAACTTCTTAAAGGAAGATGGGATGATGGTGGATATGTCTTAGGCCAAAAGTTACTTTTAATTAACGTTTATTTATTAGAATTAAAAATCAGATAAGTCACGTAAGTAATCGTTACTAGGCATGTTAATTTACATCACGTAAATACAAGCGTCAAGAGGTCAACATTTTTATAATTTTCCACACATCTTATTTAAATGTGATTGACATGGCAATATACAAAAAGTTCTTACATAATTTCATAAATTCCTTTTTTTAACTAGTCAACTAACTTACTTTTTTCACACGTCACTTTCTGCATATTTAACCTATTGATAAATTGATTGATAAGGGTTCACTTCTTATCTGAGTTTCATCGTTTTGCTTTCATAATAATCACAAACATATTATATGTAATATGTTTGCGTTTAATATTAAAATGTATTACTTGTACTGAACTCTACTAGGTCTTATAATGATGTAACGAAAAAAAGTAAAGTCAAAAAAGTATATTATACTAGTAGTCGCGCGCGGCTTCGTTGACGGTTCAGGGGTTCGTCATCAAAAAAGTAGTAGTACTACGTCTTTTCTTGGAATTCATACCAATTTTCATCAAATTCGTTTAAGTGGATTTGTTGCGAACACAGACAGGCAGAGTTAGTTTTGCATTTATAATATTAGTTTGGGTAGTATACGCTAATAATATAAAAAATATAACTTATTTTAACTTTTAAAAAATATGTTTTTTCTTACAATTAATAATAAGTAGTGATGATAGCCTAGGCGAACATAGTTAAGTTTGCTTCTTTGTTAAAATTTGGACATATATATGAATAAATCAACGTCACTCTTTTAAACAAATATTACAAGCAAATAAATGTGTATCAGTTGTATTACAAAACAGTGACAAACTATCAACTACAAGTCATATATCATAGTTTTGAAAGTAAAGTTATGTATCAAAATACATTTAACCCACGCAATTTAAAATTAATATATAATTTTAAAATAATGAGTGACACCAAAAAGCGTAGGCAATAACAATGGCGTATACGTAATACGATTAAATTCTTTTATAAATTATCGTTACAAATAGCTTCACTGATTGAGATTACATCTTAAGATGTTAGCTTTTATTTTAACAAGGTTATGTTTTATGGTTACCTTTACCTATAGTTCTTTGCCAGATGTGAAAATCCTTCTATTTCATGTTAACGCCCCAATCATGGGGTCTAAGCTATTATGTCCCTTGTACCTTTAACACAGCTTCAGTCTTATAGTGCCCTAAACCAATAAATAATAATAGTTAAAAATATCAAGTACCAAAAAGACTTATCAGACAATATTACTTCTAAGAATCAATATTCAATGTGTAATTTCTATTATTAACTTATTCAATTTTTAGCGAATGTGTAGAAAGTTATCTATTATATAATGCTCTAATATAAAAAATCTGATAAGTATTATATTCCTTTTATTTCAATGATTGAAATATTAGCTTATTACTTCACCTAACATGTTACTAGTCTTTTTACATAAAATGATAACCATCTGACCTTTGTAACCCTGATTAACTAAACATTGGTAACAAATAACGCTTTCACTGTGGCTTATATATTAATATTATATAATGTTTTAATATAGGTAGGCGAACGAACAAATGGACCACCTGATGGTACATTACCGCCCGTAGAAAATGGCGATATAAAAAGTGTTACCATTGTTTGCCCTGCACGCTACCAACTTTGTTAACTAAGATGTTATATCCCTCGTGCCTGTTACACTAGTTCACTCACCCTTCAAAGTAGAACACAACAATACTGGGTACTGCTGTTTGCCGGTAGAATATCTGATGAGTGGCTGGTACTAGTGAGAAATAAATTTAATCCTTAGTCTTATTTTTTTTTTTTCATGATCTCTATATATTTGATTGTAACTTGAAATTATAAATTTATAGATTCAAAGACATAATATCTAATATTTAGGTCTTATGTATTATGTCATAATTCATGAATTACAAATGAAGTACACACATATATCAAGTTAAATCTAGGTGAAGCACGTTAAGTTATTTATCAAAAAAACTACGTCTCTGCACTGCAAGGATATCGACTTGATATAAGATAGTACATAATAGTATAAACAGGCAATTGCTTAACATAGCTTGTCATATGTGTAAACTTAAAAAAACTATTACAAAACGTCCATTATTTTAGATGTCTTATAATTGAAATCTAAAAAAGGTTTAATGTAACCTTTTTTAGAGGTAATAAACTATTAACAGTTTATTGAAACTGATAAAACTTCCAAATACATGTTTATAATTATACATGTAATTACTTTAATGGATACGTAACTATTAAAAAATTATATTTTTGTTTTGAATGAAATTGAATTGAATGTATAATTACATAACCATAACCTGTCCTACATCGAATATTTGACGAGGAGAAGCATTTGTTTTTATCCTAAAACTTTTATGTAGGAATTATATATTTTAAACCTAAAATAACGCATTATACTACTACTAATTTTAATAATACTATAGTAGATCGTCTAAGACCATGAGAAAAAAAATCTGTTTTATCTATTGTATTAATAAATAGACTAAATATAATATAATAAATGCACTCTAACTAAATCATTAAAACGATAGTTAGTATTTGCAGTCCAGAGCCTAGTTGAGGCATTCACAAAGGAACTAGTACATAATAATATAAAGCATTATTATAGTATAAGGTATATAAAGCACGACACACTAACAATTATATTATGAATAAGTTTAGCTGTTCATATATTTTATTATTGCCTTGTACATCTGTAAACTGCCTCGAGATTTTTTAAAACAACTTGAGCCACTTGTGAATTTCGCCAGAACGTGTAATAAAAATATTAAGAAAAAAATCTTAAACTGGAACGAACCATATGTGGCGAGTCCTAACTTCACCAAATATTGCAAAAGTTCGGTCTCTGAAGTTATTTTTTTCGTCCACTTCTTATTTCAACATAAAATATCATTTCAGCGTAAACGTTTATCGTTATTGTGTAATTATCATTTTACTCTTATATTTTGAGAAATATATGAATTAGAGTTCGATTATTTTAAAACAAGTATCGATAAAAAAACATTACTTATGTTCCAATGAAATAAATTTCTACACTGATAAAGAATTAAGAACCAAATCGACCCAAATCTATTTAATAACAACACTAAATCGACTTTGCGGCATTTAACATTTTTTATTACTTAAAGCAAACATATTATTACATATATGTTTTAATGTAAATTTATAAACTATATATTTTTATTCTGACATTGTCTGTATCTCCATTTTTTTGCTAAACTACTGAATGGAATTTGGTTCGATTTTCCCTAATCGAGATGCGATATAGCGAGATGAACGAGTAAGCTTTGCATATATTCTCTGTAAATATTTTATGCAAAACGGCCGAACTAATACGATTGTTTTTTTTCAAAAATAACTGTTTTCGTATGCTTTCGTGGCTAATGGTTTAATCTTAGGAGCTCAATGAAAACAATATAGTCAAATAACTACAGGTCTTAAAAAAGCCTACAGTAAAGTTAGCACGTATCTATGTTTTACGGTATATTCATAATAACTAATTTTATGTATTACAAATTATTAACAAGCTCAAGTTAAACTTTCGCGCAAGCGAAGCCATTTTATCCTAGTCTTCATGCAACCCCTAATTGGATAAATAATCGTTTATTCTAGTGTTATGCATTAGAAGATATAATCGTCTACAAATCAAGTGAAAAAAAAAGTTAACTGCGAACAAATAAAATACTTGGTAGTTAAATATATCCAAATTTGGACTACATAATATTAAGCACGCCATGGACATATTGATCTTTGATTTACAATAAAATTATTATTCATATTTCTCAATATGTCAGACTCATATAAACTAATAAATTAATAAACGTTATTAAACAAATATATTTATTAAATAATTTCTTGTTAATTTATAGGTGATAAATGTTACCGCCGCACAATATTAACATTCAATTCAAATTGGCAGTATTGTTGAAATTATTTTATAAGCGTTCCTTAAATTAGCAAGCTACACGTTTATTTCAAAAACAATGCATTGCGCATCTTGTTTTAAAAAATTCTACCTATCATGTGTTAAATTATTCATAAAACGATTAGAAAGATCCAAATTTATTTAAATATCGTTCGAAATAATATGGACACGGATGACATGAAATATTGTATCGTAACATGTTTTTTTATATGAAAAACGAGGAGATTTATTCAGCGTTTCTTAACCTCAGTTCGCGACCCAAATCCGGATCGATGACGGTATTGGGATGGGTCACAGAAATTTTGGAAAGACATGGTGAACACCGTAATCTATGTATGTTATTTTTAACTCGGATCGGAACGCAATACGTATTATGAGACGGCTGGATTATAAAAATTGCTTGAATTGCAGGGTGATAGAGTTATAAAAGAAATATTTGCCACAATGAGTCTATTTGCACTAAATAATATACTCCTATTATTTTAATATCACTGGAACACATACGAAAAGTCAGGTTCGCAGCCTTAAAATATATTTACATTTTGGGTCACCAGCGAGAAATTTTAAGAACCGCTGATTTATATGATAAGCTCCCAAATTAGGACATTAAGAGTACACTATGAAGTGGCTCGCTAAGCCTCCAATTAAGCATCAAGTCACATGAAATAGACTAAGTTACACCTTATATTACTTACATTATTTATTTTATTACCTATTTAAATTTGTATGTATTATAGTAGTAATAAAAAAGGGAAATTACAGTAGATTTTTATCATTTCATTATAATTAATTATTTGCATTAAATTAAAAAATATATTTAATTATATTGATGTAGTAGAACTTCTCACGCGACTACATAAGTATACAAACTTATGAAACAATTTGTCGTGCTAACGCCTTAATTGCTTTTCGCATATAGTATGTATGAACTTGTAATAAAATCTCTTTAGCTATACCATTTGTATCTGGCTGGTTTTGGTATCATTAAAAAGTTTTAATTTTAAAGAAGGCACTTCCAAATTCAAATTAGGAATTTGTGTGATTTTCATTTGTTTTTGTTGTTGTTAAAATGAGTGAATCTAAAGAAGAAATTCGATACATTTTAAAATTTTACTATAAAAATGGTAAAAATGCAACTCAAGCCGCGAAAAAAATTTGTGATGTTTATGGACCTAATGCAGTATCTGTGAGAGTAGCGCAAGTTTGGTTTAAGCGTTTTCAAGCCGGAAATTTTGATATCAAAGATGCATCTCGCTCTGGTCGCCCTGTTACGGACAAAATTGATGCCATTTTTGAAAAAGTGGAGCAAGATCGGAATATTAGTAGTGACGATGTAGCTGAAGAACTGGCAATTAACTACAAAACGGTTTTGACTCATTTGAATAAAGCTGGGTACACAAAAAAGCTCGATATATGGGTGCCTCATGAACTCACTGAAAGAAACCTAATGAACCGTGTACTCATTTGTGATTCTTTATTACGACGTAATGAAACCGAACCATTTTTGAAGAAGCTGATAACTGGTGATAAAAAGTGGATCACATACGACAAGAACGTGCGAAAAAGATCGTGGTCAAAGGCCGGTCAAGCTTCACAGACTGTGGCAAAACCCGGATTAACTCGCAACAAGGTAATGCTGTGTGTATGATGGGATTGGAAGGGCATCATTCATTATGAGCTGTTACCGCCCGGCAGGACCATCGATTCAGAACTGTATTGCGAACAATTGATGAGATTGAAGCAAGAAATTGAGAGAAAGCGGCCAGAATTGATCAACAGAAGCGTGTGGTTTTTCACCATGACAACGCTAGACCTCACACATATTTAGCCACTCAACAAAAATTACGAGAGTTTGGCTGGGAGGTATTAATGCATCCGCCGTATAGTCCTGACCTTGCACCTTCAGATTTTTATCTGTTTCGGTCTCTGCAGAATTCCTTAGGCAGTGTCAGGTTAACATCATGAGAGGACTGCCAAAACCACTTGTCGCAGTTTTTCGAGCAGAAGCCCCAAAATTTTTACAGCAATGGGATCATGTCACTACCAACAAGATGGCAAAAAGTTATGGAACAAAATGGCACCTACATACTTTAGTCAAATGTAAATAAACTATAAAAAAAACTTTTTGAATTTTCATATAAAATACGAAGAAACTTTTTCCCCAACCTATTATTAAATATTGAGTATATCTTAGTCACCAATAAATATATTCTATGCAATGATGTTCTAGTAAACAGATATGTCATTAACGCGCAAAAAGTGAAGACTAGAAAACGTCCTAATTGGGACGTTTGCCTTTAGTCGTTTTTATCATAATTATGCCAGTAATACGTTATAAAACATCATAATTATGTAGTAATACGTTTTGCGTAATTAAAACATCTAGTTATCCCTTTTATTTATTGTTTTTATCAAGTTATCCTTTTTACTTGTAACGAAATGTAAAATAAACGGTCCCCGGCGCGGCACACTTTTTTCTGTTGTTTAGTATGGGTACAACATATCTGTTTATTAGAATATCATTGATTCTATGAATATATCTCGAAGTTTAAGATTGAAAACTTTATCTAGATTTGTAGTAAAACGTCTACGGATAAATAAAACAATTACTTTGACAAGATATCTTCGACTCCTAATCTTCCATTTATACGTGTCAATAAACTATCATTCGAATTAAGTAGGAAAAGCAATTATCCCCTTTTTAAAAATTTTTTTTTTTTTGCGTAATATATTCCCTTCGTATTAAAAACTTTGTATTCTATACTAAGGGTGGCTGCAATGGGAATGTTCCGATATACGAAAAATTTGTGACTTTTCAACGATAAAAGTCCAAAATTGTGTCTTTCTGGGGTTGAATTGGACTACGTTTAGCCGACCCCAGTGCGGAACATTATTCAACGGAGACACGAATTCACAAACAAGTTTGTTCCCGTTTTCATCGTCATGTTCCCGAGACAACGCGGCCGGTGTAAAAAGTGTGCGGTTTAAAGTTTACTCTCGTCTGCATAGCTTTGAATGTTCAACAAGTCAAAAATATGAAGAATGAAATAGGGTAGGCAGTTTTGTAAAAAACCAGAATTGACGAAATTTAGGTTAGATATGCGCCGTCAGCAACAACCTAATGCTAACTGCTAAAAAGCTATTGACCCAGTTGCATGATTTTTCACGAAACCCAGGAAGGAAGCTTTGCTATATTCAAGCGGGCAGTTAATCCTCCCCCTTGGATTCAACTGCTTCCGCATATCTATGTGTCCGGTAACCTACAAGATCACCATCTGAGCGATTCCGACGGAAACCGAAGTGGCGGACGCAAAAGAAATTGACAAATATAATTATGTAGTTTAGTAACGAAGTAACAGTAATAAAAAAAATTATATAACTTTAACTGTTTTTCTAGTTAAATCGGTTTAAATTGTTAGTTAATAAATTGGTTAATAGAACAATAAAAACAAATAGATCGATTGTTCATCTTAATCACGAGAATAGACATAATAATCTTACGCACACTTACTTTTTGATAATAAAAAGAGACTTGTGTGAATGTGTAATGGCTCAAATACAATATAATAAATAGGCAACACATATTTTACTTGCTTCCCTACCTTTTCTAAATAATTATCCATCAAATATAAATTTTCTAAACGATCAAACTATAAGAAAACCCTCAAAAATTTAAATTAAGTTATCGATTAGAATTATTATTCGCATCGATTCTCGTAACATCGTTGGGTCTTTTAAATCGATATCGATTTGAATTTTACGGCCGATCTGAGTCGTAATTGGAATTATAAAGACCGCTTTAATTAAGTGAACTTCAAAAATGTTACAGCAATCTAGCAAGAGTTTTACCGCATATTCCAGTATTGCAAAATACATTACTATTTAATTAGAATGGATTTAGATTTTATTTATGAGTCAGTCGAAAACCTTTGAAAAAAGATTTATATAAAAGTACCTTTACTGTTCCTTAAAATTATAGCTCATTACAGGTCTTTTGTATTGAAACTGTTTGATGCTGTTTTGTGCAGCAACAAAAACATTGTTACCAAACAATAATATGTTATGCCAAAATACTACCTCAACTTAATAATAGTGTAACAAATATGTGGTCGTCACATTAATATGTATATAGAATACATCAAATACCAAGTAATGCTTACCTGTAACAATTTACGAACCTATCAGCTTCAATAACAAAAATATATAGGTAGTTCGTTTTCTTATAATATTATTTTTTGAATCAACGTTTATTTTTTTAATGAAACTTTTACGATAAACTGAAATAAACACACACAGACAAACACATGACGCTATATTACGTGCATTTTAACATAAAATGAAATTCAAATTGACCTCTATGTTAATAGATATACAACATACAGTTCAAATGTGAGCTCATCTTATACTGATTGCTCTGTTATGATAATAACATCACTCGTGATTGTAGCGAATCCACTCATAAATTTTTGTTTAATAGTTTTATAAAATTGGTTCAGTTTTTTTTGTATGACGCCTATACAAAGAGGCGAAGAAGATTACCAGTATTTACAATTAAAAAAATATATCACATGTCAAATCTCACCTTTAAAAAGAACATGATGACCCCGTTTTGATAAAACACTTCACGAGTTTTCGAACTTATTGTTTTATAAACACATCAAAGCACTTCCGCTGAACAAGCAGTCACCGCATCTTGACTCGTAAGTGTGGACTGCACTGTTTCTTCATATCCGTCTGTTTCCAAGCGAAGCCACTAGAAACCCTATAATATTAAAAGTGATAGTTACTTCTTTTTCACTAGATTGCACTCGATAATGACATAGAAATTTTAATTGACAAGTCCATATTCAATAAAAACTTTTTTAATTCTGAATTTTGGTGCGCAAATTAAAAAAAAATCGATGATGATAAGAAATGTAAATATGATATATAATGTTTTTACTTTTTTTATTTAAGAAAGAAGGCGTTCGGCCGGCTACTCGTTTGGTACCTAAGTGGACGCTTGTATCTCTTGAGGCGTTGTTAAATACATTCTACATATCGGCGTAAGAAAGGCGTAAAGTTGATACCCAGATGTATATTATAATATGATATTCCTAATGAAATCGGACATTGAAACTTCTCATTTGTAAGAAATAGTTGTCAAAAGGCCATTCACCCCCACTATATAAAGTCACCTTTTCAAAAATTCTCAAAACCACATCTTATAAAGATTAAAATATAGATTTCCTAATTTGAAACAAATAGATCAGTCGCCCTTTCTCTCGAATCTACAATTCTCGACAAAGCAATTTGGTACATCAATACCCATGGTAAATATCAAATATAATTCTATCTTACCTTTTTATAAACATCGTCACTTGTTTGTCCGTAAATTGTTGGCTAACAACAATCATCGTAAATAAATAAACTAATAAAATTAACATATACTAAAGTGTAGCTGTATTTATAAATGCTAAATATAAAAGTATAACAAATAAACTATGAATTTGTAATAACATTACAACATTTACTATATTTGGCTACATTTTGTTATATAATCAAAATGCACATAAATTAATATCCTTTTTTAGATATGTAGCAAATACTATTATAAATATCAGCAGCTATTGAGAAAATATTATAGTGCACAAACATGTTCAGAAATCTATATTTTTCTTCACCCATAAAAACAAATGAAATTACTATCCGACATGAAAAATATCAGGGGCGGAACCAACGCTTTCAGAAGCAAGTGAGGACAGTGTACGTCACTACGCAGTCAAACTGGATGTTGTTTAAAATTATCTTTATCTTGAAGATGATCTGAAATTATTTCCGACGTCTCTGGATCTTTAATTTTTATTTTGATTATGGAAATAGTTGAAAGTACTAAATAAATTGTGGCAAGAGAGCCAGAGGACGCCCTAAAGAAAGATGGGAAGATGAAACAAAAAAAATTGCTAGAATAGACTGGATGAAGAAAGCACAGGTAAGGAAAGCCTGGCTACTGTTAGGGGAGGCCTAAAAAAAAGAAATTAAAAAAATATATATTAATATATGTATTCTTATTTTTTACTTTTATATGAATATTAAGGAAATAAAAATGACTTTATTATTATTTTTATTACTAAATAAATTAGTTATAATCTATATTTTATATGTAAATCTTATGTTTTTTACCTGTCTTTTTTTGGAAAGCTAAATAAAGAATATATAAATAAAGAAATAAAAAAACTACGAAATGGTCGAATAATTCTAATTCGTAAATTATATCTTGAAATTTTGATAATGATTAATTATGGTCGAATTTTGAGCTCACGGAAAAGTATTTTATTAATAGTCTACTTGAATAATAAAAATTATAATAAAATTATCACTTTTTAATTTTTAGAAATGGTCACGTTATAGTGAGTGGTACCACATAATAACGTATCATCAGAATTGGCAGGTATCATTACATACCTACGTAATATTTACGATTATGAAATTGACGTTGTTCGATTTCAAAAATAATGATAGGGTTTTCAAAAATTGAAGTTATCATTCAGATATAATTTAAAATATTTAAATACTATAATTATTAAAGTTCAACAATAGTAAGAGTTATTCACGGATATTTCTGAAACAATAAGTAAATTTCGCGCCTAATTCATAGTTTTTGATATGAAATATTTGAAATGAAAAAGAAATTATAAAAAAGTTACAAATTAGAAACAGATTTCAGAATATACGCAGTTGAAATTATTCTGTACTATGAATTAAATAAAAAGCCTGTAAATTTCCCATCGCTGAGCTGAAGCATCTTCATTTTCTTTTGGAGAGAAGACTAGAAGTTTATTGTACCACGTTACCAATGCGGGTGGGAGGAAACATGCCGGTCTAATTTTGGTCCTCACGAGGTCCCCAGCACAAACTAAAATGCAATTCTTTTTGCTGGATTTCAAGACCGTTATGATTAAGATATGGGCTCCACCAATATGTGACCACCGCTTTTATATTTGATGGCCTATATAAACGTAAAAATATTGCAAATACACATTATCATCAGCAGCAGCAGCAGCCCATGTATGTCCACTGCTGGATATCAAATACACGCCACAGCATCTACTACTACTACTACTACTACGGCTACTCACATCCAGCTCCTGGATATCTAGATCTAAAGCAACTAATCATACACATATTATAAGTAAATTTAAATATGAATCATTATTTTGTCAACAATTTGTTCCAAATATTACCTTTTTTGTTTGTCATTCATCCCGTCAAATAATTTAATATTTTTCCTACATGTATGATTGTACGGCTAACACCGGTATAAATAATCTTTCGTCATATTTCAACGATTTATTTGTATCTGTTGCTTTTGTATGCTTTTAGGTGTTCACGATATCTGTGTTGAACTTAGGAGATCATTGTTTACTCCCTGAATTTCAATACAAACTGACTAAGATCCCTTTTTGTTCTAGTACACGGCTGTGCAGACTTTTTATTATGATATAGTGTATCTTTTTTTAAATAGTTTTTTGTTGCAGTCTGCGTCATATATAAAATTATTTCAATTTCAATGCTACATATCTCCTCGTCTTAAAACAATGAAAACGCTTTCACTTTATTTTTACGGATCCGTATTTGTAATTCTTTGCCTCAGGAATTGATAGTGATAGCTCATAATGGCAGACTTTTTTAAATGAATGAAGACTCAAGCAAGTAACTGGGAAATCACTGTGAAACCTTATTTATTTAGATAAATAGATAAAACCTATGTACGCTCACATCCCAAAATACTAAAACTTTTTATAAAAGCAGCAATTCTAAAAACATAGAGTACAAAAAGTCTACATGAACAAAATTATCAGAAACATTAAATAATAATAAAGCGTTAAAGCTATTTATTACCAAACTCATTAAATATACTTATAAAAATCGTAAAGCGCATAAGTCTCGATACAATTACCGATTACGTGACGCACGGGTTATAAAACAAGTGTATCATAAAAATAAAAGTTAAAAGAGTTTTTAAAACATGAACCGAGGAAGAATACTTATTGCCTTCGCTTGTTATACTTAAATCTTAAATTAAAATTGTGTTGGTATATTTCAGTGGCGTTTTAGAAGTTATATTCAAACATTTATATTAATAAATTAGGGTGTATATCATTCATCATTGTAACGATTACTTGCTTCAATAGTAAAAGTAATTACATATCATTATGTAGTTCATCGTATAAATGAAAATAAAGCTGTAAAGTGAATAAAGACATCGCCCTAGACGTATCGGTTTCACTGCAACACTTTCTAACCCAACTAAGCGGAGCCGATATCCTATATAGCGATCTCTCTTTGTATAAATCCTATAAGTTTCCCTTAGCAATTTCCTTTCAGAAATCTCGGATATTGCGGAACTAAATATTTATCTTTTCTAACAAACAAGAAAAAGGCTAGGCTAAATATAGATAACCTATAACAATTCCAAATTTGAAAATCGAAAAACTATTCTGTCTTATTTTTAATAATTCATAAAATATCACAGACCAAAACCAAAAAACACTTCACTCAACTTGACCTACAAAGAAACACTTTTGACTATTTAAAAAAATATATTTAATTGAAAACCTCTTGCACGTTTATTTCCATATTTTTTAATTATTATTAATTATCTTTTAAAAATGGAATTGTTATTCTTGAAAAATTATTTTTTCAAAAGTGTACTAAAATAACTTTAACTACTATGAGTTATGTATTATATTTTTTTGATTACCTATGTGGTGTAATAGCTAGTTTATAATATTCCAGATGATCTGAACGTGATTCGATATTCAAATAATAAATTGTATCGGATTTTATACGAAAGTTAAGTAATTGGTGTTACACTCCCGCGCTTCGGAAAGCACGAAAAACAGGTCCGTCGGCTGATTTCTCCCGGGCGATCACATTACAAGCGTTAGGAAATGTAATTGTTTACCGTTGACAGAATTCGATCTGGACGTTATTACATATTCCACATTACTTAACATCATACTGCCGTTGACCTGAATTTTAAATATTGATACCGTAAATTCACCTTACTTCCCGTCTCTCTGATTATAGCTTCTCGTTTCGTTATGTACATATATGTATATAATAAATCCTTTATATTTATTATGTCTAAATAATAAAAATTAGTTAGTTCAATAAATGAACAACAATTAACCTCAATTATAAAATTGGAAGAAATAATGTGTGAGATTGAATGTTCCGAATTTTGTTTAGAATCTTATTCGAAAAAAAAAATACTGTTATCGGTATTTTTTTTAAACTTAAGGAGATAATATCTACCAGCCAAAAAAAACAATTGACAATCAGAATTATTATTAGTGAATTTTGCAATCAAATAAATAATTATTTGTATACTGACTTTGTGTATTAATAACCTTATTAATAACCTTATAATTACTTTAAAAAAATCTAATATTAAATATATTATACGGGTTACACTTTCACGTTTATTTTATGCATTAATTTATCAAAAATTTAAGTTCGAAATTCGAATGCTGTCACATGTCGATTATAATTGACGTTATAATTATAACTTTAGCATATGTATTTAATAATGTAAACATTATAATCAATCATAATTATCCCGCATCAAGCAATCTCTCCATCTCTACCTGAAGCGCAGATACATCATAACGCGTCTAATGTTTTTCCTCTAATGCATTCCAAGGTATAATTTTAAACGACTTTTTATAACTGTGAAATGACTGGTCTAAACTTTAATGATCAAGAGACAAATTTTTATCTGAAGCCAGTACTTTCAATAAATGACATTTACGTTCATAAAGATTAATGTTGTGTAACAAATGGATCAAGCATTCATTTTACTATTAATCTTTAAATCTTTCTAAATATGTTTCATATATCTATCATTCTATTGTGGACTCTTCAAAGATATAACTTGGTATTAGTAAATGGCACTGTAAAGTATTCATAGTAAGCTTTCCTTTTCACCAAGTATCGTTTAAAAACCAGTGCTCGACTTTTAACAACCACATAAAGATGATTCATGTTGATTTACTGACGATTGGTTGTTTGAATATTTTACTATAGTGCTGTTATGTAACACACTGTGTTGAAACAAAGAGTGTAATAAAACAGATTATATTTTCTCACATAATGAGTTTTGACGTTTGGAACCGTTCGAGATGCTAATGATCAGTGAGCTTAAACAGAATTATTTCGATAATTATCGAAACGATTTCTAACTACGTCAAAAAAGTCGTATTTCTAATTAATGCAATACTTCTTTTGTGTTACTTTAGCAATGTAGATGAGTTAATAGCACTGCCATTGTAAAAAGTATACCCCAAAAAGAAATAAAAATATGCTATTCAAGTAGGCTTTTACAAGAATTTTTGAATCGTCATTTAATAAGTACATGAAGTGAAGCTACCACTGGTAGTGATGTAGATTCTACCGAATAGAACCAGGATGAAAATCAGTAGATTTTCTTTAACAACACATTAAACAAAAATTACAACATATCTGTGCCTACCTTGTAAGTGTGTACCTAAGATATTACGCTATCATAGTCCAGATCTAAAAACGAGACCAGTTTGTTTCAAGGTTTTTTAAACTCCGATGTTGGTGAGCATCACCAATAGCCTATATATAATTGGTAGCCCAATAACGAAGTAAATAACGTTTAGGTACTAAAGTCGTAAAATAATGTTACTCCATTGGCATATGAAGTAAGAGAGTAGAAGAGTGTGATGACATAATCATCATTAATTCCTGTGAAACCATTTCAGTCACATTAAAAGCGTTAAAAAAATCCTTAACATTCCACAGCTGCAATAAAAAAATTAATGGTTAATAACTGCTTAATTCATTTGAAACGCTATATTTACTGAGATAAATAGCATAGAGCATATAGTCTGACCAAGCGCATGTATTAATTTAAATTATAATTGAAGTGATTTTTTCTTTAATTTGAATAGCCTATACCGAAATAATTATAGGTATGGGCTATTCAAATTAAAGAAAGGTAAGATAAGAATTAAAGAAAGAAAGTTCACTAGGATTAATACTTTTTCATAGTTGAAGTTTGCTCAAAGGTTGCTTTTGAGTCCTAAAATTATCACTAAAAAGTATTTATGAACTACATTACTACAACTACAAACTATCCGCCCGGTATCAACCACTCAATCAATATTTTACCAACAAGCCCATAAACCAATAAAAACAACAGTCAATTTTCTTTATACTGGTATCATAATATTTTTTTATTAATATGCAAGTATAAATAGTACATGTATACGCAATGTCTTTACATATTTGTATGGATTAAATAGAAAAAATGAGTATCAAATATAATTACATAACAAACAGAAGGGCCTCTAGTTCGCAATTATCGAGCAATTTTTAAATTCCAGAGCAGTTATTAAAGCATTTATTATAACTAATGGAGATGTTACGTGAATGTATTTGATGAGCAAATGACAACCGGTTTAAGTTCACACTAATAAAATATATCTAAGAACACATGAGCAGCATTAGCAGAACTTTAAACTTATTTAAAGCGAATATGCTGCGCCGACCTCAAAAAATTTGTATAAGATGATGAACAGTTGTATAAATATTATAAACAGATCCCTCTTTTCCAGTGGGCACTTTGGGAAAGTGCACAGGGCCCCACGGTCAATAGGGCCCCCCGCAGAAAATTTAAAAATCGGCATTTTTTCAAAATAAAGAAACCTACAAAGGTAGTAACTAGGTATTTCAAAGCATTATTTATTCACAAATTTAAGAACAATGAAAGATTCCTAGTCAATTCTAATAAAATAATGTTCTGACAATGTCATGGGGGCCAAATTATCTTAATATGCCCAGGGCCTCCAATAGGTAAAAGAAGGCCCTGTATGTATATATAATAACAAACAAAAAAAAAATAAGACATGTTCAATTTTTTTTACAAAAAAACTGAGCAGACACAATCGCTTTATAAAAACTGAAATAGTTACAGATTGACGGAAAAGGTTATTAGGGTCATGATCGACCTCTTTTCAAGCCAATCGTTAGTGGTTTCGGTGATCACGTGGGTCACTTGCAAAACTGTTTACCGTCTCAAGCTTTATTACTGTATTATTTTATTTATAAATAAATCCAATCATAATAAACATTAAATTATAATATTATCTAATTTGCTAATATATTCACTTTTTATTTATCCATAAATGACGGTAGAAGATCTAAATTAAATACTCTATAATATTTACTTTTTGTATTTACATTTGCAATTCTAATTTTAAATAATCCATTAGAGGCAACACCAATAAAAAAAAAGATGTTTAATATTCGATTGATCTGTGATTGCGTATTTGAGGAATGATACAAATATTACGAGAAGCAATTAACACATATGTACTCCTTTCACTACCGAAGATGCTTTTACGATGACTTGATTTGATATATTAGTATTGAGTCATCGACATATATTTAAATGACTTATTAAAGATTTATTATTTTAAACGATAACTCATCAACTTTACATTACCTGGACCAAATTAAAAATATATATCTAGAGAAAAAGTGAACGTTTCAATATGTAATAATTTATCTTAAAGTAAATTATGCAAAAAAAACTACTTTTAATTTAAATATTATATACAGCGGTTACCTTATATACCTTCTGATCGTGGTGTCCAGGTTCAAAAAAAAGTCAGACCAATGAAAAATATTGCATTTTCATCGAAAAGGTTTTCACAACAGAGAAGACCTTGGAAGTTGTTAATATTTTATCTGATCTACGCCGCTTTGCAGAATCTAATTTTACGCAAATCTTGGACTAACTGTGACATTAGTTAGTAAATATGTATAATTAATAATACAAGAAATATTTATATCTAATATAATCTGTCTCAAGTTTTTGTAAAAGTTTATATATTCACGTTAATTGACACATGACAACATGAACTGTTATAATTACAATAAAAAAAGTCAGAAAATGACTAATCGGTATACAAAAGAAATTTCTTTAAATACATACAATAAACATTCAATCTATGTATAATAATTATCCTCATCCGTGTCATGATAATTTGGATCAGTGCACTCTTTACTTTTCTCATTTATTTCGTTGAGATCAAAATACAGGTGTGATACCTGATTGAAGATTCCACTTATATAAAATACAAGTATAATTTAATTCGTAAATCAAACTAACATAAATAGCAACTCTGAGACAAGCCTTACGTCTATTAAAATAATTAATTGGATTGACTTACTTCCATTAAAACAAATTAATGAAGCATCATTTATAATTATCTAAATGGCATATTCGCATGATTGCATAAACTGAAATTGTTGATATATTACTTTTTTGTTAATATATGTTATGACATATCCCAAACGATTCCATGCGTAAATTAAAAATATGAAGCCGCTTTTGTGGTTTAATATTCAAGATAAATTTTTGTAATTTGACTTTTAGCAACAAACGTTTTATATTTTCTCCTTCAAAGAAATAAGAATAGATATAATAATTGTAACTATGATATAATCAGATTTTTTCCACTATTAATATAAGTAAGAATATTTTCATATTTTATAAAAATATTCTTACCGTATCACAAATAGATTTGAAATAATTAGAAGAAAAAACGTAAAATACCTTCAATATATTCAAAAAATAAGCACCAAACAATCTACATGATATAATAAAAAATCAATAATTGGTAATGATATTGATATTGCATTAAAACTATAATTATGATGCTTGCAATCCGATGACCCAAAAACATTTTTGAAAAAGAAGTAGGTGTGATGTTTCTGCAAGAGTCTGACTTTATGAACTTATTTTTAAATAAAATTATTATAATTCATTGCATTAATAGCCTGAAGCCAATGTATTAAAATTATAACCCCAATTTACGTATATAACAAAAAGAAACCAAATAAATAATTGATATAAATTTTTAATATAGAGTAACATTAGCATAAATCAACAATAACAAACCTTAAAAACGACAACATGTTAAAAAAAATATCTAATAAATATTATCATTTATATAAATGGCAACAATAACATGGTGGTAACATTTGGTATTGATTAATTATAATTTTTAAATTTTTGCATATGAAGTACGAGTATTATATGAACTCTTATAACCTGAATTTGAATCTGATGACGGAACGTAGTCTGGGTTCTGCACGTAATTGCCGGTGTCTTCCTTTGGAGAACTTTGGGGAACTGAGGATTGCAGCTTTTCGTATTCATTCGAGGGTGACGCACCGGATGCATAACTATACTTTGCTTGAGAAGATGAAGGATAATAGTTGTAAAAGCTCTGAGTAGGATTAGGATATACTAAATTATTATACAAAGTTGGATGAGGCTGTGGCAGAACCACCATTCCAGAAGGTTGACTCAGAAAGTGGCTGCTAAATTGTAGTGGTTGGTAACTTGGAGCAAAACTAAAGTGTCCGTGGCTAAGAGGCCCAAATAATGTACTTTGACCGATGTGAGTAGCAGGATTTGGCGCGAAAAAGGAGTGAGGATACTGTATCATTGGTGCTGATGAAATCGAAGGCTGTTGTATAATGGCCAACTGCACGTTACCATTTGACTTTTGTGGTAGAAGTTGGTACTTTGATTGATAGCCAGGGTTAGGTACGAAGTTAATCGGAACAAATTGTGATTGAGTCGTTTGAGGCGACACCTGTGTGTGTTGGGCACTGGAGATAGATGACTCGGGAGAATTCGAAGATGAATAGTACTGGCTTGCAGTCTGACTAGGATAAAAAGAATTTGGTACTTGGCTTTGATAAGTTTGACTTGGATTTTGGCCGCTGGGATAGATGTTAAAATTATAATCAGTCTTTTGAGCCCCCGTTAGGATTGCGTTCAGTGCATTGGCTTTTCCCGCTCCCCGCTTTTTCTGTTCGACATCTTCAATCTCGCTGGCAAATGTGATTGCGGCGAAAGCGACAAAAATCTGTAACAAATGTCATCTTTAATAATTCGTCATAGTGAATTCAAAATAAGCGTAAAGAGCAATCAATCAGGTCTCTATAAGTGGAATTTTTACGAACATTGTAAAATCGAAATCTTATGAAATTGTTAACGTAGTGCTAATGAATTAACATGTTAGTAATAAATGAAGTACTTACAATGAGTCCCTTATTCACCATTGTGTTCATTTACATAGCTCGTATGAAATGAAAAGTGTTCTATTCACTGGTGCTCGGAAAAGTGTTAGTAATTATCAAGTTCACGTATTTATATGAGTGGCTATGGGCAACTTTCCTCTAGTTCCAGATGGAAGTACTAAGGGAAGTGACCGATAGGTCTTTGTCCTGTATCGTAACAGATCCAGTTTCTGTGAGAGCGATAGCTTCCTGCATCAGTGCGGAAACACATTGCTCGCATTTACTGCGCTGTTGCGATTATTTCCCATCAACCATTCTAAATTGCGTACGCCAATTTAAAATTCTCATAAAATAATCACATAGTAAGCTGTCAGTACATGATGTATTGACGGATTGTTTTTTAACTTATAATATGCCTAATTTTTTTCAGTTTAGAAAATATACATTTTGAAGTACATATTAATGAACTGAGGAATGTTTTATTATTATTTTAATCATTTTCATTACTGTACAATAATTTGGATTTGGAAAAAATATTAGTCTGACAAAAATAATATATTACTGATATTAAAGTATTTATCAGTTTCATAGATCGATCATTAAATTAAACTTTAATCAATTTCCTCTTACAGGCTTCTTCCTTCTTCCTCGCTGTTAATTTACAAGATTTAATTGAATTGATTTAATCGAATGTTGAGTTACTATAAATTTGTAACGTTAATTTCGTTCTTACCATAATTCTATTTTAATTTAATAAAATGAAAGTTAAAGTTACCTTACCAATTTTTACCAATAAAACCGATATCATAAATATACAAGTTAATTGAGATGAGTTATCTGTAAACCTCGTCACGTGTCTAAATGTTGTAAAGAAGTAAAAAGTTAAATTAGAATTAATTATAAACAAAAGATCCAATATTTCATAAAACTAGAGATATAATTATATAACTGTCAATTAAATAGTTTATTAAATTACGGAAAGACTAACTAAATAATTTATAAGATTTACCTTATTTTCAAAATACACATTTTAGTAATAGTAACTTTTTATTTATAAGTGAGATAATTCTTGTCAATAACGGAGATATTTTTTTCCATAAAACATTTTCATGTACTCAAATAATGCGTGTTCTTTTTTATACAAAAAATAATTTTACAACTATCGCTTTTATATGCCCACAGAAAACAAATCAAATGAGTTGATGATTTTATTTTTTTTAAGAATTTAACAAAGAAGTCTACGTTTTAAAATAATAATACTTACAAAAAATCTTACGACTATAAAGATATCAACGCGTACTAAGCTCGAATGGCTATCGAAAGCAGATTATTTTTATTTTGAGACATTTAGGATTCAACCAGGAAATGCTGCTAGCATTCTTACCACCATTCCACGCAATCAAGATTTATACAGTAACTAGTGCATATTTTTATATATTTAAACATTAAATGTTATTAATTCTTATGTTCATAAAAATATTTTTATTTAGGTACTTTTGTGTTGTTACTAATGTTACTGACTTATTAATATGAGTTTTAGACAACCTAATATTACCAAAGCATAATAGTTGAATCTGTATGACCTTGTGATGGTTTAACAGGATCAGTGATCAGATCAGTACTATGCATTAAATTATTTAAGCAATGTTTAATTCGTTATAATACTGACATCTACGTTAAGTATAAGAAATCACTACACAAATTGAAGGCAATTTGTATAGTGATTCCTCTCGTATCTATTTAGTTTTTAGTCACTACAATAGATGGCGCTATCTTTCATTCGATAATTGTTCGTATTATGCAGCTGTTTTATAAATAATCGAATATATATTTCCGTTATTTAAGTATTAAATAAAAACTTTTTATAACCTGATATTAAGATATTCGATATTACTTTTTTATATCACTTTAACACCTTTTAAAAGTAATCAATTAAAAGTAAATGTAGTGCAACGAACAAGACACTGGTTTTTATAGATTTTTGACGGAGAAATATCAATGTCAAGGACTTAACATTTTTATCTTTTCTTTTATGAAAGATGATATGTCATCCTTCCTCTACATATGTTCACGACCAATCTCATTGTATACTTATAAGACCGCTGCTACAAATAGAGATCTTGTGTATTCCTAGTGTATCCCTAATAACTTTCGTAAGCGACGGCATCTGCTGTATTTATAGGATATACATGGTCAGCCCCATGATTAATTTTTTCTTGGCATTATGCATTTATAATATTCCCAACATAGTCTCATTTTCTCTGCATATGTATTTGTACTTACTATTATATACGCCATTTGTCAAAGAATCTCGAAAAAAAGGTACACTTATATCATGAAATCATTCCAAATGTTAAGTAATTTTTTTTTGGAAATACTATTAGGCAATATTCACACCTCTACACTATAAATATATACAAAACTTCATAGCGATACGTCTTCTGTACTAAATACTTGTTTCAATTAAAAAAATCTTGAACCTTAAAAGAGACGCATGCTTAGTCTGTATCGCGCCTTAAGGATACGAACTCCTTTGTCGCTAATCGTTTTGCTTAAATATTTGAATCAAACTCTTAGACTAGCATTAAGACTAGTAACAAATTCAAACGGCGAGTTATTAAAAAGTATTTCGCCGGTCGCACTTTAGTCAAATTCGAAAATCATTACGTGTCCAATAAGTCAACTTTTAAAATCGTAGTAGAGAGGGGTCTCTTAATAATGTCAAACACTTTTTAGTCAATTTATATACTGGGAGGACTACTATGATTTGGGTTGTAATATTCGTACTAAAGTGTAGTAACTTCTGATTTAGCTCAATCTAGCACTACTAAATCACGTGGTGATTTGTGAATATGATTCATCTCGTGCTCGGTGTGGTCATGGTAAAATAAGTAAACCTAACGTTTTTGAAAATATTCCAGTAATTTAAATTATATACAGTAATCCTTATTGGAAAAGTTTAGTAGAATAGCCTGAAACCCTGTCCTATATTTAAAAAAAAAACATTCGCCCAGTATTGGAATGTTTATTGACTTTCACTTTACGAAAGGACTAATAAATTGATATTTTACAGCCAAACTAACCGGATGGTAGATAACAACCACTCATCACTTATTACATTGCTTAACAGCACTACGAAGCATTTTGTTCCGGTTTGAAGAGTGAGTAAGTCAAGAGTGCAAATACGGGCACAATATATTCAGACATTTTTGGTTCCAACGTTGGAGGTGCATAATTTTTTTGGGTGGTTGTGGCCACTCAGCAACACATGACCCATTTCACTAACCAATCATAAAATAAAATTTACTTGCAATTTAATAATGAACACATTAAAGAGCTATAATATGGACAGTAAGAGAAATAAAAGAGCGTATTTTTTTTTTTGAAATTTCTATCTTCAAAGATAGAAAACGTATGAATTAATGCAATATTAATGTTTTGTAACAATTTATATCATAGTTCCGGTTACTGCATTTCATTCAAATGTAATGTCTGTCATTACATGAAAAAAAAAATCAATAAAAACTAAATAAAGAAACAAGTTGCGTAATGGTTTCAGAGAATTCGGAAGTGAACGCATTTTACCAGTGGGATACATGCGCCGTCAACCGTGGAGACGTGAATCATGAATCACCTGTTTAGTTCGTACTGTACTGCGACGACTTTATGCCAGAAAAAAAACAAAATTTGTAACCAAAATTGTAGTCATTATATTCCACATCTTCGCGAACTTATCATAAACGATAGATGAGTTATACATCGTTGATAGTACGTGGCGCTTAGTTAATATGTACTATTTCGTACAGTACCAATGTCTACGGGTGGTGATGACCTACTTACCATCAGGTGGCCCATTTGCCAGTCCGCCTAATCATCTATACATATAAAAAAACTGGAGCGACTGTTTGTAATATTAAAATACCTGCTTTTTACTGAGTACATGTCTATGTATACACGGTACATGTTTCAAAATAACATTTTTTACAATTTTTGTCTGTCAGTCTGTTTTTACGACTAATCTCTGGAACGATTGGGCAAATTTTGACAGGACTTTCACTGGTAGATAGCTGATGTAATAATGAGTAACCTAGGCTACGTTTATTTATGAATTACTAATAAAATTTCAGTCAAATTCAAACGCGCACGAAGTCGCGGATAAAGTTAGTGTTAAATAAAAACTATAACGGGTTCACGGAACAATTCCGTTATAGTTAAATGATATACTCGTACAATATTCTTAGAGGGACATGTAAGTATCATGTATTTTTTGGAACAATATAATTGAATACTAATTTTGTCAAGCGACAAATTACATTTGTTGTTTGTGGATTCAGGCCAAAATCAAATTTCATTGTAATGGTATGATACTAATATGGTTTAGGCTGAGGACAGACAAACTCTTTTAGGATGTTCACAGTATATTACACATACCTTATTATGTAATGTAATTGAATAGAAAAGGAAAGATATGCGATAACTTTACTTTTGTTCAATTTATTTAATACGCAAAATGAATCCTAATCGAATTAAATAATATTTTATACACACTAGGCGTTTAAATAAATTTTCCCATTTCTATTTTCAATTACGCCATTATTGTTATGGATGCTGATAGAACTATGGAGAATATTTGTAGAAAATAAAAAAATATATAATACAATCAATGTCGTGACAATGGATCTATTGGTATTATTTTGCAGAGGTAAACTCGAATATTATTTTGTACAACAACAATAACTTCTTCTTGGTAGAAGAGCTTTTTGCAAGCCCATCTCGGAAGTTATTACAAACACATTATATAATATTCAGCAATCATAATTATTGTGTTCCAACTAAATGGATAAGTGACCCAGTTCAACTAAAAAAAAAACAAGAAATATAATTTAGATAGATCGGTAATAAATTGATATGCCAACGCATAGGATAGTAAGGGAATAATTAATACAGGTAGTGTTTACCAGCAGGTGACCTATATGCCAAGCCATCTACATGGCATAAAAAATTAGTTAAGATCATCTTAATTCTGCTTGATAAATTATACGATAGGACTATTTAATTTCGTTGAATTGTATAATAATTTTACTAAACAAAAAATAAAAGTGTATATAAATAACTCCAAAAGACTAATGTGTTGATAGGTTTAATCGAATGGTATAGAATAGCAGTTAGTTTTAGTAAGGTCGGTTACAATTTCCCTCACTTTCTTATGAGTGAAACTAGCGATGCATATCAGATGTTGATTACTTAAGCTTCGATATCACGTGTCCTGTATTCTTACGTTTAGTTTGTTTTATAAATCTAAAAGTATAATAAAACAATCACATATATTCAACAACGATTTATTTAAAAAAATAACAATCCTTAGTCAACTTGTAAACAATAAATAAACAATCCTAACACTAACTTTTTCACAGATATTCATATTCACGGTATAAAGGTAACAAGATAACGTCTGATAATGGTCATTGAACTCTACTTAATCATTTTCCATCCAGATCAAAACTTGTTTCAAAGATGCGGATGTTATATAAACACATAGCATAATTATAACGGTATTTGTAAATGGAAAGGTTCCTTACAGTATTCAATATGTATTCGGACGGCATGATTCAAAGTAAACGTTTAAATATTGTTAATTAATTGTACAACAAATAGTGTCCGAAACAAACTGTAACACTTTGATCGAATTTAAATTATATCATCACAATCACGCTTCACCCTGGTATCAATTCACACACGAGGCAATTATTTACAGCATTATTTTTATAATGTACTCAAAGAACCTATAAATACATTATAATTAGTTATGTCTGGGCTTTAGCTCCTCGCTGTATTTGATTGTATTGTATGAAGATTCGCTATAGGAACCTTGGATATCCTTGGGAGGTGCGTAACGGGAACTGCTGTGACCGCCGAAGCTGTACTTAGGGCCGGAAGAAAAAGAGCTATGACCAGACACAGGGCCTCTGTATGATGAACTTCCTGAACCGAAACTGGGGGAAGATTGCTTGTGGGATGTAACATAGTAAGCAGGGCTAGGGGCAGATGCTGAATGTACGTTGCTTGATGAGTAAGATCCTGAAGGAGTTCCGTATGTGGTTCCAGGGGGAGATGCTATTTGACCACTGGCAGAAAAGGCCGATGCGATTGACTCTAAAGAACCGTATCCTTCGGATTTCGGGGGCAAATATGAGGGAGAAGCCTGTTTAGCTGAACCACCACTGTACGCAGCTAATGATCCAAAGTTAAGACCGTGTCCACCTGATCCGAGTGAGCTAAGACCGTGACCACCGGCAGAAGTTTGATAATTAGCAAAGGATGGAGCTCCATGTGACTGCGTGAGACCTGAGTCGCTTTGAACGGAAGCACCCAAGAATGTGGATGGCTTAAAGCTCGATTTACCAGGTGCAGCATAACTATTGAAACTCTTTAAAGATCCTCCCAATGATTGTCCAGAACCTCCGAAAGAGTAACCAGGGAAGGCATGTCCTGAATCACCTAAAGACAATGAAGCACCTTCAAATGAATGTCCAGATGCTGGTGCCCCGTAACTGTAAGCGGCTTGATTGGCGGATGATTCAGGAGCGAATAAAACTGGACCAGTAGAACCGAATGTACCAAGACCTTTGGTACCGAGCGCATAGGCGGGAACGCCTCCTTGACCTTGTTCACCTAAGCTATATTGCTGGAATTTCGGGCTACCGTAACTCAGCTGAGATAATGCAATATCTTGACCAGCGTGACCGCCTTGACCAGCGAATTGATATAATTGACCTTGACCGTCTGATGATGGAAGGGCGATTGCTCCAGAGTTAATTCCGTGGGATAATTGACTCATCAGCTGAGACAGATCACTGCTTGATACCAGACCTCCGTGACCGGGTTGTAAAGTGATAGGTGCAAGTTGAATAGTCGCATGACCGCTGCCTGGCAGACCGTCTTGTTGCAATTGATATGTTGCTCCTGATCCTTGATCACCGAAACTGTAGCTCGGTTTGGCTCCACCCACGCTGTATCCGGCTCCGATGCTAACAGCGCTGGCGTCCAGGTGGTTTAAGCCGGGTGAATTGTAATGATGAGAAGGGCTGCCGTGTTGTTGTAAATAGCTGCCAGAAGCTTCTCTTTTATCTTTTGGGTCTTCTATCTTTGCCTTTATAGCCCATGTTGATGATATGGTTAGTAGAGTTACGAATGCTACCTGCAAATATAAAAATATTTCGTAAATAAAAATATAGTTGATATTTTCAAATTTTAATACAATCTAAAGATACAGGAAAGCCTACTAATTTTCAATAAAATTCAATTTTACTTTCATTAATGCAAATATGGTACGTATCAAAAAACTTGTTTTCAACCATATACAAAACAACAGCCCGCATGGCGGTGTTCAAGATTATAACTGCCATTATAAATTTATTTTCACTTTTACCGCTTTTACTTCGTATAAAAAATAACCTAAGCTTATACAGGGTCAATTTGCATGCAATTAGTCATCATCAACATAGTGTGAGTTGTGAGCATAGAAAGCATCGGTTAGGTACGCTTAATATTGATTTTGAAATTAACCGTGTAAAACAAAATAATACTACTATTTTATTCGGAAAAGATTATGTCATAATTCATAAGACATTCGAATTTTAATTAATCTTGTTGAGCGTGTTGGATGTGTTTTAAATGTTATTAATAAGGAGCATTTGCTCTATTTAACAAAACGTAATGTAATAACACTAGAAACTCGAGTAGTGAGACTTATGTTGAACATAACAACTTTTTACCTATAGAAATAACAAGCATTATAAAACAACTATTTTTCTATCAAAATTGTATACAATTATTGAAATGTTATAATTGTAGAATAAAATGATTATTTAATGTGACATATTCATTGACAGCTTTTTATACATCCTCGTATTAGAACCTACGAATGCACTTGACTCTATAAATTTTTATTATCACAAAACACGCACTCACCGTGAATTTCATTTTGTATGCTTATAAGAAAGTTAGGCAAGTTGACGAAACTAAATCACTATTATCGAGCACAACACTAAAACGTTAATAAAACTGATCGGACGGCCGACTGCTACAGCCGCCGAATTTGTAATGTGATGTCGCAGTGTTTTCACCGAATTTATAAGACAGCGACTGGTGGCCAGCACCCGCTTGTGCGCAGGCGCTTCGGGAGGGTAAAAGTGTATCGGAGGACCCTTTCACTGAACCGGCTGAAAGAATGGGAGCGAGCCATCGGGCTTCCGAGCCCAGCAATGAGGTAATACTTGAGACCGGAAGCATTGCGTCACATGATCACGGTTAGATGCATTTATTGAGCGTCTTTCGAACACTGAGACGCGCGGGCGTCAAATATCAAGATCGACGAACTACTCGTAACACTTATGGAACATAAACAAGTTTACAGTTAATTAAGACTTTAATATAATAAACTAAATATAGAGCCGAGTTGTTGTTTTCAAATACAGAATACGGTACTACTGTATATAAGTAATTTCAGAAATTTCTTTGAAATGTGTTTTAAATATATTTTTTTATTTAATACGTATTATATATGCATGATTATATTCATATTTTTTGAAATATTTTGATACCAACAAAAAAATTGATAATTTTTAATAAACATCGAGCATACAACACTAATCGAAACTATTATCTCCGTGCTTTTCTCACCAAATATGTCGTCGTGGATAAATTCAAATCAATCTGCAGATTCTCTTAGTGATGTGAACAGAATTTGTAATATTCTTATGCACTTTCATTCTCGTGACTGTTGACATCACGAGGCGTGAACAGCAAAGTAATTTTTCTTTTCAAAGAACTCGCCTACGGATGTTTTGTATAACAAAATTATGTGCCTTAAACGACAATAATAATATATGAAATAAATAAGTAAACGATTACAGGTGGTATATAATATACACATATGAAAGACTCAAAAGCGACTGAATAGGTATCATGTATTATATTTAAAAAAGGGTTTTAAATCGTTAATTTTCCTACTATAGAGCTACAAAACAATATAATTCAGCAATTACATTTTAAGTCTTATTTATTCCCGCAAACAAGCTGTCAGTCATTTTGGTGACGTCACATTAATGAAGACAACAGTTGTGTATGTACGACTGTTGCCCACAATCAACGTTAACAGGTATAAACAAACTATAATTAGTCGGTATGTATATAGAAAAACCATATAATATATGTTCTAATAAAAGTTTAATAGTTTTTCTTTTAAATATGTATAAGGCCTTCTAATTATACGTAACGCTTCCATAACTAAACAGATCCTCTATTATCCTTAGACATCTATAACACATATTTTCACTTAAACGTATTTAATATCTTTCTTACAACATAGATATGGGATTAAAATTACATACACTATAATAAACTAATGTAGGAAATCATATAAGCTAGGAATAGAAACGTATCGGTTACATTAATATTATAAAACGGAAATAGGATAACAAATTACTCGTTGTATAATTTAATTAGTTACAATTTAATTTGTTACTAGCTATAATGTAATGTAATCAGTTACGAAAACTTCGATAACATTACAATGAACTCGCTCAAGATATTATACAATAAATTAACACCTGAGTAGCCCTCTCGAAATGAATTAAATTTATTGTTAGTGTATAACACATAATAGCTTTTATATTATATCTTTACACTAACGTAACTAAACGAACGAAAGTAATAATACTGCTCACTGTTTTTTTACCGCGACGCTATCTATCGGTTCCTTTTTATATTCATTTATTTACTTATATATAAAATATTTAGCTTAGATGCCCATCTACACAATACATGGTTGGAACACTATAACCTTAACAAATAATATGGCTTCAAAACTATAACAATGAGGCATTTCTACGTTGCTAGTCACAAAAACAAGTAAATTAATGTATTAATAAAGACATATCATATACAAGCTAATTTTGGCTGTCATATACGTAGACACTAACGCCAAAATAATTGAATTGTTACAAAGTTTAATGTTAACCTACATATACACAAATTAGTATTTTACGTTCCAATACAACCATTGTTCAATAAACTACTTTTATTTATAAAGACAATGCATATTACATAATACTATTGTCTTCAATTGATCAAATTCCAAATTCGTACCATTTCATTGTTATAGAATCTATATCAATACATTATATAAACAAAACAAAAGGCATTGACACAATGCAACTATATACACATGGATTGTTTTAGGTGATTATTAATCTCTTTACTAATTAAGTTTAAGAGGAATGAGATTTTATACAAACAATGTATTCATAATATAAAGCACATAAAAAATTCCTTTCTCGAAATGTTACTTAGAGGTGTCAATAAAAAAACATTTCTGAGAACTTTAGTTGAATGAACTCTTAAGTATTAAGAGTTACGCTTACAATCTTAATATACTCTACATATGTATATACATATATATCTAAAAATTGCATGACTGCGACTATTCTCGTAAACTATATAATATTTTAATATAAATTATATGTTACATTCAATTGAAAGATAATATTTAATATGACTAAATCATACTTCGTATCTTAAAAGTGATTTCAACGACAATTACACTTTATTTCTTATTTGGTTCACGTTTTATCAAGCTCAGCGGCTCGATGGCTTAAAGTACATTATATAAAATTTTAATAAAACCATGAAAAGTGATTGCTGTGTCTTATAATTTCCTTTTTTACTGGCAATTTTTTCCGCTATTACAAACAGTTAAAAAAACCTTTGTGCTGTTTTTTATATGACAGTTCCGTTCTGAGGAATTATTTTAATTTGTTCTTTCTTGTCCATTACAATGTTCTAATGACAGGAAATATCATGAGATATACGTAATACAGGACGAACCCTTGACTGATTCTGGTGACAGTTGTCTGAGTCAGAGTCTAGAATGGCAACTGTCACCAGAATCACCTAGTCAGCTACGTTATAGTATAATAATCGTGGTCTTCGATACAGTTTTTTCCGGCCTAATATAACCAAGAGAGTTCAGGGTCAAAACCAACGACTTTCGTGCCCTTACGTGCAAGTCAGGAGTTTAAATAGTATCATTATATTATATTCGAAACGGTTCTTCTGATAAGAATTTTTACCCAAGACCTCAAGGTCAGAAGCACTATACGCTAGCGACCTTTGCGGCATTGGCGATTTACATGCCCGTAAGAGAATCATTCAAGTTTGATATAAAAAAGTCTAGGCTTATCCATCTAAAATTTACATATATATGATAGTTATTTACAATAGATAATAAATATTGTCTATAATTTTCTTTCGACGTTCATGTTCATTGTTTATTCAATAATATCTTAAAGTGCCTCTATACGATGTTGCTGTTAACAAAGACAAAATCTATAATTTTGTTTACTATTTTAATTATAATATTTTATAATATTAAATTATAGACCACAACCAAGATCAATATAAAAATCATGACCTAGTAACTACATAAAGAATAAGAAATTGTGGCTCGCCTGTACCGTAGATGAATTTGAAAAACTTTGTGTCCAAATCAGATTATAAAATATTTAAATAAATGAATATTTCATGAAATAATTTATTTAATAAATGTAATATTCAAATAAGTAATGTAAAACACATTACACTTGCGCTCTACATTTGTTTCAATCGGCGCCAATCTTGTTATTTGCCTAGAGCACCGAGTGCCTTGATCGAGTAGGCAGTAAATACAATATGATAAAGATTATTAGCGGTCCATTAAATATAATAAACTACTTTATAACGGAAATTATCACATCATTAAAGTTTAATTTTTACCATGGATTTAACGTTTTATTGACAACTTCAGAGTATTAATCTAAATATAGTTATGTAATTCATATTCCAAAAATTGAGCTTCTCAAACATTTTAATTAGGACCGGATCCAAAAATGCCAATGAGAAAGTTCCAAAATTAAGTAGAAACATTTAATTAAAAATTATATCATCTTCTATTGTCTAAAATATATTCTTAACGTTTTTGTTATGACGCCATTTAACTTAGCGTGGTGTGATCGTGTATTTTTACACTAATTGTTCAAACACGCTATTCTTAAATTGATCTATTGGATTATATGTATTTGCTTGAATTGCATAAATATGATAATAGGTTTAACCGTCCATACTTTGTGTACTTGGTAGCTGCAGTTGTTTTGTGTATCGATCAATATATATTCCATATTTAATTTATTGCCGGCATAAGTCAATGAGTAAATTACGCGTTTTTGCGAATACACTAAATATTTGGTTAATTAATAAATATTATGTATTTATACACGATCATGCTAAATAATACCATATTAAATCAAATATATTAAAATACTTGCGTACCCTATGGGATATACCATCGCAAACATTATTTAGAATTCCATTGGATTTTCTTAACAATTTTGTTGATAGCCTGTACGGATTTTCCCTAAATTTGCCTCGGTCACGGCACACAATTCGTTAGTGCAAAATAGTTAAATATTGCAAATATTTTTTGTAATCAACAAAAAATATTTGCAATATATAACTATAAGACTTCACGCAATACCTATTATAATTGTACATTCGCTATTTTGCTTTACATATTAAACTACGGCCAAAATAATATATATAAATCATATAAACATATTTTTTGGAACGACAAATTACACTTGAGATTCCTAAATATATTATGCAAATTTCACCCAGGAATGTATATATCTTCAAAAACACTATACTGAATATCTTATACTCACAAATAGAAACCAAAACGCCGATTTATATACTACTAACTTACAGAAACGACTTTTTGATGATGATGATGATAATGATTCTTGCTAGGAAATAGCATTTACGCGTTTCCCCTACATGAAGTGGAGAACATGTTGGACTCATCAACTGCACCTGACAACCATTAAAAAAACAGCACTACGTCTTTTCAGGTGGATTCACGGCACGCTGAGACATACTACCTTGCCGTTTCGACGATTGGCCCGCCTGTGCGTGACTCCATTCCTATAGGGACACGGTGAAGCCTCTTGTAACAACGACGCTTACGACAAATGACGAAGATTCTTATAGTGCCGAAACCTCCTCCTCAGCCTTCTGCGGCGGAATTTCGAACTGTCATCCTAAGTTTCACAAAAAACAGGTGATAAATTTTGGTAATAAAATTAAAAAAAAATAGCCTACATCTTTAATTCATTAAGAAAAGATTAAATATGATAAAATTAATACCGTTATTTCTAACATTGGGAAAATGTGAACTATTTATATGTTATAATCGTAGTCTAAATATTCATTGTCTTTACCATAACGTATCGTTGGATCATAAACATTAATCACTTACTACTCCATAACATTACCTTAAGCTTTCATGGCTTAGATTATTTTCATCGCAAAACCACATGGTTATATTAAAACCTCCCAAACGTCGACCATCTGGTTACTATCATTCCTCAATACATTACCTTGTAAATTGTGAACGTCTTAATAATCGACGTTTATAAATGACTAGCCGTTCTTCGCGGTTTCACGTCTGTTAAATTTGGATATTACAAATACTTATAATTCTCACTGCATCGCTCCTTAATGAAGTTGCATAAAAGTATAAATATATAAAGATTAGAAACGTCACTTTTACCGAAAATATCTACAACATTTTTTTTAATATTACGCTCGACGAACAGAACTCATTACAATACAATTACATAAAATAAATAATGTATAAGAGTGTTAAACATTATTATACTTTTACATTTCTAATGATTAGCAAATTTTCATAATTACAATCCTAATTAATACATAATTATTGATTACATAATTAGTATGTAAATTATTCATTCTAACAGCGAGATTCCTATATATGTTGGCATAGTAATGGATTTATATTACCATGACCATATAATTAATATTAATCTAAATTTCAAATCCTCACTGATTTATACCGTGATAGAATTCGTAAATTTTGACCTAAAACCACACCTAATAAACAAAATCATACTTCATGTGTGTATATATCTCGTGCTAGGCAAAGTTGAACATAGTAAATTACATATAGACGTGCAAAAACCGCAGTATATAGAACCCAAACATCCTTCTCAATCTACATAGGATTATTTTACCTAGCTGTGTAACACAAACTCTTTGTGCTGTTAATTACTTACAATTCATAAAATAACAATTTTACATTATAAATTACGCCTAGCGGAGCGTGATTATAACAGGTAGTTAGTATGCTAATTTATTATGAGCTAAGCATTTAGTAAATCTCTATTTTATACATTTTCAATTTAAATACAGATCACGTAATAACTTCACTGACGCGAATAAGTTAAGGAGTGTTTTTATTGCAGAGTGCTCGAAAAGAAACTGAGGCATGATTCATCTTGATACGACGCCAGGAAGTTGAGCAACAAAGAAAAGTGTTCCTCAATTTGCAATATTTATGTACATATCTTATAAAATAAACAGCTTAGAAACGAGTTTATTTTAAAACTTTATTAATAATTTATTATATATGATCGGGTATTATATATTACTAATATTATAAAAAAAATGTCATGTAAGACCCATAAAACATTTACATTTTCTAATTTAAATATTATCTGTAATATTTTAATTTAAAAAAAATGCATCGCACAGATAAAATAACCACGTCGATGACGTAGATTCAATTGACAATTTTTATAATAATTAAAAAAAACAACTGGTCGGTTAACACAAAACTGATGAATTAAAAATAAAAAATATGTCTGCCCCGCCCGTCTCATAACATGTCTACAAAGAACGTCACAGACAAAGAAATGATCCATATATTGAGAAGTATTACTCTTTGCTCACTAAACCGTTCCGTCACAATAACTCCTTGAATTTAAATATTGTTTATTGACAATAAAGATAAATTAAACCTAGAAACTTGTTAACGTTTCCATTAACAATAAATAAATAATAATGTTACCACATCAACTACCAAGCTTACATAAATAACATCGTCCGATACAGATGAATAGTTATAGATAAGTAACTGTATTGGTTTTTTTTCATTGAGTTATCATTATTTATTTACAAGTGGTAATGTGGACTCACTTAGGATAGAAATGTTTGATTCTGAACTCATAAACCTTACCTGTTTGTTACATTATAATCTTAGGAAGTCATTACTAGCGGCTGATGTTAGAAAAGTCAGTGTTCTTCCGTTCAGAATGACGCTTATAATACTTACAGTATTATGAGCTACTAGGGCGTTTTTGTAGTAGCCTTATGTACTCAAGAACTGAGATGGCCCAGTGGTTAGAACGTGTGCATCTTAACCGATGATTGCGGATTCAAACCCAGGCAAGCACTACTGAATATTCATATGCTTAATTTGTGTCTATAATTCATCTCGTGCTCGGCGGTGAAGGAAAACATCGTGAAGAAACCTGTATGTGTATTCAACTAACCTGCATTTGAACTGTATGGTGGAATAGGGTCCAAACCTTCTCCTCAAAGGGAGAAGAAAATTTTCTGGCTTTTTTCGCCTTAGCCAAGCAGTGGAAAATTTTATTCTTTTTCAGGGTGTTGTTGTCGTTATGTGCTCATTATCATAGTACATACATAATCCGATCATCATGCATAAAAATATTTAAAAGAAGTTATTCCTATACACGTGATACAACCGACGAGATCATAACTAGTTTTAGTAATAGGAATAGCAGTCATTTGGCCGACTTTCTATTGCGGTCGGTTTTGATGTAACTTATTTTTTTTTTCTGTGAAATTTAATAATGCTTAACGCTTACTACTTTGTTCGCTAAAAGTAATTTGTCACTTACATTTTTTTCGCAGAAAACATTAATGAGTTAAAGTTATGTAATATAATTGTAAAGGCACATCTGCTCTTGTAAGTTCTAAATATAGTACATCATATGCCTTCACTATTTATGTCTTTCAATAGCTTATGTAGAGTTGATTTTATTTTTAAAAAGTGACTAAATACTACATTGGTTTACCTAATAAAATTCAGTTAAATTCATTTAAAAAATATTTTATTTTACAACAAACATATGTAGTATGTACCTACGGCACTAAGCAAAAAAAGACAAAGAATGTTAATTACTTCAAAACTTTACAATTAAAGTTCATCCAAAATACTAGTCTTTTATGATTATTAAAATATTTTTACAGTAGTAAATAACTAGTATAAATTATAAAGGTACCTACTTTTACTAATTTAAGTGTAATATTTTATATATAAATCACAGCTCGTAGTAACGTTATGAATGTTATCTAGAATAATGTATATTTTCGAAAATTTATTTTCATAATATTTTAAAGTACTCTCCTAAGAATCTGATAGATTATAATCTCAAGAAATTATGTAACTACATACAATTAAGTATAAGATTATATAACGAAAGTGTAAATTACGGTTATTTACTTACATTTTGTTTTTTTTCTGTTTGTATTATAAAAACAAAAAAATAGCTCAAATCTGCGTAACAACAGAAATTTCTCTTTAGTTTTATTATTTAATTTTTCATAATACTTACGCGCTAAAATTTATCACGGCTTAATAAATTCGACTCGGATGCGACTAGGATTATTTAAAGATCAATTGATTTTACCTATTCTTTATTTGTCTGAGCCACTAAGTGCAAAATATTCTGCCAATGTCACATAATATGAAACATGTTATACTTATAAGGCTTAGAATAATGTTTTGTTATGATACATACTATTAACGTCTTGTATTATATTTATTGACACAATTATTATTCTTAATCAATGTATAATTTATTACTTCGAGTTTTTATACCACGAAGCTTTTATTGTTGACAATACCAAGCAAAAAGGTTTCGTTACGCCATTTTATTAATTACCAGTATTATTCTTTTAAATCACCTTTTTTTTATTTATATATTGTTTATGTAAGTCTTAGTATTATATGCAAATCTTAGTGGCCGGAATCACACGGTGATCTGAACCCGGAAAGGCGAAGTGTATTTAAAACTATAGCCAATTGTACTAAGGCGATTGAATAATGGTGTAACAACTTCCTCGACTTTCCAAAATTCCTGTCTCCTTCAATTGGTTCCTATTGGTTATTACAGTATTACGTAACTGGATGACCGTCCCTTCTATCTTTTCTGTTGATCCAAACTGGTACTCCATAAATATATAAATCTTTATACTACAACTGTTATTATAAAAAAATTGGGCTACTTTATATTTTTAGAGCGCTGTCATACCATTAAAAGAAAATCGTGATTCATTTTTTGCAAGTGTACAAAAAACATGTTTCTACATCATATAACGGCATAAATAAATATATACAAAATTTAGGATTAAGACAATTCGGCTTATAAATCAATAAAAAGGTACGCTAAAAAGAGCTTTTATATATTTCTTGGAATTAAAATTGAGAAAACTATCGGTGAAATAGGTTTACTATTATAAAAAAGTTATTACTATCATTATTTCCAAATTTTATCATAAAAATTAATTGTAAATGGCACGTTCATTTTATCAATCTGAAAGACATCTAAAATTATAAATTTTAAGAGCGTTCCACGGCTTCTTTTACTTGTTTGATTGTTTTAAAATTACGACACAGATTATATAAGCCTTTCAAAATAGTACTATACTATAAATAAACACAGTTTAATATGTATATTTTAATTTTACTAATTATAAATAAAATTAATTTAAAAAACTGCACCACTTAAAAATAAAATCAAGCTATCACAGATAATATTAAGAAATGTATTAATTTCGTGTCGATGCTTGTTAATAGTTTAGAAATATTATTGCTTATGTTAAGAAAAAGTAAACCACGACACTATTGTAAATAAAATTATGAAATTGTATCACAAATTTAGTAAATGTATTTCATATGATACAAAAAGATTTACAAAATAACGTCGCGTTTGTTGTACTCCCATTAAAGTCAACTGACCACTTTTACTATCACTTGAAAATTGGAATCGCGCAATCTATACATAACGAAATTGTAACGGAGCCATTTCTACACATGGAATACTTTTACAATTACAGAAAATATTGTATGATTACAATATTAACAAATATTATTAAAAAATATATATTATCTGTTCCGAACATTATCGATTTATTTGGTACACTAATCGATTACATTGTCAATTTGTACACTAAATAAATCGATAATGTCATGTCATGTCAGTGTATTAGAATTGAACCAGTCGTTCAAGCTATTTTTTTTTCTTTCCCCACGGCCATTATCGTCTTGCCTTTTTGTATACGTGTTGTATATTTCATTAACAATTATATTAATACTATATTATATTAACTTATGTAATACCATATCTGCAATACTGTTTAATACGTATCTTAATTACAAGTTTCGCCTTTTCAACCGACTTCAAAAAGGAGGAGGTTATCAATTCGTCTGTATTTTTTCGAACGAGATTAAGTTCACGCCCTAAAAACAAATTAAAACATTTATTATAGTAGCTAGATTATTATGTTATCTTTGACCTTTTCGCGCATCAGGAACTAACTGTTATCATAAATTTCAATACAATAGCGTGACATAACAGATCCTTTAACATTTGGAATGTTTCTCATCTTGGAACTTAATAAAGAGGTTATACCATAACATTCTCTCTCGATATTAAAAGTACACGAGCAGAGTCGTGGGATTACACTAACACTTACAAGTGAATAGTGATCACAATGTTAGCAGTGATTACTATTTAATGCTATCATAATTTCTGAATCGTGAACATATTTTTTTTACAAGATACTATCTACTATCTAATTTTCTGAAAGTAATTCGGTATGAGTTAAAATAGTAAAAGAAAGAATTATGTCTATTTCTTAGGTAACTTAACATTTCTACACTACCGAAATTTCATATATTAATACTATATAATCTATTTGTTACATAACGGAAACTGTTTATATTTCTAATAAAATATTATATCAGCTTTGTTTATGCAAATAAATTCTCCATATATGGCGATGTCTCAACGATGAGACAATTTCTACCATAAAATACTTTCTCAACGCTTTGCCTACATAATGGTCACCGCGATTATAGAGACCGCATTTTTTCTTTTTTAAAGTTAAGCATGATTTTATAATGCATAGTTTTTGTATTGACTTCATAGCTATTCGAAAATTAAAGTAGCTCAAGTTGTTCATTCTATAATATGTAATAAAACTGAATTAATTACTTAATGCTACCACTTATTCGATATGAAGATTCCAGAAATAAGAATCGGAAAAAAAATTGACAGTTTTCGCGAAAATAGTTTTAAAATATAATTTGGAAACTATTCTCGCAAATATATTTTTTTTTATAGATATACTGTAGGGTTTACTTGGCTGACACCGGCTCCAAATACAACAATAACTATAACTACACATACTACTTATATAATCGTAAATTGACTTTTAAGTAGTCCAAAATTTTTCATTTCATTTTACTTAGGACTCTAAAAATATTTTTATTATGCAATTATTGTTATTACTTTTAAGAGCACATTAATTTGTTTTAAAATAGTGTTTTGATTGAAGTCAGTTTTTCTTTTTGTTAAAATTTTTATTTATTAAGCTTATACACATTTTTCTTTTTTGTTTTAATGTGTGTTTCATGAGACAAGATGGTCCAAAGAGTCGAGATGGCCCAGTGGTTAGAACGCGTGCATCTTAGCCGAAGATTGCAGTTCAAAACCAAACAAACCCAGGCAAGCACTGCTGATTCATGTGCTTAATTTGTCTTTGTAATTCAACTCGTGCTCAGCGGTGAAGGAAAACTTCATGAGGAAACCTGCATGTGACAAATTTCATAGAAATTCTGCCACATGTGTTTCACCAACCCGCATTGGAACAGCGTGGTGGAATTTGTTCCAAACTTTCTCCTCAAAAGGAGAGGAGGCCTAAAGGCCTAAATTCCCGCTGCTCCGCTGCTGGGCTAAAGCCCAGCAATGGGAATTTACAGGCTGTTGTTGTGTGTTTCATGTAAATTATTAAAGAAAGTAAATAATAAAATATTTAATCATTACCACCAACTTTTTCTTAATATTGAAATATTGATTATACTGAAGTCAATTCATAATTATTAATTAAATTGTAAGTTTGTAAGATAGATATTATATATATACAGAATTGTCATCACTCACATAACATGTAAGGAAAGGAATAAAACAAAAAGAAATAAAATGACAGTGCGTTTATTGAGCTATGTATACACAACAATTTTGATATGCCAATAACTTCGATAGTGTCCGGACAGGGTAAAGCTGGTTGTTTAGTTATCTATAGTTGGTTTAGAATAAACATGTTGCTTAGTAGACGCCGACATACCCGGGAGCAATGAAGCGACCGAATCCGTCGTATCCATTCACAACAGTTGGTCCAGCTACGACGGTCTGCAATACAATCAGGCAAGAAGTCAAAAACAATATAGAAAAAATAATTAGACAAATTAAAATATTGCTCTACTCAAATCGAAATATTCTACTTACGAACACATCTATACATATAACAAAATTGGAGTGTATGTTTGTAATATTAAAATAGCCCTTTTTACTCAATGCATATGTATCTTATACACGGTACATACACCAAAATATCATTTTTTACAATTTTTATCGGTCTGTCGGTCTGTCTGTTTGTTCCGGCTAATATCTGGAACAGCTAGACCTATTTTGACGGGACTTTCACTGACAGATAACTGATATAATAAGGATCAACTTACCAACTTAACTATTTTTTTTGTTAAATTAAAACGCGTACAAGTTCGTGGGCACAGCTATAGTATTTAAATAAACCTATACTAATATTATATATGTGAAAGTAACTCTGTCTGTCTATCGTTCTTTCACGACCAAACCGATAAACCGAATTTGATGAAATTTAGTGTGAAGCAAACTTGAACTACAAGTAAGGACAAATAAGGCCACTTTTTTGCATGACACATAACATTCCACTAGTACCACTAGTAGTATTATATAAAAGGTCAGAAGTGTTTATTTTAGAATACTATATGATTAAGTACACAGTAACCACTATTCTGTTCTGTAAAAGAATATATATTAAGCCATTTGTTAACGGATTCATTCAATGATAAGTGGTTACACGTGGCTGTTATTTTCAATAAGATGCTAACGATTTCCCTTTAGCAACTAACATCGGCTCACTTATATATATAATAAAAAACAACTTGTAAAATTATTTGTCAAAATAGGCAGAATTTCTATGAAATTTGTCACATGCCAGTTTCCTCACGATGTTTTCCTTCACCGCTGAGTACGAGATGAATTATTAAGACAAATTAAGCATATGAATCAGCGGTGCTTGCCTGGGTTTCAACCCGCAATCATCGGTTAAGATGCACGCGTTCTAACCACTGGGCAATCTCGACTTATTTGTCGACTTTTTGACTCGAATTATTTGTCGTTATATAAAAAAATAAACGAGTTCTATAGATAATTAACAGTCTTCGAGTCACTATTAATGTCAGTAATGAGGGTTTAATAAGGTTTAACAATCTTACCCGAGAACCGAAAGCGGGTGCAACGTAGCCGGGCCAGACCAGCTGAGGGGCAGCAGCCGTCAGCGCAACGAAGCAGAGGAAGAAGAACACCTATAACACATTCAGTTTAAATATACAAATGAAATTATTTTGAAGGTCCAATGTTTGAAATGTCCACAACAATTGTACAGTCGGGGTAAGAAAAGGTTCGTCACCTTAATATATATTTTTATGTGTTCAGTATGAGCGATAATCTGCTTTACCGATTGAAAATTCAAAAGGTATTAAGACTATAAGACTTTTTAAAGGAATTAATTTGAAAATTGATGAAGGTTTTCTTACTCTGATTGTTAAAATTCAATAGAATGAAAGATGCTAGAATGCTTAGAATTTAAACACAAAAAACCACATGTCAATATATGCAATATTATTCTTTTTTTAATTTATACAGATAATATCTTATCGATTCGATCAACCTTATGGATAGCGATCGGAATTGAGAATACATTGCTGCACTATTTAGTTATTAATACTACCAATGTCAACTGAAACCAGTTAGATCTAGTTGATGGACAAATTGATTGACTTTATTTTCAAAAAATTGGAATATACTAGAAAGTCGCATGTTGCAATTAAGACTATAGATTAAATAAGAAAATATATAAATGATAATATGATCAATTAGTTAGCTCATGTGACTTATTGTTTATAAAAAATACAATTATTAATAATTCTTAAAAAAAACAATTTAAATCAATTTTATTATAATAATCTTAAAATAATAATAAAATCGAATATTATACGTACGAGGAATTTCATTTTGATGAGTGAATTAGTTGGGTAGATCTCACTAGAACTGCTCAAAGGCCTTCTGAGTGCAAACTATGCTGATCTGCGGAAGACAGACACATTATATAGGGCTCTAGAAGGTCGCAAACCAGTCCTACAGTAGGTATCCCTAACCACCTCCTAAGGTCAATACTGATCTGAATGGCTAATGAAATACCTGTCTTCAAGAAAAAATGGTTCACTCGCTTCGTACTAGCTAATCGGTTACAGATATGGTAACAATAATAATTTATTAGATCAACTTTGACAGAATAAACATCTGTTAGCATTCGTTACTAGTATTCGGGTTATAACCATAATTTCTCATTAAGGTAATCGTATTCGATATTGACTAATGAAAAAAATTAAGTATAGATTAACGATCGACTGCGAAAACTTTGGGAAATCACTCGAATTCTAAAGTAATAAGGCATCTTATACATTTATGGAGTCCTAACAAGTGTAATTATATTTATGTATTCGACGCAATCGGCACATCTGGACATAATCATAATGTGCACATATTTTGTATGATACATGTGTGTATGATACATTGATATAATAAGAAAATTAAACAAAACATCTCATAAACGCAAAATTACTAAATTTTTTCAAATTAATTTGCAACAAATTTCTTTTCTCCTAGTATCGTTATTTCAATGTTCCAAGTTATTGTAGATCCCTCATTAAACAATGGTAAGTATTTGACTCATAGTAACACTAACGAAAATATGCTGAGAAATGAAATACACAGCACAGGTAGAGGCATACAAATTAACTAAAACAAGTGGCAAACGCCAAAATAAAAGTGAGGCTGAATGTGAGTAAGAATGCAACATATGTATAACACAAACAAAAAATTCCGTTTAGAACTTAACAAAATTAATGTATATCTTTCACAACAAAACCTTCCCCAATCAGGTAATGTTCACATCTTCAAATGATTAGGTACCCTAGAATTATTTGAAAATTAGCCGTGCCCGCGACTTCGTGCGCGTATAAATTAAACTGAAATTTTATATCATCATCATCATCATCATCAGCCTGTACCCATCCACTGCTGGACATAGGACTCTCCAAGTGCACGCCACTGTGGTCTTTCTCCGGCTACTCGCATCCAGCTCCTGCCTGTCGCCTTATATTTCATGTGTAATTCAAAAATAAAAGTACCCTAAGTTACTCCTTATTACATCAGCTATAGAACAGACAGACAGATAGATAGATAAAATTTTTAAAAAATGTTATTTTGGAATATGTATATATGTATACGTACATATGCATTTAGTGAAAATCTGACAAACAGACACTACAATTTTATTACATATTTATATGTTATCAAGCGCCTAAAAAATTTCTCTTATCACCCGAGCCAATTTGCCCTAAGTATTTAAAATGAATTGGACAATCGTTAAAGGCATAGCCATGATCATCTATCTCTAGCTTTCTAACCCTACAGTCACCAATAAATATTAACATCCAATGAACAATCGTCACTTTAACGGCCTTCCTGTCATATCGTAAGTCTTTCATCTTTTCCACCTTCGACGTCGCTAATGAAAATTTTCAATTCCTCTCTTAAAAAAGATGAGTATACAGTTTAATTTTGTATTAATTGTTTTCATGAATGATGATCATCAAAGAATGCATGTATCCATCGTCAGGCATTAGAGCAACAATAAAGACTGAAGTCTTAATGTCTTTAAACTTTACCCATTACCTACTTAACTACAACATACAAACATATGATTACAAAATCGATTAATAATGTATCAGTTTAAAAGATCAACAACACCAACAAAAACAACAACAACAACAGCAACAGACTGTAAATTTCCCACTGATGGCTAAGGCCTTCTCTCTGTATGAGGAGATGGTTTGGAACATATTCCACCACGCTGTTTCAATGCGGGTTGGTGGCAGAATTTCTATGAAATTTGACACATTCAGGTTTCCCCACGATGTTTTCCTTTACTGCCGACCACGAGATGTTTGTTTGAGCCCGCAATAATCGGTTAAGATGCCCGCGTTTTAACGCCTGGGCCATCTCGACTCATTTAAAAGGCCATTTGGTCATATTGTGATTCAGGCAGCAGGAACCGTATTCATTATAACATCCATCCTAGTAAGGCCACGCAAAACTTTATTCCTAAAAAAAATAATAATTTATTTCCATATATACCTATATCAAAAGTTATTTATAGCGAACAAAATAAATAGCTTATACAGTAAGATCTAGTTACGTAAAATGGTATTTTTACATTATTATCATACGCGTTATAATATTGGTGTTCACATTGACATTATTGCCTTTGTTTGCCTCTAAGAAATACTTATTCAAAACAAGATTGAAATGTAGGCGTTCCTCATAACTTATTAACATACCTAACCTGTCTTTACTGTAACGAGCGAAGATTAACGCAAGATTAAAACATTTTACCTTATCTTGTTCGCAAGCAGGCATAAATAACTAAGATTTATAAAAAAAACACGCCAACGACACGCCTTATTTGTTAGAAATACTTATTTCTGACGCTTTGCGAGTCAAATTCAATTGCATACAAAATATATTTCTCATATTTCTTTCTGTGCCTTGTCAACGGCTATTTCACTTCGTGTAAATTTTATGATTGTTTTTTCTTTTATTGTAAGTACTCGTAAGTTGGCAAATTGACAAATGTGACTGATGAAAAGTTGACACCACCGTCTGGCTCTGCTGTTGTCGCTGTGTGGCTTTTTACAAGCGAACATTCCACCTGATGGTAAATGGTCACCATCGCCCATAGACAATGACGCTGTAAGAAATATTAACTATTCCTTACATCGTCAATGTGCCACCAACCTTGGGAACTAAGATGTTATGTCCCTTGTAGTTACACTGGCTCACCCACCCTTCAGACCGGAAAACAACAATACTGAGTACTGTTATTTGGCGGTAGAATAATTGATGAGTGGGTGGTACCTACCCAAACGCTTGACGCTTGCACAAAGCCCTACCACCAAGTAAAGTAATAGTAAAGTATGCGATATTATGAGCTTTCACACGACACAGAGGCCATACCGTGACCGTGTATCACCGTACTCATCACTACATATTATAAATCAACTATCTGTATGTTCGTGATAAACTCCAAAACTTCTGAACGTCTGAATGAGGTTTAGGTATATAATTTATTATGGTTTTCGTGTAAATAAGTTGAAATAGAACGATAACTAAGTTAAACATGTCGAAAAAATCAAGCCGCCAGGGAGTTTTCATTTCAATATTATAGATATTTCAATATATTCAATAAAACAAAAATAAATAAATGAATGTTAAAAATATAAAAACATCTTATGTCCACCCGTGCGAAGTCGGGACAGGATTCTAGACTAGTATAAAGAACTTATGCAAGCGGCAACCGTCTTTACAGTCATCGAGATATCATAGGACGAAACGGCGGTCTACTTTCTGGCATTGATATTAAAAAATATTTTTTAATACTGACTCGATATTTATACCTAATTAATATTCTCTAGCATTCAGATCCGATTAAAATTGACGGTCGCAGTTTTATCAAAGTACCAGATGTAGTTCTTTTTATAAACGGCGACTTCGTAACATACGTGAGAATACATTTCATCTTTTATATAATGCTATAACTTGGATGGCAGCGGCCAAATTACATTTTTCGTTTTCCCGCGCTCGCCTTGTACAGTCGGGGTAATAAAATGTTCATCACTTTAACATCTATTTTCGTGTGCTCAGTATGGGCAATAATCTGCTTTACCGATTGAAAATGTCATTATAAGTCACGTCTAGCAAAGAGTACTATGTAAGTTTAATTATGTAAGCAGTTGTCAGTTTAGTGTTTTAGTTTCAAAAGGTACTAAGTGTTTAAGACTTGATAAAGGAATTTGAAAAGGTTTTCTTACTCTGACTGTACAATTCAATACATAACTATTAAGAAGATTGTCGCGTTGAAACCGCGAGCTTGTATTGTATGAGGACAGGCGAGACTCGGTCACGGCACGGTCGCCATATCTGGTGAAAACTGTCATAATAGCGAACATTACTACTTTACATGGCACGGCGGCCGTGTGCATGCGAATAGTGAAAAGTATTCACTAGCTTGTACAAAGCCCGATCGTCATCGAACCACCTTCCACGAAGGTTTTAAAATATATAGCAACTTTTTTGTTTATTAATAAGGAAACTGTCCAAATCACGATTTTGTAACTGTAATAAAACATTATACTTTCATATCAAATTTCGTTAAAATATATCAAACCGTTCAAGCGCAATTGAGTAACAAAACAACATTCGAATTCACGCATACGTATATAAATAAATAAATACATATTTTATTAAGGCATATTGCTCTTTCCTTTTCAATCAGACCCTGGAACCTTTAAAATAGTTTATAGTTTCAATACGCCATCAAACACAGTAACAACTATGAAGCCCTTCAGAGGCTAATATTACCTTAAATATGTAAGAAATAGTTACAATATATCGTATCATAACAGAGTAAAGACAATGAACAAACTCAACTTTTTACAAACTATAGAATAGGTACAGCAAAGTCAGTTTAGACGACTTAATTTTATTTAAAATATAAAGTAAATGAAGTATATTTTTAACCCCCGACGCAAAAAGAGGGGTGTTATAAGTTTGATGTGTCTGTCTGTCTGTCTGTGTGTCTGTCTCTCTGTGGCATCATAGCTCCCGAACGAATGAACCGATTTCAATTTAGTTTTTTTTGTATTATAGGTGTTTTACGGGCGAGTGTTCTTAGACATGTTTGATGAAAATCGGTTTAGCCGTTTAAAAGTTATGGGGGGTTAAAGTGGGGAAGAAAAACCGAATGTCTGCAAATATGCTCAAGTGGGGTATCAAATGAAAGGTTATGACTTGTACATCACAAAAAACATTAGTAGTTAAATAAAATTATTAGAAAAAAATAATAATTAAGAAAAAAAAAAAAAAAAAGAACAAGATTGATCTTAAAATGTAATCTTAACTTATATGTTTTAAATCGACAAGAACCTACGTATTTACAACTAATCCAAAGATATTTTAAGGATGTTTACCTTTAAAAAGTATAAAATATAAAATTAAATTAAAAATTTCAGAAACCCCCGCCACAAAAAAACATAAGCTACCTCTAAAAAGTAAAAAATAATAAAAGAAAATTAATTCTAAAGTACCTATATGTACAAGTATGTATTAATATTAAAAAAAAAACTTCGCGTTGGGGGAACGAGCGCTATTGTACAAAATAATAATAAGTCTTAGATAAAAGATGAGATAGGTAAGCATGTGACACTAATTAATTAGGTAGGAGCGGTCCCCCAACGCGAAGTTTTTTTTTAAATATTAATACATACTTATACATATAGGTACTTTAGAATTAATTTTCTTTTATTATTTTTTTACTTTTTAGAGGTAGCTTATGTTTTTTGTGGCGGGGGTTTCTGAAATTTTTAATTTAATTTTTTATAAAATGTTAAAACGATAACGTTACCGATGACATGAATCAATTATGTAACTTAAACGTATTCCATTACTTGTACGAAATGCTTGTTTTTAATATATTATTATGTAGGCCGTAAATCAGTTGCGCTATATAACTATCTCCTTTATATAATCGTTTTAATTATTATAGCCGTAGTAGTATTTATGAAGGAAATTCATTTTTTTTCTTTGGAATAAATAGTATCTATAATAATCCCTTTGAAAATAATTTATAATAAATCAAATGGGGCTTTTCTGTTAAATTTGTTTCATCTTTAATTATATTTAATCTGTGCCAGGTGCGTTTTACTGTAGTATCTTTAAATCTTACAAATAGAACAGATTAACAATTACATTACCATCAACAGTGAATACTAATTCAGTTTTGAATAATTAGTTACATGCAATGTATAATATTCATACATTAATCTAAATTATATGACAAGCAAACATAAACATTGTTAGCTACTACTGACCCAAAAACTGATGAAAACAATAGGTCCGAGAAGTATTTTCGCATACAATTTTGAAAACACTTTTCTACCACTGAGCCGAGGTGGCACATTGGTTAGAACGCGTGCATTTTAACTGATGATTGTAGGTTCAAACCCAGGCAAGCACCACTAAATTAATGTGCTTAATTTGTGTTTATAATAATTCATCTCATATTCGGCAGTGAAATAAAACATCGTGACTACATGTGTTTAAATTAAATGAAATTCTTCCATAATGTGTATCCATCAAACCGCATTGGTGCACCGTGGTGAAGCTATTAAACTTCTCATCAAAGGGAGAGAAGGCCTTAGCCCAGTAGGACTTTAACAAGCTACTTAATCTATATCAACTGTAATCTATCTATAAATGAAATGATTTGAAACAATATTTCATAGGCAATAAATAAAGTAATGATTTGAAGTCACTATTAATATTTGATGAGTATTTTGTGCCTCTTATTACTTCATTATATTACACTGAATTTTTATATTTAGATTCATAATTATATAAAATAAAGCTCGAACAAAGTACAAACGAGATCCGACTTCAAGTAACAGGGAGATTTATAAAAAAAATCGGAATCGCTGCAACAAGGCATGTAGGGATGCACAACGACGCCATATTCACAAATCTGTCACTGAGGAAGAAGATTCCGCTAAATTCCTTGTGTGGAAATTCCTTAAGTCTTTGGGAGTTGGCAAGGTTAAACAGAACCTTAATCTAAGCACGTTCGACCTTAACGAACTCAATAAATATTTCATCTCATCATCTACTATTGATAATACTACAAAATCTAATACTCTTAGTTTTCTTTCAGCCATAAATACTCCTATGACATATTCCCCTTTTAATTTCAATTCTCTCAATTATCTGAATGTGATGTTAAGAAGAACTTACTTGCTGTCAATTCTAATGTAGTGGGCTGTGATTGCCTCAGTCGTAACATGATCGTTCCCATTTGTGATCTTATTATTCCTATTATAACCCACATTTTTAATCATTCCTTCTCATCCGGTATTTTTCCCTCCTGTTGGAAAGACGCCCAAATTATTCCTCTCCCTAAGAAGTCTAATCCATTAGCCTTTACTGATCTTCGTCCTATTTCAATTCTTCCTTTCCTGTCCAAAGTACTGGAGCGTCTTGTCCATCAACAATAATCCTTGTTCCTTTCATCAAATAATCTCCTCAATCCATTCCAATCCGGCTTCCGCAAGGGTCATAGTACGACCAGTGCTCTTGTTAAAATTTCAGATGACATTAGACTTGCAATAGATAATCAAAGGCTTACGGTGTTAACATTGCTTGACTTTAGCAATGCCTAAAGGCCTTCTATTCCAATTCCTCCACTGTGTTAAAACACAGTGGAGGAATTGGAATAGAAGGCCATTGATATTCTCTTGGCCATCCTACGTTCTCTTAACATATCTCCATCAGTAATTGATTGGTTTCGTAGTTACTTGTACGGGCGCCGGCAGCAGTTGGGTGTCCAGGATTCATATTCAAACTGGTCTTACGTAACTGCTGGCGGGAGACAACACGCCACCTTGTGGGACAAGGTGGCGTGTCGTCTCCCCTCCTGTTTTCTATTTTTATCAATTCAATAAGTCAATATATCTCTTCTTTCTACCACTTGTATGCAGACGATCTCCAAATTTACTCTCACACAAAACTAACTGACTTACCAACGGCCATAACAAACTTAAACAATGACTTGCAAGGCATTTACAAATGGAGTATCTCCTTTGGTTTAAATATCAACCCATCAAAAAGTCAAGTCATAATAATTGGTAGTCCCAAAATGGTCTGTCGTATAGATTGGTCACTTGTTCCACCAGTTAGATTTAACAACACGACTATTAATTTTAGCGATAATGTAAAAAACCTTGGCGTCGTCTTTGACCGGTATCTCTCTTGGTCGTCGCAGGTAGGCGAGCTTAGTAGGAAATTATTTGCAGCCATGGGCTCTCTTCGCCGGCTGCAGTATTTTCTTCCATTGCCTACTAAAATTGCATTGGCACAAACTCTCCTATTACCCATTCTTGACTATGCTGATACTTGCTTTCTCGATCTTAAAGAGGAGCAATTAAATAAACTTGAGCGCCTTCAAAATCTTTGCATTCGGTTCATATGTGGTCTTCGCAAATATGACCACATCTCCGAACTTCGTAATAAGCTCAAGTGGCTTCCAATTCGCTTTCGCAGGAATACGCATATCCTTTCCTTACTTTACTGTGTACTTTTTCATCCTGACACACCTTTTTACCTTAAAGAGCGCTTTGAGTTCCTATGTGATACCCACGAACGTTCCCTCCGATCCAATAATACCCTTACCTTAAAAACCCCCTCTCACTCATCTTCCTTCTATTCCAATTCCTTCACAGTAAAAGCGGTACGCCTTTGGAACTCCCTTCCTATTCGCATTAGAAAAGCGCAATCCCATACTTGTTTAAAAAAATACCTAATGTGTATGTATATGCATGTGTATGTATGTATATATTTCATTTATATCTATTATTATATATTTATATATTTTTTCCATATTGATATATATTGATTCGTATGTAATATGTTTTAGTCAATTAATTTATAACTCTTGTACGCCTCCAAACCGCTTCCAATTTTTTTTTCAGTCCTATGCCCAAAGGTTGTTTGGAAGAAATTGCTACTGTAGCGATAAGACCGCCTTTGTACATCTACTCAACATGTTACCCATTTACCCTGTTTTTTATTATTGGTGTACAATAAAGAGTATTTATTTTTATTATATTATTATATATTATAATAAATTATTAATTTCTAGTACATATTATAAAGCTGTGTACGATAAATTTATTGTCCTATGAAACTACTTACATTGAAACTACAATTTATGGAATTCTATAACAGGAATGCAGAGGAAATTGTTTTAAAAAACCCTTACATAATTAGGTGATAAGTGGTTTTTCCGTATCAAGACGCATGTGCTCATCAGCACCAGATTCGCAAGGCTCTACCGCATCAGCGCGATACACCGCGTTTTCAATCCAAACAGCGATGCGATCGGATATCGCGACCATGAAACGAGCGAGACGGCCGGGATGTGTACGGGAAGGCTTAGGTTCTCCTGTACAAGTATACTCTAATGTAAATTTAGAAAATCTACAGAATTGAAGAGGGAATCCAAACATGCGTAATTAGAATCTTGTCTGGAATATTAAGCCATAATCAAAAATAAGTAAAAGCAAGATCTTTGAGATTACTGTCAACAGACCTTATTTGTAGTCTTTATTACTATGTTTTTCCATATTTAAAATAAGGCTTAAGCGGTGGTATTATTTCATATTTTCAACCGCGTTAATTACAAGTAATCCGATCCCGTGATGTCCTATGCGTGATGATTATAGATTTTATAATATCACTTGTTGTATGTCTAATCTAATCTAATGAAAACTGATTTTTCGCATTCAGACAAACAAATTCTCCAATTGATATAAGGGCCAATATAAAACTATTATATTAAAGAACAAACTTAAGAAATAATAAGAATCTTTTGTTTGGCTAAGTAAATTGAAATTCTCGGCCTTTCTCTACAATAATATGCATATATTATACGCTTAAACCTTTCTCTTAAATCGCTGTTTACCGATTAACACAGCTTTAATTCGTTACATAGTATAAAAGATTTAAACGAATAGACAGCTGTAAGTTACTTTATTATACTCTAGATATGAGATTAATAGTGCTTAACACTAACCTAATATTTCGGCCACCCTTTCTAACACAACATCTGCAATACTTCTCAATCTATTCGAAACCAACATTTCCTTTTGTCCTTTAGCGATATAATCGCAGAGACGGTACGCCACCTAGGAAGACATTTAAATATATAATGAATCTAGTTTATGGCATTGAAGTGATTTATCATTGAGCATTAAATATGTATGTACATGATTTTCTACAACCAGACAATAATAATTGTAAAATGCAATAACCTTCAATTATAATGTAGTCTATCTACTATTTTTCTACTTTTCTATGAGTATGAATATGCTAATAAAAATATATTATTATCATTATTTACACTACTACCCAAACTATTTATTGATAATATACCAATTTTAATTAGTCTATTGACATTTCGAATTTCTAAAAGTTATGATTACTTATACCTACAAAATAAGTCGACCAAATACGACTCGAACTTAGTGAAAAATGTTTTTCTCATTTTCATTCTCATCCTAAATATTATTTTAAATACTTTATTGGGCTGACTGATATTTAATTATACTTTACTAACAAACATACTTCAATCATAAGAAAAAACAACTTAGCTCATTAAAGTAGTTGAACGTATTCAATCTTTATATTATTTGTTTAATGAGCAAGTACAACCTGTGCGCTAAAATCAATAAGCCACTTCTGTCTTTGACGCAACTCGCGGGATCTCTCCACGTTCTCCTTACGATTGACCATTCCGCCCGGACCGGACCATATTTTGGACGACTCGTTCAGTGCTTGGAAATATTGCTCTGTTTGTCTATGAAGAAAAAAACTCATATTCAATAGGCTATTTGACAATACGAAAAATAAACTGTGAATTTTTGTAATCAGTGTATATTATGAGTTTACAAATGGTTATTTACTGACGAAACTTGAAAATAATAATTAATTTATTCAAAAACCAATAAATAAAAATGCATTTTTTCAAAAGTTTGTCACAAGACAAAAAACGCTCCTGTTTGGCCGGGCTTATGATGAATTCACTTTCTTGTAAACCTTGCTTTTCTACTATATGTACCATGTAGCGTTTTGGCGCGTTTTTTAACGATGGATTTTTTAAAATGATATTTTTCGGCAAATATGTATTAGAAATAAAAAAATCTACTTACTTTTACTGGGTTACTTAACCTCTACTCAATAATATAAAATGAATTTTAAAAACCAGTCAAATAGCCTATTGTACTTTTACTTAAATATCTCAGACCATCTCTATCATTCTACATACATCAGAAGAGATAAGGATATGACCACAATTATGATGATGACGTTGGAGCCTAAAACCTATTTGACTACGCTAGCAGGCGAAGTCGTAGTTAAATAAATAATAATCCTTGTTTATACATATATTTTAGGCATTAAAAAAATAGTTTTTTATTCTAATAAACAAAAAAACCTTTATTAAATGGTCTATCATACAAGTATCACATAAATACTTAAACCATAAATTACATTTAAGGTTTCCTTAAGGAAGATTTAATTGCGATATGACGTAGATTTTTTTAATTCGTCTTTGACGTAATCAACAAATTATTATTAACTACTAATTCGCTCGTGTTCCTTCATATTCATTATATTGTTCCGCGTTTTGCATACTATCTTATTCTAAGATCATATAAAGCCCAAACATACCTAAATTAAAATGATGTAGCCTATAAACCACGAAACCAAACGTTTATGACCAACCAGTGGCTTGGTTTATGTTAAAAATATAGCGAAAGAATGTTTTTGTTTTTCTACGTTAACCTACTTCTTTATAGTATTATAAATATCAAAGTGAGTTTTGAACGGCTGTTACACAACAAACGGAAACAGCTAGAATATATATATATATTTTTTTTTTATTATTTAATCTTAATAAACTTAGCCTATGCGTAATTTATAACCGGTGAAGCGGATACAAGGTAGTTAATTACGTATTAAGTAGTATTTCGATATTCTTCGCTGGTGATGCACGACGCTATAAATTAGAATATAATTAAATGGTTTCTGGATAGCAGTATATAATTTCTTACTCTGGACTGAGGAAGTAATCTTCTTCTAGTGCGCTCTTAATTTTATCCCTTCTCTCACGAGGTAGTATAGCACATTTTTCATCCCAAAGACAACGTAGTCGTCGAGCCGTCGGTCGTGCAAGCATCTCAACCCGCTCCATGTTACGCCGAATGCGTGCCGCTTTTTTCGTTGGAGACTCTGCTAAAATTATCCTGCTTTGAAACACTTTGAGAAATATAGGAAGTAAATCAATTCAGTTGTTTTTTTTTTCTTGTATACAGCAGCATCATATTTGCTATTCCGAACTTACTTTTGAATCAATGTTATAGTATTGAATTTAACACCATTTTAAATACGGAGTTTATATTAATTAAATTACAATTAAATTTAAAATCATCCTGCCTGGTATGCCATCAACAAGTAGGTACAATGTCCACGGTTTTTATGATTAACATAATCGTGCATGAAAAACATCTCTTTGTGTTGATATTTTTTAGATATATTTAAAATTATTAATAGGCCATGTTAAATTTTAGCTATCTTTTCGCTATAAACTTAGGTGAAATTTTTATTTGGTCTATCATCACTTAAACATCTTGTGTTGATGAATTATAAGAATAAAATGAAACCGCGACCTAGACTCAAGTTTACTCAGCTACCACTGCCACAAGCGGTGCCATAGCGATAAATCGTATAAATGGATTTATGAGTACTTATAGGTATATATATGTATATAACATGGACTGTTAATTTAAAAAAAAAATAAGAGAAATACAATCCACAATAATTGAACAACTTCGGCAGAACGAGCTCCGAATGCAAAAAATGATTTTGACCGACAGAGTAACAGTAACAGACGGGCTATCACTACCATTTCTATAATCATATTTACCAGGAGTAACATCTTTCAGAACCTTAACATTTTGATCAGACTTGGAATTAAGACTATCCATTCTCGATGACTGTCTAGGTAGATCTTGCTTATTCTTAGGCATTTTAACTGCTTTATATCACTGATAATTTACTTTTTCAATTAACTTATGGTATTTATTTAAATAATTATAAAAATATCTATTGCCTAATGCATATGACTTTACGATGATGTGTCGTTAATTTATTTTTAAAAATAGAAAACAGGCTTTTTATTTATGATTAACCTCATTTCTATTTAATGTTCACGAATTGATGAACATACAAAATATGTAGACATATTGCATAGCAAATTTAAGGTAAAAAATTAAAGAATAAAAATAAAAACTTTTACAAAAAGTTTATTTCATCTGTAAACATTTATAAACGATGCAACATCGTTATTAGAAAACTTAAGCAATTACGCTTTCAAATACACTCCTAATATACAAAATTCATTAACAACAAATATTACTAAACAAAATAAACTAAATTAATTAATTAATAGATTTTTGTCTTAAGCAGAGCCAAGATGAACAATCCGGAATTCCATTATTTACTTGTCCGAAATTTGTTGTTTTGTCCGAAATATATGGTAAATGCCAACCATTCTTATTTTTCTGTGCAATAGGTGTAAACTTTAAAGGTGCCTAGAATAAAAAAAAACGAGTAATAAATTTTATAATTTGAAATTTTGCCGAAAATTAAAACGTTCTAAAAATAGTTCTAAATATAATATTGACTTTATTATACAAGTAAAATCATGATTTTTAACAACAAACAAAAAGCTAGAAATTAGAAATCTGTTCCGAAATTGTGTCAGGAAAATTTAAATATATAAGATACTGTTAACAAAGAATTAATATATAAGTTGACACAATCTTAGTTTCTTGAATTACCTGAATCACTGGTTTATATGAAGGCACAAATACCATCCACTGGTGCTGCCACTGCCACCTCTGAAACAATTGTTTCAACTGGTCCTGTTTCATCAGAAACCTATGACCTCGTAGCAAATCCCGCGATACTATATCTGTATGAGCGCCGCTTAAAATCGCTGCTGTTATAAAATAGGGGTCATCCTGTGAACTGAAATATTAAAATGATAAAATGTTTAAAATTAAATAAAAATTAATTAAAACATGTTTAAAGCCTTCTAAACCTCTTGGAAATTCATAATTAGAAAATTTTTGTTTATTATGGTTTTCATAAAAATTAATCAATAAATATGCATAAAATTATTCATAGACAACCAATTGATATTATAAACAATTAATTCTATGAACATTATTATTTAAATCAAAGTACTTATAAAAATTCATATGATTGTCTCTTAAAATTAGCCAGAATACCTTTCAAAAAAGCCTATGGAAATTTCCTCTTCTTGAGGTACATTACATATTTAAAAAATTTTTTAGGCTAGAAAGTGCAAAATTTTACATTTTATGTAAATATAACCAATCACTATGAAACAATCAACAAAGTCACAACTCTATATTTTAAGCATGTTTTAAATTTACAGAATGAGTACTGTTACTAATAAAAATATATTGTGAAATTAATTTTTTTTTTTTATAAAATATCTGGCAGTGGCTTCACATAAATTTATTAGTTATATCTGTTATATTATTCATTTATAATACATATAAACTTTCCTCTTGAAAAAAAATGCATCAAAATCCAACGCATAGTTTGAAAGATTTAAGCATACATATAAACAGACAATGTGAAGCCTTTTTGTTTCATACTACGTAGAACTGTATTTTTACATTTCTGTAATACTTACAGCAATGCATACTAATGTAATAAAGGTTGGTTAGTTTTACTTTTCTTGTATGATGGTACAAATTTAGAAAAATATTGCATTGCATCTTGATGAATTCAGACCATAAATTGAACTTACATATTATCAATAAAGAAACTTTCAGTATTTCTTATTATAAAATTGAACTTTCTCCATTTTAGCATGTGTCTTCTACCAAGAAGAAGTATCCTCATTTTTTTCTGTGCAAAATAATCTATAACGGTTCCAATAACTCTTATTCTTTCACTGATATCACTTTTACCAACAGTATAAGCAATATTTAAAGCATCTAAGACTACATCATATGGAGCAGTTTTCTCAACGAAATTTAAAAATCTTTTCAATTCATCAGGTGAAGTTTTCAGGAACAGATCTGAACCAACTATTAATTTATCTTTAACATTTTTCTGTAACATACTAAATTCTTCTTCGGATAATTTCAGACAGTCTAATGTTTCATTACAGGTTTTACACTTACCACTGAAAAAATAAAAAAAATATTTTACAATTAATCAATTAAGTAAAATGAGATACTATATCTTGTCTTCTTAATATTAATCACATAAATATAGCATGTGAGAACATTAAAAAATTTCAATTTTAGAGGAACATAGCTATTTCAAACTAGGTTGAAAATTATTGCAGTTTTGACTACACGGTAGATTTTATTTATTATATTAACCAAAATATATCACATATTAAGTGCAACAAGTTTTACACACCTGTGTTGGTTTATTTCTGTCATGTTTCCTTCCCAATTTATATATTCGAATGACTCTTTCAACTTCTGTGCAGTAACAACAGATACAACTGCAGTATTGTTCGATATGTAAAGACACAATTCATTTAGATATTTTAATAAAATTTCCTTATCCTTATATTTTCTAAATATATACTTAATCCATTCATCAAAGGCAATATCTTGTAGTGGTCTATTGTCTTGTGTACATTTTTCACTTAATTTTAAAGCTTCAGTTCTTTTATTATTTTTAAATAATGTAGCTACTAAAAAACTATATGCTGAATGACTTGGAGTTCCAGTTAAATTAATATCGTCTAAGACTTTCATACATTTTTTCCACTCATTTATGGAACAAAGTGCGTGTAGCAATTTTTCACAAGTAGAAGTATCTAGCACTTTGTATTTATCATACAAACTGTTGTATGCATCTAAAATAAACTTTTTTGCTTCATTAGACAATTCATTATTTTTTGCGTATTCGTAATATAGGTTTAAAAGACCATTCATTGCACCTAATGATAATTCTTTTTTAGAGGATTTTAAATAATTAGCAAAAGATAAAGCTATATCAAATTTTTTATTAGTAACCAAGACTTTTAATATAACAGCATCAATATTTTTCTGGTTCAAGACACCCTGTTTGCATAACACATTATTTTTTAATTCAGTCCAATCACAATTTGTGTTTCCTGATATCTTCTTCAGAATTTCCATTTGTTCATTATGATTAAAAAGTGGTTGATTTGTAAACCGTGATGCAAAATTGACATCTATAAGGATAAAACGATATTAAAGTTAATTAATAAATAAGATAAATACCTAATACTTAACAAATAAAATATAAATAAGACAATATTATTTAATATATTCAGTTTATAATAATAAAGGACTAGGAGGAAAGAACTTACATGATTTTTTTAATTGAAAGCCTTTACGAAATAACATCAAATTTTTATAAATAATACTCATTTTTCTTAGAATTCAATCAAAATCATAACAAAATAACACACCTTAATATATATTTTTTATAAGTGTTTAGTGTTTATATTTGAATTTGGAGGTTATTAGCATAGATAAAATAATACGAAATAATAGACAACTTGATATAATTCAAAATGTAGATTAAATTAAAATTTCAAAATTATTTATAACAATGAAAAAATACTACACCAGTTTACACGTAAAAAAACTCTCTTGGTGGGAAGACGTTATTTAATTATTTCGTTTGAAAAATTGATTTCCCTCTACCAACTCGATAAGTAACAAAATTAAGTGACATCAATGATATTCTAATAAACAGATATGTTATATCCATACTAAACAACAGAAAAAAGTGTGCCGCGCCGGGGACCGTTTATTTTAGTTTATTTTTACATTTCGTTAAAAGTAAAAAGGATAGCTTGATAAAAACAATAAGTAAAAGGGATAACTAGATGTTTTAATTACGCAAAACGTATTACTGCGTAATTACGATGTATTATAACGTATTACTACGTAAAACAACTAAAGACAGACGTCCCAATTAGGACGTTTTCTAGTCTTCACTAGTCTTCGTTAATAACATATCTGTTTACTCAATGATATTCTAATGAATGAATGAATACTAGAACATCATTGTGTTTACTGTAGTAAACACCATTGAGTGACATGATGAACAACAATAATGCTTGATAAAAATTAATCAAAAGTATTTCATTATAACCTATTGAATTATTATTTTGGATATAACATATATATTTAGCATATAAAATCATCTCATTCCTCAAAATATAAAGTTATTTAAAAACGTTATTTTTTTATGAACAAAAAGGGAATTGATTGAACCGTATATTGATTTCCTTTAACTCTATTTCAACTTGGTGATTGTAAACTCTATGGTTTGTAGCGTCATAAATATGATCATTGATCAATATGAACTAAAGCTAAACTGTCAGTGTCAAGCTTTTTAAGAGTTTCTCCCTATTTTTACATACAACACATTTACAAATACAAATACAAGCGCATATATTTTATTCGTTTATGTTAGCTTTGTTTGAACCAACAATAGTTTTTACAAACTATATTTCAGTTTTTAAAACAAAATATATATTTTTACTTGATTTATAAGATATTTACTGTTCAGGTTATCTAAATAATAACAGAAATGGACGGAAAAACTACAAAAATGCCCAAGGTGGCTAAGGTAAATTTATCTTTGTACTGTGGATTTTATAATTGTTGTAGTAATTCATATATATTCATAAAATAAAAACAAATATCAAATACATTTTTTTTGTTTTAGGTTAAAAATAAAGCTCCTGCTGAAATTCAAATCACAGCTGAACAGCTTTTACGTGAAGCTAAAGAGAGAGATTTAGAAATTTTACCCCCGCCGCCAAAACAGAAGATATCTGATCCAGAAGAACTAAGGGATTACCAACATCGTAAACGAAAAGCATTTGAGGATAACATTCGCAAGAACAGACTTGTATATACTATTTATGAAATGGTTTTAATTTTTCAAATATAATAAATATGAACTTAATGTTGTTTATCTGAATGCAGGTTATAGGAAATTGGCTCAAATATGCTCAGTGGGAGGAATCACAAAAACAAGTTCAGAGAGCTCGTTCAATCTATGAAAGAGCTTTGGATGTGGACCACAGAAATGTTACCTTATGGTAATAAATAGTCTCATTATAAATATATGTATATAACTATATTAAACAGTTGCATTATTTTATATTTATTATTATATTTTAATTCTCAGGCTAAAGTATACAGAAATGGAAATGCGAAATAGACAAGTAAATCATTCTCGGAATTTATGGGACAGAGCAGTGACGATACTGCCAAGAGTGTCCCAGTTTTGGTACAAATATACTTACATGGAGGAAATGTTAGAGAATGTTGCTGGAGCAAGACAAGTATGTCTATTAATTGATTGATATTGCACTTATTACATATTTTTATATGTTATGAATAATTATTAAATAAATATATTAAATTTATTATTTCATAGGTTTTTGAGCGCTGGATGGAATGGCAACCAGATGAACAAGCTTGGCAAACATATATTAATTTTGAACTAAGGTATAAAGAGCTAGACAGAGCTAGGCAGATATATGAAAGATTTGTTATGGTACATCCTGATGTTAAACATTGGATTAAATATGCAAGATTTGAAGAAAACCATGGTTTTATAAATAGTGCAAGGAAAATTTATGAGAGAGCTGTTGAATTCTTTGGAGATGAAGAATTAGATGAGAGACTTTTTATAGCCTTTGCAAAGTTTGAAGAGAATCAAAAAGAGCATGATAGGGCTAGAGTTATTTACAAATATGCTCTTGATCATATTCCTAAGGACAGAAACAAAGAATTGTACAAGGCTTATACAATACATGAGAAAAAATATGGTGATAGATCTGGCATTGAGGATGTTATTGTTAATAAAAGAAAATATATGTATGAACAAGAGGTAATAGAAAATCCTACTAACTATGATGCCTGGTTTGATTACATTAGACTTGTTGAAAACGAAGGAAATGTGGATGACATAAGGGACACATACGAGAGAGCTATTGCAAATGTTCCACCATCAAAAGATAAACAATTCTGGAGAAGATACATATACTTATGGATTAATTATGCCTTATATGAAGAATTAGAAGCTGAAGATATAGATCGTGCAAGACAAGTTTATAAAACTTGCTTAGAATTGATACCACATAAAATATTTACATTTTCTAAAATTTGGTTGATGTATGCTCAATTTGAAGTTAGATGCAAATATTTAAAGCAAGCCAGAAAAACATTAGGAATGGCACTTGGAATCTGTCCAAGGGATAAACTTTACAGAGGTTATATTGACCTAGAAATTCAACTGAGAGAATTTGATAGATGCAGAATTCTGTATCAGAAATTCCTGGAATATGGTCCTGAAAATTGTGTTACATGGATAAAATTTGCAGAACTAGAAACTTTACTCGGTGATATAGACAGAGCAAGAGCAATTTATGAGATTGCAGTAAAACAGCCAAGGCTTGATATGCCTGAATTATTGTGGAAAAGTTACATTGATTTTGAAGTTTCTCAAGGTGAAACAGACAAAGCAAGACATCTTTATGAAAGACTGTTAGAGAGAACTGTTCATGTGAAAGTATGGCTCTCTTATGCTAAATTTGAATTAAATTCTGAAAATGCAGATAATATAAACATTGATTTAGCACGTCGTGTATATGAGAGAGCAAATGACAGTCTTAGAAGTGCTGGTGAGAAGGAATCCAGAGTTCTTCTGCTAGAAGCATGGAAAGATTTTGAAACAGAAGCAGGAGATGCTGAAAAAATTGAAAAAGTTTTAGCTAAAATGCCTAGAAGAGTGAAAAAGAGACAGAAGGTTGTCAGTGAGGGTGGTGTGGAAGAGGGATGGGAGGAAGTATTTGATTACATTTTCCCTGAAGATGAAATGGTCAGACCTAACTTGAAACTTCTAGCAGCTGCAAAACAATGGCGAAAAAAACAAGTGCTCCCAGAAAACTCAGAATCAAATGATAAGGAAGAAGAAGAGGAAAAAGAAAACTCACCTCATACCCCCATAGAAGACAATGAGAACAACACTGAAAATGAGTCATAAATTGTGATTTTAAATGTAATAAAATTGAAATTGACTGATTTTCATTTTTTGACTTTCTATAATATTGAATAAAACAAATATTAATATTAAGCAAAATATTTATTTGTTTTTATTTTAAAGTAAATCAATCAACATCTTCAGGCCGTACAGGATGAGTTAAAGGTACAACTGATTTCTTATTTATATCTCTTGAACATGCTTTTCTCATATCTGAAAAATGTAAACAACAATATAATTAATCTAATATTTATAAAAATGTACAAAATTTTTAATAAAATAATTTGTAGTAAAATTGTTAGTACCATATGCATCTTCATCGGGGTCCCCTGAATAGTATTCCAGTACCGTTCTATAAACTATGTAACCCAAGTTCTTGTACATATTTATTGCCACTTTATTGCTTACTCTTACAAATAAATCAACAAAATAAGCTTTTTTCCTGGAATAAATACATTTCTTAAAATTAATATGTAAAAGCAAATACTTCAATTTTCAATGTCCCTCAAGTAACATATTATTCTAAAGTAGACTTTGCAATAAATATAGATAATAGTAATACAAACAATCTTATTTCTAGTATTATAATTACAATAACTTTGAATACATTAGCCAACATTTATAGGTACTAGTAATCTTACTTTTCAGACACCTCTTCTAATATATTCATCAATGTAGCTGCTATGCCTAATCGTCTATAATCTGGGCTGACTGTCAAGGCAGTAACATGACCATGCCAATTCTCCCCATGACCTTCTGCTTTTCCCATTACTAAAAATAAATTAAGTTATAAAATTGTCTATAATTAAAGGTCTTTAAAAGACATATGTATTATTATGATTGAAATTGTATTATAAAAATCTAAGATTCAGCTGCAATGGTCAATCTTCTAAGATAATGCAATATATTTAATAATCCTTACTGTATCCCATTATTTCTCCGCTGGGCGATTCTGCAACTAGGAAAAATTCAGGCCAGTGTGCTAAATATTGGGTATAAAAAGAAAGGCCATAAGTCTCCGTTAAAGGGTCAAGGTTCCTAAAAAAATAAATTATATCATATAAATCAACATGATTTTACCTTAACATTGGTCTAATAATATTGACATTATTACCGACACCTTGTTAAAATGCAACATATCTTCACATGTAAATGGCCTAATTGTCGTCATCTCGAGAGATTTTTCAAAATCAAATTTAGGCGTTTTAATATTTCTAAAAGTATTTTTTAGTCATAAAAGTTTAATTTTTTTAACCTATTAATGTATATAGTCTTGTTTAAAATTTAAACAGAGACAATTTGTTTTTTTTTTTTCTACACGAAATACACAGACTAACAAATTATATTAGATTAGCAGCAGCCAAGTTAATATCAAGTGCTGAAGTGCCAACACAAAAATGAACTGTAGCACAAATTAATATTTTATATTAGAATGACAGTTTTATTTAATTTTTTTTTTTGTGTTTAATTTATTAATTACTTGAAGCATTAATAATTAATTAATTATTATTATTTTTATTTCAAAGTGTATTATTTAGTTTTTACTAAAAAACCTACTTACTCTTGTATATTAAAATAAACAGAAAAAAGTCTCTAACTTTAAACATAACATGAGTATTTCAAAATGGGAAGAAGTGGTATGGTTTTTTTCGCCAAAGATTAAAAGTTCATGCGTAGGCACCGAAGCATTGTATTGTTGTTGTCTTGTTAAAGAACGTATACAAAGCATCACGGTATGTAAACAACTATTAACAAGCCTCGTCTATAGAATAATACGAAGAGGCCGAAGATCATCAATATTGACATCAAGGCTCGAGTAGGGTCAAATTAAATGCGCTACTTAACCCCCTATAAAAAGGGACATTATAAACTTATTTAATATAATCATGTTCGTGGTTTTCGGCTTTTGTCAAAGACGCTTTAAAACTTTGAAGAAATGAGTTATTGGATCATCGGCCTTATGCATATTTAATTTTTTGGGGTGTAAAAATATATATGCAATTATGATTAATTAATATTGTTATTTGATTATCCAAAATGGTAATTTAACAGTATTTATAACATTTATAAAAATAGGGCACCAATGGTTTTGGTTGAGCTACCAACGATTAATGTTTGGTTTCGGTACTGTCGAATAACTGTTAGCGTAGTAAACATTAAGAATTTAAGTAACCCTTCTTTAAAGTATTGTTTAAATACCATTTTCTTTTATTTTTAGTTCAAAATGACCGAGTATTGGAAACAAAATAGTGAATAAAATGGTTTGTTGCCATACAAAATATTATTGTCTACTCTCAAATAACTATTATCCTACTCGTTTTACCACATGTCGAAACGCATATTTATTACTCTTTTACAAGCTAAAAGCTCAAGTGGAGCGATCTATGGGCTTCTTGCAGTTTACCAACACGACAATGGCCGAATTGTCCGTATAAGATATTTTTTATTGGCTCATACATCTAAACCTGCCATGTCTTTGGTTTTAAAAATGGCGTATACAAGCTTTTTGTTTGCCGGTTTACGCTGTTGAATGATTAGTTTCCGAGACCCTGTGCGTGATTGAACAACACGTTAACGTGAATATGAGAATAAAGTACATGTGTAGGTACAATAATCTACACCATGGATCCGTGAACATATTTTTTTAGCGTTATGGTGAATTAGAATGGTGCCTGTGGTTTGTCAAGCTCGCACGTCGACAGGTTACCCGTTTGAAACGTAAATATCATCTAGCGGGCGTTTTATATTTCAGATATGACAGCGTCGCAAAATAGTAGATAATGGAGAGTTCAGAAGACGATGCGGGCGCCGCGACGAACGCTTCCCGCCGTGTATCGGCGCGGGAAAAGGACGTTGGACAGATTGAGGACGTCAATGCAACTAGTAGTTTACAGCAGGACCCATCTGAACCGAGAACATCATGTGAAACCCCCGCAATGTCGGAGGAAAATTTTGATGGGGACAGCGTTCCGTCTCCGTCGACGCAAGATGTCAACACAAGCACGGAAGCGATTCTGGATATGATAGACGAGATTGTTGATGGACCCGGAGCACCGAAGCGTTTACCCTTTTCCCTAGAAAACGACACCGACAGTAGATTTGCCGGCGGAGGAGACTCTAATACAACTGTAGATAATATAAACAGTGATGACAGTTCTGTAAAATCCCAAAATTCAGCCCCTGCCACAAGTGCCAAAATCGAAGAAGAACAAAGCTTACAAATAAATTTACCCAATGATCTGACATCGCAAAGTGAAGTTTTGGCAGATGTGAAAGTGGGTTGTGTAGAATTGCCACAAACAAGTTCATCCATACTTAACAGTAATGACTTGGAAGTGTCAATAGATACTCAAAAACATGCAGTATCATGTTCAGAAGAGCTTCAGGGCAGTTCTGTTCCAAATATTCCTTCCAGCAGTATTGTACAGACTGTGCAAAGTGTAGTAGAAACTGAGAGTTCACCTTGTGAAAGGACAGTGAAGTGTGTGACATCTAGTGATATTCGTGACAATGTTATAGTGGAAAGTGCTGAATCAACGTCAAGTGACAATAGTATTAGTGAGGGAAAAGTCCCTATAGTGGAATCTTTAACAAGATCACCATTGCGACGTAGACTTGTGCGTCCCTTGCCAAACAGGCCAGACTCTACTGTATCTTCTACGGTAGACTCAAGTATTAATGTCAACACATCCGAACAGGCAAGTGATTCTATCATTAAAGATGTATCTAGCTCTTCGGATGCTGTGCCCTCTGTACATGGTAATGTTAAGCCAGAAGAGATTAGAAGTGTAAGTGAAGTTAGTATCTGCAAAGCAGAAACATCGAGCAGTCCTACTAAAAAAATTAAACTTATTAGACAAAAAATAATTCCACAAACAAGTTGCATCCCGACTGATCAAAAACTTGATGTGGAACCAATACAAGCACAAATTGACCAATGTCAATCAACTTCTACTGAGTCGCTGATAACTACAGAGCCTTGTGAAAAGTCTGCGAGTGAAGACAAGACATTAGAATTGGTTATTCCTTGTAATACAATTCCTGAAACCATTTCTCAAAAATCTCCTCCACAGGATTTGGAAGTATTACCCGAAAGCACAAAAGAGACCTCTCAGAAAAGCGAAGAAGCAGCTCAAGTATGTACTAGCCATACTGATGGTTTACCTGAAAATAATAGTTTAGAAACTGAGAAAAGATTACCACCATTAAAAATCAATCTTTCAACTACAAATACTTCAGAAACTACAGAATCAACTAGTGAAACTAAAGAAATAGAAAATGTTGTTAGTGGTGATGTTAGCTTAAATTCAGAGGAGTCAGACTTAACAAAACAAGTACCTAAATTAACAATTAAATTGAGTAACAAACATACAGAAGAAATCAAAACCCCCGTACCAAAATTAACAATAAAACCCATAAGGCCTCCAAAAGAATGTGTCAGTGAACCAGATGTTAAAGATGTAGAACAAATACCTCACATTACTAAATTAAATATTAAACCTCTCATTAAACAGCCAGAAAGAATCAATGAAATTCACAGAAAATCTAGTAGTAGTGAGATATCGGAGTCAGAGTATTCTGAAAATGATGAGAGTACAAGTACATCTGACCAAGCTTCTGCTTCTGATCAAGGACCGTCAGAAATAGTGCCTAAAGTAACTATAAAGCTTGGTAAACCAGGCACCGAATCTGAGGGACAATTCTACACAGAGAAGAATGTACCAAAAGTCACAATAAAAGCAGTACAAAATTGTGAACTTCAAGAACAATCTTCTCCAACAAAAATGAAAGTGATTTTGAGTCAACCAGAAGATACACAGCCTGATAAAATCCCAAAGTTTACAATTAAAACAGTAGCTAAAAGTGAAAGCCAACCTCTTAGTCCAAAACTTATCATAAAGCCTATCATAAAACCTCCAGACGAAATAGGAACTGAAGGTACTGTTGAAAACTTCCGACCTCCTGATATACCAAAACTAAAAATATCAACGGAGACTCTTTCAACCAGTGGTGAAGCTAAAGATGTAGTTCATGTACCTAAAATAACCATTAAGCCAGTTTCTAAGTCTGAACCAGAAGTTTCAACTAAGAGTAAAAAGTTGCTACCTTATGAAAACACTGAACATTTTCCTGTAGTAACAAAATTAAATATTAAGCCTGTAATAAAACCTTCTGACAATATAACATTATCTGAGGGCTTGGATGACAAAGTTCCTGTAGTTTCAAAATTAAATATTAAACCCATAGTGAAACCTAAAGATAGCGAAATAGATTGTAGTAAAGAAGATGTACCTAAGATTACAAAATTGAATATTAAACCCTTAAAAAGCCCAGAGATAAATTCTTCGGAAGAAAAAGACTGTGATGTTTTAAAAACTGATGTAGATGAAAATAGTATACCTGTTATTACTAAACTTAATATTAAGCCTATTGTTAAGCCATTAGATGAAGATTCTCTAAAAGATATTGAAAATCAATCCTCTGAAACAGGAAACTCAAGCGATGATAATGCTGATCAAATACCTATAGTTACAAAAATTAACATTAAGCCTATATGTAAACCAAATGATATGGAAGAATCAGGACCAAGCATAAAGAAGGATGAAAATATACCAGTGATTACTAAATTAAACATTAAGCCTTTAATAAAACCTGATGACAACATATCTCCTTTATCACCTAAAAAAGAAATCTCAAAAGTAACTTCTACAACAACTACAATTACTAAATTAAATATAAAACCTGTTTTAAAGCCTGAAGAAATAAAAGAAAAAGAATCATCAACATTAAATGATACTGAAGAAACTCCTTCAAAAAATCCTCCATTAGTAATGAAAATAAATAGAAAGTCTGTTGTAAACGAAAGTCAATATACTATTGATAAAAATAATGATCATGAACATTGTAATAACATTGGTGACTCTATTTCTGTAGTATCTAAAGTAAGTCTCTCGTCAGATCATGTTAATACTGAATTAAAAGAACCCGATGTAAATTGCAAGTTCTTTGCGCAGAGTACAAACGAGAGTCCTTCGGGATCATCACTATTAAACGAAAATTGTATTACATCACTTCAAACGAATGAAGAAAGCTTGCCTTGTAATAAAGAACAAGTTTTAACACCTCTATTAACTGACAACTTATTGAAAACAGTTGCTCAGCCACTTTCTCCTGAAGCAAAGGCAAACATGGCAGATATTTCTGCACATATGATGGCAACAAATTCTAAAGAATCTTCAGAGAATGAACTAACGGAGAGGAATATACATGATAATACAATCAATTTGCAATCAGATTTAATTTCAATAACACAAAATGCTGGTGAAAGAGTCAAACAAAAACACAGTCCCATGAGGCAAAACTGTACTTTACTTAAAAAATTATTAGAAACTAGAAAAGAAAAAGGCCTGGATGGAGATATGGGGAATAAAATGAATACTGCCAAGTATTCATCATCATTATTAATGGATTCCCCTAAATCACCCTCAAAACATATAAATGTTAAAAATGATTTAATTTTAGAAAAAAATAAGTTAGAAACAGAAAATGATACGGCTGACTGCAGTCGAATAAAAGACATTAGAACGAATGATGTAAGCTGTAGTGTAGCGCCTTTGAAAGTCCGTTCTATGCAGGAACTGTGTAAAGAAGCTAATGAAAATGTTACGAAACCTCTTGAAATAAACATTTCGGATAAAATTTCACACCAAAGTCCTGACCAAGATTCTCCAAGAATAATATTAAAAATTAATAAAACTGATCAAGGAGCATCAGCAAAAATTATCACGGAAGAATCGAAAAAGTCTGAACAATCTTATTCACCTGAAAATACTCATGAAATGATGAATGATGCTCATCAAAGAAAGAACCTTATAAACAGTAGAAGAAAACCCCACACGGATACTCCAATGCCAATGGGTAAAAGATTAAGGAGCTCAAGAATATTACAGACTTCAGAAAAGTCTCCATTGGCAAAACGAAATATGGGCAAAAGACCTTCAACAACTGAAACAAGCCCACCACATAGCAAAGAATCTGAGTATTCTATGCTTGAAATAAAGAGAATAAAGCTTGGTCAACTTTTGTCTAATAAATCATTAACAATTACACCTATAGTTGCGAAAACATCACCCGTATCACCACCTGCGAAACCCTTGGAGATAAAACAAGGAGCCAGAAATCATTCGATTTTAAATAATGAAAATTGTGCTAAAAATGGAAGTTCTGAAATACATAACATTTTAGCAAAACAAGCAAAACAGTTACAAGCTTTGCCTTTTAGTGACCTAAATCACACCGAAAACAACCAAAGTCTAAGTCCTGATTTAAAATCGAGTACTTCGACTTGTAGTCCAGATTTATTATCTGAAAGCATATCCGTTGAAAAAAGTAGACCCGAAGTTCAAATGATTTTCAATGATAACTCTGAATCTCGAGATTTTGGTATGGGTCCTGAAGAAATGGCGCGGGATCCTTTAGAAGTGGACAATATAAAATCTAACGATTTCTTACACGACATTCCTAAACCAGTTGAAATGACACCACAGCCTAAAAAGCGTGGACGTCCACGAAAATTACCTGTTTCAGAAGGTTCGAAAACGGTCATCAACCTGCCCGTCACAGCACTCGAAGAGCGACCCCAGCGATCACTTCGATTGTCTAGGTAAAGTATCTGTTATGAAAATCTTTATATTCAATTTCAATGTAGTAAAATAAATGATTACTAATAAAATATTCTTTGTCTATTAAAGGGATCGTCCGGTGATACTTGTGAAACCGAGAGGCAGAGGCCGTGGACGAGGTCGTCGATTGGATACGGAGCCGAATTCTACACCTACAGCAGAGCCCGTTGTAGAGGCGGCAAACAAATTTTTTATCGAGCAAAAACAGGAAGAGGAAATAGATCCCACTAGCTCGCGCATTAAATTGCCCCGTATGACAGAAGCGCTCGATAAAATGCCCTCCGTATGTTCTACACCCCTGACGAGTAGAAGACGAAATTCCTCAACGGAGCTGCAGCTTTTTGGTAGCTCTCCAGATTTAAAAGTTGTTTTGGAGACAACTCTGCCTAAAATGGAGGATCCATTTTTAAAATCGGCTGAGATGATAAGCGAAGGAAGAGGTCGTGGGAGCAGAGGTGGACGTGGCAGCCGCGGAGGTAGAGGTCGCGCAGCAGCACGCAGCCCGCGCGGTCGCGGCCGAGGCCGAGGCGGCGGTAGAGGTGCAATGTACATGAAGGTAAGTAATATACATATTTTTAATTAGGGGTTGTCCATTAATCACGTGAGGCTTGAAAGATGGGGGAGGGGTTTGATAAAAATCACGAAAATAACACAAGGGGGAGGGGGGGTGTAGTAAGATATCTCGTGTATTTATTTTTTCGTCTAATGCGCGATTTTTAAACAAATATAGTCCTTAATTTCAGAATAAAATAAGATTATAGCTTATACATGTATTTAAATTAAGATAATATTCAGTAAATTTTAAGATTCGTTGTAGGTACTAAAAATACATGTGATGATGAGAAGGGGAAGGGGGGGGTCTTAAACCTCACTACGTATCACCAATGTGGGAGGGGGGGTTAAAAAAATGCTAAAAAAAGATCACGTGATTAATGGACAACCCCTTGAAAATAATAAGTCAAGTCGGTACTCACTTATCAAGCAGGATCTCTTTCCTTTCTTTTTCGCTTTCTAATAAAAATCTACCACAGAAATAGATCTTCTAGCAACAATGTTTTTGACAGGAAACTATGGGGATTTATGGAAGAGTATGTGGTCCAGCGACCACTACTGTTCAGTTATTTGAAGAAGAGACTTGTATGATGGACGACAACGCAACTCCCGCTAAGTAAGTTGAGATAATAAACTGTTGACTATTTTATTTTTGTAACAATTATCAATCAATATAATATTTTCAGGCCCTCACATTTACTTGACGAAGATTCGCAGAGTTCTGTAAAAAGTTCGACCAATGATAGTAACAAAATAAGGAAGTCTAAATTCGCAGATTTGTTTGATAGGTAAGAAAAGAAAAAAATGTTTAAAGGTTGATAATTTTGAATTTTAAAAATATTTCAATTCCATTTTTATGTAACATACTTATTATTTAAGATTGTTTACAGTATATGTAATAATTAACAGAGAAAAAAGTATTAAATTATTTTCAAATTATTATAAAATAATATTTAATAGTGATATGTCTAAGATACTCTACTTTAATAATGTATGCAGTATAGTAGACTACTACCACTAAGCTAAGACTTAGCTACTAAGCTAATCATTTCAAATTATACATTTAATCAAAACCAAATTTTTTAAATAACATAAGCTATTATAGTACAAACATTTACGATATATAATATCAAAATAATGTATATGTATAATGCCCATGTCCTTTCTTGAGGTTGAAGCTTCCAACTTACCAAATTCGCTCATTAATTTGCCTTTGAAATAGTAATAGACAGATTTATTTTTGCAATTTTTATTTATTAATTTAGATTATGATGCAAAATTTTTTTACATAATTTATACAGAGATATGTTTTTGACGAAATATTTACAAGAATGAAATATTTATTCATTATTTTTATATACAATACACTAAAATAACAATACTTTCATTCACTATGTTAGCACAATGATTCAAAAATATAGATTTAATTACAACTCAAATGTAAACTGTGTCAAATGAAACTAATCATTCAATAAACTATCTCTATGAATATTACATCCTTTTTAAAATTCTATACAGTAATTACATAGTATTTTAAATTATTCACAACATAGAACAAAAATGCCACATTAGATTTTAAATTAACATGGTTATTTTTATATATACACACGAGACTTGTCGTGAACAAGACATTCGTAGATAATGTCGAAATATCGAGCTCCACTGAACTAAAATAAGAAACATGGTAAATATCCCGTAATTAATAACTAATAAAATGCCATGTTGTATATTATCAATATTTTATCAGAAAGTCTTGGTTGCAAACACATATGTTCTATTTTTGTTAGGAGGTACTTTACTGACATGTTTCTATTTTAAAATGATCACGAGGTTTAACTTAATTGTATCAGTGCAAAGACTCTGATGGGTATTTAGTTTTATGTTATATAGCCAACAGATTTTTCCATAAAATATTATTTTAGTCATAAATTAAAACCAAAGTAGTATTTTTGTATTCAGTCAATTTATTGTAATATGTGTAAAAGATAAGACAAGTAAAATTTATTAAGATAGACAAGTAATATTTAGTTGATTTATAATAAAAAGTATTTATTACTAAACTTTTTTTTTATTTTTTTTTATAGTAATAAAGTATGGACGGCTGCCGATGTTAAAGAATACACATGGCCACCGCCTGAAAAATCAGAAGGAGAACCTCAGGTAAGACTTAGTAATGATTCCTATAAATATTGTGATGTAAATACAATGACTTAATACATCAATTTATATAGTTTTGAAAATCACATTCATATAAAAAATATTTTTATATCCTTAGGTTATGATGATACAAGAGCAAGTTGCGATGTTCCTGAGTGTGAAAAGTTTTAAGAGACGATATCCAGAATTGAAAAGACGGACTATTACCGGAGAAGAGAGGGATTATGTGCTTAGCAAAGGTCTAGTGACGGAAGCCCTCTGTGATCTTGGTAAGTAACATTTTTAATAAATTGAAGGTACTAACAAAGCATACATTATGGTTTTACATAATACTTAATGTAAAATTTATTTTCTTAGGTATAACGGCAGTAGATGCCAGCGAAGTATTGGATATAATGCTCTCTGATTACCCGCACAAATATGAGGAATTCAGATGTCATCAACGCGAGAAGCAGCTCGCTGAACCGGCAGAGGACACGATCGAAGAAACAAAGGCTGAAATTAAAATTGAAAAGACAGAAATGAAGGAACAAAAAATCATTGAGCAAAAACCGGAACCACCGAAAATTGATCCCGAGAAAACCAGACAGGTACAGTTAGCGGAATAATGTAATACATAAATGTATGTTCGATGTGTGGATATCCGAGGGGAGAGGTCTACGATCTTTACAAGTACAATTGCAAAATAGATACATTCAAAGTATACAGTACATTTTATGTTATTACTTTAATTTAATGAAATATAATTAGTCAATAATTTGAAAAATAATAGGTCTAGTCTACTGTATGTATGTATGAAAAGATATCTGTGGTTACAGTTGATACAGTAGACTTCATAAAAATAAAATAATAATAATGATGGTCGGACGACGTCTTCTAGTTAACGATGAATGTAGATCGTTCACGATGACGCCGATCACCAATGCTGATATCAGAAACTAAGATAATGGTGTATAGTATGACACAAATTAGACGTAGCATCGGAAAATGCAATGGAATGAAAATAAAACCGATTACTGCCGATTTACACGACCAATACAAATAGCTCCCTATCGCGCCATTCGACGCTATTCGTCGCTATAGATTCACACGTCAGACAAAATAAGTGCATGTAAACCGACGCGTCAAATTGACGAATATATTAGGTCATATGATATTACAAGTTATTATGTTTGTGCAAAGATCATATTCGTGTGAGAAAATAAATATTGATAATTTGGTATAGCGTACTCAATTCGGATGTGATCGGTATTACGAATTTTGCCGATGCGACATCTAAGTTGTGTCGTACTATACCTCTTGCCAGCTGATATCGGAAACTAAGATATGATGTATAGTACGACACAACTTAGATGTCGCATCGGCAAAATTCGTAAAACCGATCACATCCGAATTGAGTACGCTATTAAAAATTATCAAAATTTCTCTCCGGCTCTCTATCTCGTGTGTGACAGGACATGGCGGCGGCGGCGATCGCGTCGGCGAGCGAGTGGAACGCGCGCCTGAACGCGCTGCGGCGGCCCGCCTGCGCCGACCTGCAGTCGCTGACGGTGCAGCGCCGCCGGCCGCCGCCCGCGCCGCCCGCGCTGCGCGTGCGCCCGCCGCACGGCTTCTACCCGCACGCGCTGCTGCCCGGCCAGTACCAGCACACCTACCGCGTCTACGCACCGCAGGACCTCAGGTGCGACGACGCTGTATAATCTTTACTTGGTGGTAGGGCTTTGTGCGAGCCCGTCTGGGTAGGTACCACCCACTCATCAGTTATTCTACCGCCAAATAACAGTAGTCAGTATTGTTGTGTTCCGGTTTGAAGGGTGAGTGAGCCAGTGTAACTACAGGCACAATGGACATAACATCTTAGTTCCCAAGGTTAGTGGCGCAGTGACGATGTAAGGAATAGTTAATATTTCTCACAGCGTCATTGTCTATGGGTGATGGTGACCACTTACCATCAGGTGGCCCATACGCTCGTCCGCCAACCTATACCATAAAAAAAAAAAACTACGATACTAGACTACTGTTCTACTATCTTCACGTATGGCATGGTAGACGCGATGACACCGATCCGATATCCGTTTCCAGATATTTCCCGCTGAACACGGCGTTGGCGGCTCCACCCGCGCCCGCCTCCCCGCCGGAGTCCAGCTCGGAGTCCGACGCGGAGTGGGGCTCGCGCTGCTCCTCGTCGGAGTCGGACCACGACATGCTGAGGAGTGCCAAGGTGAGGAGCATGACTTGTAACTTACAACAATCGTTTTTATATTGCAATGTATTTTAACAAATAATAATAATTAATGTAGCAGACAACTATACTTCTCAACATGGAGATGCCAATCAAGGGACTTTATTAAGCTTATCTATCAATACCGTCACGTATTTGAGGGTCAACCATCCTTATAGTGCCGACAATCACCGCATCAGCATTCCGAAAAGTGAAAGGGAGTCAGTTATATAGATGGCTGTTATGGTCATCAAGCTAAGAACGAGAGAAGTATGGTGGTTATGATAGCATCGTAGTCATTTTCTTCAGCGGTATAAAATTTAATTTTATACACACATAATACCAAGTTTTTTTGTTTATTGGTAGAAAATATCATAAATGAATAGTTCCTACCCAGTGTTCTCGTAATACTTCTACATTTTAAATGTTCTAGCTATTAGCTTAATAGAGCGTATAGTCTATTCCAATGGGAAGAGGAGAAAAGGTAAATAAACAACTTTGACCTTGAATCGATATGTCATTTGCGTTCGACTAGTGAGGTGAAAATAATTGAATGAATAGGTAATAAATGCTAAAAGATATATTTTTTGATTTTAAAAGTAATTTTCCGTTTAAACAAAGCCAGGGCGTAATAAAAAACTTTAGAAAATTCCGAATAAGCACCCGTAAACATGATACGAAAGATGAGAGACGAATGTCTTTCTTACCCTTATGTATTATTTTCAAAACTATAAAATTGCTATGCACAAAACTGATCTACATTTCGAGATAAGATAATTTTTTTAAGTAAAGTAATTCTTTTAACATTTTTGGTAAAAATTCTATTTTTATGTAAAAACCTTACTGCATAAAAAAATAACTTTTTTATCTATGTTATATAACTTTTTACGTTTCTACTAAATAATTCATATTATATATTACAACCAATTAAATCAATATATATTTAAAAAAATATCTATAATGTATCTTAAAACTAAAATAATATATTTTTTATCTGTATAAATTCATTCAGTCTCCATTCGTTTAGCAGACATCCTTAGTCGAGGCCTCTATTTTAAACGTTCGTTCATCGAAAAATGGCGTCTTGAATGTCGACTAAACTGTTTTCGTTACTTTGGAAGTTAAAGTGGATTTATGTAGTTTAGTGAAATATTGTTGTATTACAAATGAAGATATATTAATCAAGAACTGTTTGTAGTTATAATAATATAGCGGAATTAATAAAAAAACACTTGTGATATTGAAAAATATGGTATGTTTTGAATGTTTCCTTTTGTCATTGGAATGGACTATACCTTTTTCTGTTTTTTAAAACATAACAATATTTTCTATGTATTCAATATATCACAAAAGAGTTATCAAATAACAAACAAAACTTAGTCCTTTATGGTTTTAGTGTGATAAATATATCAAAATGACAAGTAGACTTATGTTTTTATTCTAAAGTTAACTGTTAATGTTTATTGCAGCGAAAAAAATTGACAAAAACAAAAAGAAGCAGCCAAGCGGAGGCTTCGACGGCGGCCGTCAGGGACGAGGATGTGGACACGTGTCGCGTGTGCAAGTTGCGGCTCGAGGCCAACCGCAAGTACACGCACGAGCGCTTCCTCGTCTGCGCCAACTGCAACGCTAAGCGTGAGTATGGCTGCATACTTGCACAATATGATTTTAAACAATTTATTGTATTGTTATTACTTGCTCAATTATAACTCCACTAACAATTTTGTATAGTCAGTATTGTAATATAATTGTGCTCAATATTGAAAAAGTGGCTATCATTTTCATAATCTTAAATTATTTTTCTCCTAATAAATGTGACTTTCTAAGCATATATTAATTTAAAAGTTTTGATATATTTTGTAAATTTGAAGAAAATAATTTTATGTTGTGCTTAATTCAGGTGTCTACTACACCTGAATTAAGCACAACTTTTAGAGCATATATCGATTTAAAAGTTTTGATATGTTTTGTACATTTTAAGAAAATGATTTTAAGTTGTGCTTAATTCAGGTGTAGTAGTAAGGTGCTATTGATTTCTATGTTTAGTTTTGTCGTATACGAGTTCCCCTAGTTTATATCGAAGTAAGACCAGCCTATGAATGTTCTTCCAGTGCACCCGTCGTGCGTGGACCTGAGCGCGGACACGATCCGCAAGTGTCGCGAGTACGCGTGGCAGTGCGCCGAGTGCAAGACTTGCTGTACGTGCGCGCGGCCCGCCGACGACGACAAGATGCTCTTCTGCGACCTATGCGACCGCGGCTTCCACATCTACTGCGTGGGGCTGCAGGCCGTGCCCACAGGTGAGGCCGGCGCCCCCCCCGCGCCCCACCGCCCCGCCCCCGCACGCGCTAACGTGTTGTCGCCCGCAGGTCGCTGGCACTGCGTGGAGTGCGCCGTGTGCAAGTCGTGCGGCGCGCGCGAGCCGGGCGGGCCCGACGCCGAGTGGCACCACCAGACGCGCCGCGGCCCCGGCGGACACAAGCTCTACTCGCACTCGCTGTGCACGCCCTGCGCCAGGTCTCTATCGCTCGCAGCGAACACCGCGCACGCCCGGCTCTAACTGTGTCTGCCTACATTGACTTATTGATGACGAAATACAATTTAAATGTTGTTATTATTTATACCAGGAAACTTAATTTTAAATTGTGTCGAAAGGGCATTACAAATGTTCACGACACAATAAATATTACTACATTTAATACGTACGACCGTCAAATTACACAGTTAGAGCTGAATGTGTGCGTTAAGTAGTATTATAGAAAACCAATAAAATTTATTTCATACGACGCTATGTCTATATGTAGTCAAGATTCGTAGTCAACCCGCAGTCTGTCTTGCATTCAAAGTTGTGTCTTAATTTTCATGTATTTTCAAATAAAACGTAGCCTCGTATGAAGTGATGTCCCCCCTGACATATATTAACTGGCAAAAATAATACTCAAAAAAAAGTTATTAAAGACATTTTATTATTTTACTTCCAATGATAAAAAAATAATTAACAAGAAACGTTTTTGCTATTTAAAATATGACTTAAAAATATTTAGGAGAAAATTAAAAAAACCAAGGAGTCTGATTTAGAGATTCGACTCACGAATATCCTTGTTAAACATTTTCCCTTTTAATGTATTTGTGTTATCTTACATTCCGAATTCTATAAAGTACACCAATGTGTTTTACCTCAACAAAAATGGTGGATTTATTGACATGAATGGTTTTAGGTTTAAAAATTACATAGAAAAATAGGTATTTAGAATACAGAATCTGAAATGTTTTGAATTAAGAAAGTGCCATATTTTTGTGATAAATTATGAGGAAGTGATTTGTCAGAAATAATTCAGAACTTGCTTGACCTTTGTCCAATGTTAAGATATATGATTCTGTTTTTTATCAAAACGGCAGTAAGATACACCAAGCACAAATATGTATAAAACTAATCGTATACAAAATGAAGTTCCCTAATATAATGTTTCTCTGAGACTTGAGAATAACCATACTTAAGTTATTCGATATTGTTTTTCAAGTAAAATCAAGAGGGGCAACAACAAAACGTGAACCCATAGTTGCATAAACATCGAAGGACGCAGACGAAAAGTACAAAGATTTTTTACAAAGTTTCGATGATTTATGTGTAATTTGTTAACTGGTCTTGGTAGACATTGTGTATTCACGTCATTTCATGCGTGTTCAATGTTGACTAACACAAGCTCTCCCATTCCTGTCTCACTCTGTCGATACCCGCTTTGTCTCTGGTATATTGTAGCATTTTTGACCCCGCATAATGTTCTTTAATGACTCCAAGCAGCGTTCTTACTCAGCACATATCCCCCACCGCTGAATTCTTCTAAGAAATAAAGCTCAAATTTCGATTTATTAAATTCGAAAGGTTAATTAAAAGATTATCAGCATTGAGTAAATGTTTACAAAAGACAAGTTTGAATATTACTTGGAAGAATTTGGCAATAGTAATAAGTTGCATGTTCCACATCTCTTCATATAAGTTATTTCAATAATTACCTAAGCAACGAAGATTGTTTGTTCTTATTTCATATTCAGTAAAATTGGCACAATTTTTCACTGTGCTTAAATTTAATTTATTTTCATTGGACAAACAATTTTTGATTGACAATAAAGTAGTCACATAATTTATATTAATTAAAAAAAAAGCAGTTATATTGTGATTGTAATATAATTATAATATTTGTTAATGTCAGTTGATGACCTACTTCATTGTCTGATTTTCATTTTTATAATTATTGGTAATTTAATTCAATCTTTTAAGCTAATTGATGCAACAATTATTTTCATTGGTTATATTATTTTTTTTAGTACAGTAGTTTTTTATAATGTTGCCTCAATTAATGTTTCCATCATTAGGCAATGGATGTCGACATCTCATCAGCCGTTGTAATACCAACTAACTTCATTCCATATTTTTTTAAACTAACACGGGCGTAATATTCTCGATGTCATTATTGAAGCGATCACTAACTGAATTGACTTTGTTACTTGTTTTTCTGGCTCTTGACACAGATGAAAAATATTCGAACTATATTTTTTTTAATTTTTGCCGAAAAGTAATTTTATTTTATTACAAGATTATAGATATTAATTAATTATTATTGTATATTTTTTTGTAAGTAAAATAATTAACTGTTGTATAATAGACCGGTTGAGAACGTGTGTGTGTTTCAAAGTCTACGGGTCCCAGTATCTTCTTTTGTAACACGGGCTATTTGTTATCTTTTGATTAATTTTCCTCCTGCTATTAAAACGTTTACACTTTTCCCTCACAAAAGTAACACATATATAAATAAAACGAATAATAAAACGAGCCATCGGATGAGAAGTAACAAAGTGGAGGCGGCGAGGTCTCGACTGATACTAATGGCGTGTTTCTGTGTTCCGGTGCTTGTGCGCGTACGGTCCGTATGTGTGTGTGCGTACGTAGGGCGTATCGCATCGGTCGCTACTGCCCGCTGTGCGATCGCTCCTTCATCGGGCCAAAGGGGACCATGCAGCTCGTCATTTGTAAGCTCTGCGATAGGCAACTGCATCAAGGTACGTCACCGCCGTAGCGCGCCAGCTGACCCCCCCTCCCCACCACCCGACCTTCCCGCGACCGCCGGACCCGCTGCGACGAGCGCCAAGTGCGCCCGTCGCAGCGCGTCCAGGGTTAAGCTTGTTCTCTTTCTACAAGCATGAGGATACAGCTAGATATCCGGTAGGGAGTCTACGCCTGTATCCTCATGTTTACGCTTTACGCTTCCATTTTTAATGCATCGATACGCATGGTTACATTGATTCATTTTATACATAAGATTTTTTATGTACGTTTATATTCTACGCTTTTACCATATATTCGCTTTTTAACTCTCGATGTCAATACTACATTGCAAATATCGCCGAGCACGGTCTGTATCCGATGAAGTTTCGTAGTGTGCGAACGTAACGGTCGCGACGTAGGGGCTTAAGTCTCGTGTTGGCGCGTGTGACTGTGTGTGTGTGGCGCGTGCTGACGGGCCGGCTGTCCGCAGAGTGCGTTAGGGCGACGGGCAGCGCGCTGCACGTGCTGGACTACACGTGCGGCGAGTGCCGGCGCGGCGGCATCACGTCGCGCGCGGCCGCCGTCCGCCTGGCGCCGCGCACCATCGCCACGCTGTTCATGGCCAAGCGCCGCTTCAACAAGTACGCGCACCGCCAGTACCTGCAGAGCCGTCTGCGCCCCGACGACGGCGCCCCCTAATGTATGTCTAGCGTAGGTACTTCGTTACGTCTAAATCTCGTTCGCTTCGGTAATATGACCTTGAATCGTAGGCTATGTATACGTGGCGACGTATGAACTGTACAGTAATTTAATACTAACTTCACTATATGGGTAGCTGGGCAATCATACTATTTTAATATTAATATTTTTTTTTAATGTTAGCGAGACAGATCATGTATGCGTCCCCGTGTTATTTATGTCGAAGGAGAATAGGGTACGAGAGATCGAGTAATGTGCTGTTGTTTTGTTATGGAAATGATTTCATCGACTCTGACATTATTGTTTATATGTGTGTGGTTTATATAAAGGAAAGTATCTTAATTAGAATGTTTTCTCTGCAAATAATTTCTCGAAAACTGGAAAATAAACTGTATATTATAAAAATCTGCCTTTTAATGCATTTGTAATGCAAATTCTTTGTTTAGAGATTGGCAAAAGATAGCAAATCATTTCAAAAATGATCTAAAAAAAGAAGACAGTGCGCATTTTCTTTTTGATTTTAGGTTAATTTTAGGGTATTGTTAATTTTGCTTAATAAGGTATTTATTTTAGTTATTACTTTTATATGGATACAACTGTATACAACTTATACCCGATAATCATTATTCATATATATATAATTATATGTATTATATACTATAATTGAGCATAAACGGAAAATATGAGAATATTCACTTGAGGATGACTGTGATGTCCAAAATGAATTTATTTACTTATAAATAAAAATTTACAGAATTTATCCGATTCCCGACACATATGATTAATTTTTACTGTTTATAACATTGTTGATTAAAAACTATATTACTAGATCGTTAGGTTTTTTTTTAGTTTAATTATACGAGTGAAATCCAGCAGCTCTTCTTCCAAGTGACAATTTATTTCGCTTAAGACAAAATGCTAGTTGAATAACAAGTGCAAGTTATTCCGGTTCTGAAATAAGATTTTAATGATAAAATTATGTTACGAAACTTTAAATTGTAAGTCTTTATATAAATAAATCCTAATGATAATCTCTTCTTTTTCAGTCCCAGTACCTAGCTAGCATTTTGACTTAATTTCAAAGTACAAAACATAGGCTACCTTTATCTTCTAATTTATTATCATTCGCCCTGGAAATTGTACAAGCCCAATGATTAAAGATTATAATAAAATAAATTATATAGCAAAGAGTATAGTATGTTTATTTTGATTATGAGAAATTATTTATTCAAACCATTTATATAGTATTAAATAGACGAATTAGGCATTATTAATTTCCTGGGCGATGCTCAAGATTTATCAAGACTACTACACATATTTTCGAAACAATGTCCTGTGAATCTGCATTGTTATATTATATGTAAGGATTGACTTAATCCTATAGTACGGTTGTCAGTCACGTTCTATAGAATTTGTTTTTCAATAAATCTTAATAAGAAAGTAAAATCAATAAAACTTCTGCCATTAAAATATAAGTTTTCTTCATTTGAATAAAATAGTTTTTTTTATATTTGATTATTTATAATAATACATCTAGAAATTTGATATTGGTGGTATTCAGATTTTGAGTGAAAAAAAATATTAAGTTTTATTGTAAAACAATTCTATAATTCGTTGACTTTGAAATTTGATGAATATCGAAGCATAAACCAACTTAGGAGCATTTTATTGTTTATGCGTTCTCTGTACTTACGATACTTTCTGCGCGCTATCCTCTTTTAACCACTGCTGAGTGCAATCTATCCCCAGTTTGTTGTGTATTATAACTTGTATTAGGAATATAATCAGTAACTTCAACTAATACTGATTAAGTGTAATGTATCGAGTTTAGTTTATAATTATGCTTTCTTTATTATTAATCATAATTTACTTAGTGACAATTTTAAGATAAAAATGATGTCAACTGATTATTTCATCAAATCATGTAACTTTTTTATGATATACACAACTGGTTTCGGTGTCTCGACGCCACAAATCCGCATTGCTTTATTGACACAGGTGAATAAGACTTACTTGTAAGAGAAATAATTATAACTTTTATGTCTACTTAATGCAAGTGTAAACGTTCTAGAAATCTCGCACTGTTCGGTCAATTTTGTAAAAAAATAAAGTAAATTTAATTTGACCCTTTGTTTTTATTATGTTGAGAAAATCAAACACAAATTTATGCAATAAAAATAATTTATATAATTTGACTTAAAATATGGTAAACTCGGTAGCATAATTAACAAAATTTTATAAACACTGAAAAATATTCAGCAAATATATTTTTAAAACGGCAATAAAGCATCTGCATTTGTTTTTCATGGGCTGGATACCTGAAAATAAAAGCACGATATAAATATTAACAACAATTATTGCCTTCAAAATAATATTTAAAAAAAAATGTTCTACGAAAATCACAAGCTGTTTTGTGTAATATTTTTTTTTTTACGATAACGAAAAACCGAAGAAATGAGTACTGTTTTATTAACCATAGTCATTTTGACATGGCATTATTTTAACTGTGGCCTATACAAACTATGAGTAAAGACAAACAAACGACATAATTGACGCGATATCATTGGTCGAGCGAGACCTTGAATAAAATATGGCATCCATTACAAATAATGGCGGTAAATGTCGATGAAATTGAACTGCAATTTTAGAAGTAAAATTAAAGTGGATAATAGTAAGGTAGAAGTCATTTATATCATAGCAAACCACATGAAATAAGTAAATCTATAGCTGGTATATCTACATTTCAATGTTTAGGCTACAGTATTGAACGCTAAGGATGAATGTTTTTCGAAATAAATATGACTAGATTTCATTTACATTTTCACACTTCTATATTCACTTTGAAATAATTAAATTTTATTCTATTAGTTGTAGTAATAGTAACCTAACCTATACAATTTTTTTTTTTAATATCTTTTTCTTAAAATAGAAAATATTTATTCGAAACATTACTACCATTTTTCAACTACCATATTTCTTACATTGTTATATCCAAAATTTTATAAAAATATGAATAATGTTTAATGAATATTTAAGGTACATATGTAGTCGTGGCGATACTGTTTTAGTTAATGAAAAAAAATTACACATGAAAAATTAAGTTATTTTCATTTTAAAATATCGTCAAACTATTAAGTGAATGGAGTAAATGTGAAAATGAATAAACTAGATTTAAATCTCAAATATGGTATGTGTACCATTAATATAAAAGAATGATCACTAATTCGCATGGAATATGTAAGTAGTACACAAATATTGTCAATATTCTACTTTTATACATTGATAAGCTACTGAGTTTCCTATAGTAATTTATTTGTGATGTTTGGTTGTATGTTTACATTTATTGATTAAAGCAACCAAAAATTAAAGATATTATGGCTGTTTAGGTAATTTTCTTTTCATCTATTTATTGTACAAATATAGCAATACAAAAAAAAACAACATACAAATGAAGTGTACAAAAGTGGTTTTTCCCAACTTAGGCTCGACAAGTTCGATATATAAAATCCAATATTACAAAAATATAGCTACCTAGGGCAATTGTCATTAAATATGTGCATATACATTAAAAATCTTCGCACTTTACAAGTTATATTTGGTGATCAAACTCCATGGAAAAATAATTCAATCCAATGAAATAGAAACCAATATATAGCAAAATCCTATCTACTTTGAAATAATATATCCTTATAGTGCTATCCTTATATTGAAATGTCAAATAACTATACTGCAAGGAAAGACCAGTTAATAGCTGTAATCATAGGTATATAAAACTCGGCCTAAATTACATCATAAATCGGAGACGCGACAGTATAAAGGGGATCGGAGACGCGACAGTATAAAGGGGATCGGAGACGCGACAGTATAAAGGGGATCGGAGACGTCACAATATAAAGGGGATCGGAGACGCGACAGTATAAAGGGGATCGGAGACGCGACAGTATAAAGGGGATCGGAGACGCGACGGTATAAAGGGGATCGGAGACGCGACAGTATAAAGGGGATCGGAGACGCGACAGTATAAAGGGGATCGGAGACGCGACAGTATAAAGGGGATCGGAGACGCGACAGTATAAAGGGGATCGGAGACGCGACGGTATAAAGGGGATCGGAGACGCGACAGTATAAAGGGGATCGGAGACGCGACAGTATAAAGGGGATCGGAGACGCGACAGTATAAAGGGGATCGGAGACGCGACAGTATAAAGGGGATCGGAGACGCGACAGTATAAAGGGGATCGGAGACGTCACAATATAAAGGGGGGGAGCGTACGCGTCAACGTCCGTTGCATCCGATCACTCCTGCAAGCGCAGGCCGCTGATGGACAGGAACGTGAAGGCGTTGTGCAGCGCCGACACGGGCACCGCGCACAGCGACACGCGCGCGCCCACGCGCTCGCCCGCCGCGCGCGCCGCATCGCGCAGCGCCGACGGAGACGGCGCGCCCCACACCTGCGCCACACGGACACTTGCTACTAATGCTACTACGAACGATTTATTCGATTAGGCTCTTGACAAAAGTAAAGTAACAGCCTGTAAATTTCCCACTGCCGAGATAAGGCCTCCTCTTCCATTAAGGAGATTGGAACATATCCCACCACGCTGTTCCAATGCGGGTTGGTGGAATGCACATGTGACAGAATTTCGATGAAATTAGACACATGCAGGTTTGCTAACGATGTTTTCCTTCACCGCCGAGCACGAGATGAATTATAAACACAATTAAGCACATATATATAGTGGTGCTTGCCTGGGTTTGAACCCGCAATCATCGGTTAAGATGCACGCGTTCTAACCACTGGGCCATCTCAGCTCTTGACAGCACTTTTCAAATCAAAACTACCACAGATTCGGAAATTAGACTCTAACGAGAGGAAGTGGCGTATAGTTATAAGCACAGTGTATATGCACTTAAGGCTTACTGCTCTTTGTATGGGCTTAGAATATTAAAACAAGGTGTTGTTCGGGACGTGGTTTATTGGCGACTGTATTAAAAATATAATTTAAATCTATTAAATGCTTACACACACTAACGCATACATCTCACATTCATACGACAATTTTAGTGGCGTAAACACACAGTATACGTAAAAGTACTTATTTTGAGTACCGTTAGTAAAATGTTCGTTAAATTATATTTATATGAGTGTAACTAGATGAAAATTTAAATATTAAATTGTTTTTTTCTTAAAATAATCACCTATAAAGATGTATCAACTCGAATGTCACCCATATTAAATATTTTATTTTTTTAAGTGTTTAGTGATAAGTCGATGGTATATTTTTTTACAATAAATAAAAAAAAAAAGAAATCGATCCCATTTAATGTATATAATATACTTCGTTAAAAAAGCATTATATTCACCTCTCGACCTCCATGGTCGAGTGGTGTGTACACCGGTTTTCATGGGTACGCTACTCTGAGGTCCCGGGTTCGATTCCCGGCCGAGTCAATGTATATCACCATTACTTTTCTATGTTGTCTTGGGTCTGGGTTTATGTGGTATCGTTACTTCTGATTTCCATAACACAAGTGCTTCAGCTACTTACATTGGGATCAGAGTAATGTATGTGATGTTGTCTCATATTTAATTATTTATTAATTATTAATATCTTCATATAATGAATCTTAAAACTAAAATAATATATTTTTTATCTGTATAAATTCATTCGTCTACATTCGTTTAGCGACATCCTTAGTTGAGGCCTCTATTTTTAATGTTCGTCATCGAAAAATGGCGTCTTGAATGTCGACAAAACTGTTTTCGTTACTTGTGAAATTAAAGTGGATTTATGTAGTTTTGTGAAATATTTTTGTATTACAAATGAATATATATTAATCAAGAACTGTTTGTAGTTAATCATATAGTGGAATTATCAACAAAACACTTGTGATATTGAAAAAATACGGTATGTTTTGAATGTTTCCTTTTGTCATTGGAATGGACTATATATAATATACTTCGTTAAAAAAGCATTATATTCATATCGAAAGCTACGAGTGTGTCATGATGGCGACTTGGGTGTGTTATCCGATGTGTATCCGCCGGTACCTGATAGAATATCCGCACGTAGAGCGCTGGCAGCGGGTCGCGCGTGCATTCGTTGAGCAGTTTGCGCAACGCGTAGTCAAGTACGTCGGCAAGGTCGGCCGCCGACATGCCGCCCGCGCGACGCCGGTGACGCGCGCATGCCTCCGCGTCCGGGAACGACACCTGGCACGTCGACGGAGACGAGCCTACGGGCCCAGAACAGACTCGCTTAAAACTAAGTTTTATATATATTTTTTTATGGTATAGTTTGGCGGACGAGCATATGGGCCACCTGATGGTATGGTGATGGTAAGTGGTCAGAGCAGAGATGGCCCAGTAGAGCAGAGATGGCCCAGTGGTTAGAACGCGTGCATCTGCAAGCAAGCACCGCTGTTTCATGTGCTTAATTTGTCTTTATAATTCATCTCGTACTCGGCGGTGAAGGAAAACATCGTGAGGTAACCTGCATGTGACAAATTTCATAGAAATTCTGCCACATGTGTATTCCACCAACCCGTATTGGAACAGCGTGGTGGAATATGTTCCAAAAAAACCTTCTCCTAAAATGGAGAGGAGGCCTTTAGCCCAGCAGTGGGAATTTACAGGCTGTGGTTGTTGTTGTTGGTTGTTATATATATATATATATATATATTTTATGGTATAGTTTGGCGGACGAGCATATGGGCCACAGGGCCGTATTTAGGGGAAGGCAACCGGGGCAACTGCCCTGGGGCCTCCACATTAGTGGGGGCCACATTTTTCAGCAAGTTAACAAATACCGAGTTACATTCAAATTATAATAATGTTATTATTTAATATTTTAAAAGTTAACGATACAAGTAAATAAATCATAGCTTAGTGATTGAAATGAAAAAGTAATTAATGATGATAATATAATTATTAGGTTGTTCACGCTTCTGTTTGTCTAGGGCCCCCACTGTTGGCCCGGGGGCCTCCAGACCTTTAAATCCGACGCCGCTGGGCCACCTGATGGTAAGTGGTCACCATCACCTATAGACAATGAAGTTGTAAGAAATATTAACTATTCCTTACATCGTCAATGTGCCACCAACCTTGGGAACTAAGATGTTATATCCCTTGTGCCTGTAGTTACACAGGCTCACTCACCCTTCAAACCGGAACACAACAATACTGAGTACTGTTATTTGGCGGTAGAATAACTGATGAGTGGGTGGTACCTACCCAGACGGGCTTGCACAGAGCCCTACCACCAAGTAAGATATATCGATTTGATCCATTCTTATATTCATATATTTAGTATGATCCTTAGTTAATTTGCGCAATATGGTGACGTTGCTTAATATATTTTCTCCTCCTCCATACATTCTCGACACACTTTTATGGCGTACTACTAGTATTTAATTTGATATAATAATAAGATGCATTGGGAAATGCCACATAGCAATATTGCATATTAAGTGTTCTTTTCTGACACAGAGTTAAATATTCTGTAATTTTAGAAGGTAATATATTAATGTACATATTATGTGTGGGTTCCTTTTTAATTAAAAAAAAAAATCCTATTTTCTAAAAATAAAAAGAATATGAAACATGATTTTTCGTGGTAACTATTTTTCAATATATTTTATTTATACAATGAATTAAGTACTGTTTGTTTGTACAAAAATAAATAAATAAATATTAGTGTGTTGCTAGCAAAGGCATTCGATACGCTAGTTACGTATTACAGTGGTCATAGTGTACATACCCGTAGCGACGTAGCAGACGATAGCAGCGACTGTATTCTCGTAATTCCATCTTCTCGTTATAGCGACTTTATAATCGCCAACACTGCAACCAGTCTCTTCATCTGCAATAATTAATGAAACAAAATCACGCACTTGGTTAAAAGAGGAATCATTATTATTACGAGTAACATCATAGATATCAAATATGTTGTATTGCAAAGTACAATGAAAATGATTATATTTTTATTTTCTGTATTTCATACGATACGATAGTCAAAGCTTTATTGCTTCAAGAATACACGATACGGGATGAAATCGTTATTTGCCGTTGGTAATTTTTTTTTATTAGTATATTTTTCTTCTCTTTAATAGAAATAGTAGAGGTTCAGATTATGAAACAAAGTACGTTTTTTTAAATGTCCAGTGTTTCTTAAATGAAACTTTTTTTTTATATCAATAAAATGAAATCTTTTCAAGTTAGATCACATTATGCAGGTATACCTTCCTACCTAGTACAGATTGCGGTATTTAGTGCAGTTGTAGTATGAAGCCTACTCCATGTGTTTGGTTGTACCTTACATTTCTGTTGCTTTGTAAATACGTTCAAGATAGGCTTATTTTGAGTCGAGATGGCCCAGTGGTCAGAACGCGTGCATCTTAACCGATGATTGCGGGTTCAAACCCAGGCAAGCACCGCTGATTCATGTGCTTAATTTGTCTATAATTCATCTCGTGCTCAGCGGTGAAGGAAAACATCGTGAGAAAACCTGCATGATGACAAATTTCATAGAAATTCTGCCACATGTGTATTCCACCACTCAAAGGGAGAGGAGGAGGAGTACTTTAGCCCAGCAGTGGGAATTTACAGGCTGTTGTTGTTGTTGTAGGGTTATATCTGGCAAGGGCTCACATTCGAAGCGGTTGTTGTCGGTGTGCGCCCAGGCGTGCCACTCGACGGCGGCGCCGCGCGGCAGCGCCTCCACGACGGCGCACTGCACGATGGCGCCCGCCGTGCGCCGCTCCAGCTGCCGCCGCGCCTCCCGCGCCGCGCCGCGTGACGTCACGTAGCACACGCTCTGCGCAACCACCGGATACACTACCCACTACCCACTACCCACTACTCACGCCGCTCGAATATTTACCTTTGTTCATTCTCATAATACACTACACTCTACTCACGCCCGCGCTCAGATATTTACCTTCGTTCATTCTCATAAAACTGTCATTTACATCGCGATGACGTTTTTTTACAAATGATTCAAATAGTGATATAGATTGTCATGTCATGTCAATAAAGAGTTAGTTGTTTAAGAGTATAAAAGTTTTATAAAAATTAACCCGAATGATACCAAAAACTAGTCAATATAATAATATATGTTGAAATTTTGCAATTAACCTCGACCTACGAATTAATCTGTTATACCTGTATTTTAGTCTTAATATCTATACTATATATTTTACTCTAATATCAAGACATATCCGTACCAATATGAAGGAATTATACCGTAATTGCTTTTATACTGATTTATTTTAGGTAGCTTTACGGGGCGAAGTAGAAACTGAGCGAGGCCACTTAACAATATATAAATAGAACAATATCCACGGCGACGTTTAATATAATTTCATTAGAGTAAAAAAGCAACACAAATCAATATCGGTAGACTATCACATCAATCTGGCTACCCACACCTAGACGTGCTAGTACTAATATTGCAGTCACCTGCACGACGCTGCGGATGTGCGCACGCGCATGCGCGGCGCGCAGCACGCGCGTGAGGTGGCGCAGCGCGAGCGCGCACTGCGTGCGGGCGCCGCCCTCGGCCAGCCGCATGCAGCCCGGCACCAGCGCGATCTGCCCGCACGTGCCCACCACCTCGCCCACCTGCGCACGCGACGACACTAAACTCGTTTGGGTTCAACCCACCATCGACCGTGCTCCCCTTTGTAGATTCATGTTTTTAATAATAAATAAATAAATATGAGACAACATCACATACATTACTCTGATCCCAATCTAAGTAGCTGAAGCACTTGTGTTATGGAAATCAGAAGTAACGACGGTACCACATACACCCAGACCCAAGACACCATAGAAAACTAATGGTAATCTACATCGACTCGGCCGGGAATCGAACCCGGGACCCGGGACCCGGGAGTGGCGTACCCATGAAAACCGGTGTACACACCACTCGACCATGGAGGTCGTCTACTTCACTACCATATTATGTGTGTGCAAACAGCGTAGCAAATGATTTTATAGACGTATAAAGTTCCCATAACCTATTAATACCCTACATTGACATTATCATTTCAAACTTACATTAATATTTATAAAAAACACATTTACATCCAGTTTTTAGGTCAACTTCATGATCCATTGCTACAGAACTTTTACATTCTGCTTAAATTTTAGGCACAATATGAATGTTTTATTTAAATTCTTAATGAATATTTTGCTCATGGGAGGCTGAAATACAATGACAAAGCTAAAGGTAGATCAATGAACAAGGAAATTATTCTAATTTGTTAGCATGTAATATATCAAAATATGATAGCATCGAACACAAGTAATCAATGAAAAAATAAATATGATCCAAAAATTTCCTTTTTCTATGATGAGCCAAATGTTCTACGTTTATATTTATTGTATTGTATCACAAAAACTAACTTTAACGGCTTGACTGTAAGGTCCGATATTGGCCGGCGCCCAGTGCGATATACCCTGCACATGCATGGTCACACGCTCTTTGGAACAACCGTCTGAGTCTTGATCTTTAACGTTACTTGGTTTATACGCAACCTGTAAACAATAAACATTAACGATTAAATTCATAATTGAAACAAAGCATATTTAAATCAATCAAAAGGAGTATATAAATAATTTTGACCTTGAAATTACTGGACGAGATCTAATTAATGTAAGAATAACGTATAGTACGACACAAATTAGATGTAGCATCGGAAAATGCAATGGAATGAAAATAAAACCGATTACTGCCGATTTACACAACCAATAGAAATAGCTCCCTATCGCGCCATTCGACGCTATTCGTCGCTATAGATTCACGCGTCAGAGTCAGCAAGTGCATGTAAATCGACGTGTCAAATTGACGACTATATTAGGTCATATGATATTACAAGTTATTACGTTTGTGCAAAGATCATATTCGCATGAGAAATAAATATTGATAATTTGGGATAGCGTACTCAATTCGGATGTGATCGGTTTTACGAATTTTGCCGATGCGACATCCAAGTTGTGTCGTACTATACATATGTGATATACGTGGGATGATGTTGTATGATATATAAACATATATTAATAAAGTAGTGTTATTAGCTATTATTTTTTTAATGCTAAAACTATTAGCAGAACTGCATGGAATTGGTAACTAACTCTAAGGGCTCTTAAGTTCTTTAATTATTGGAGTTAACAATTGGTATGTCTAATAGAAAATAAGGAATAGTTACTATTTCATGCAGTGTCATTATTTCAAGATATTCAGATTTAAACACCTGATTTATATTTTATTTTACTCACCGCGTCCATTATGAGACCAACGTTCTTCGGTAGAGGGCACTGTACGCATACTCTCGTGGGGGGGTTCGGAAATGAGAAATGTTCCACGTACACAGCGTTCAATGCTGCATATTGTTCCATATCCCGCATATATATGTTCACAGAACATATTTCGGGTAAGGTCAAGCCTTCAGAGTCGAGACAACCTATAATTGTTGTGATAATATTAGTTTATAACTTAATCTATATGAACACTTAAATTAATAAAACATATTATTTTTTTTACAACAACTGCATGTTATATTGTTTGATACATGTATAAATTATATTCTCTAACTGCAGTTTTTGATTAATTTTTAAAATAAATTACTTCTGAATTCAGAAAATAACATTGTCTTATATTCATTAAAAATATAATTATTTAATTATAACTCAAATTACCACGTTATTAGAAGTTAATAGAAAACGTGATCATTTGTAATTACACGGTAAAAGGGTATTACATATAGATAGGAAGTTTTAGTTAATATTAAGATAAAAATGTCAAAGATAAGATACAACACAATTGATTAATTATAATTTTATTACACAAGAGCATGCACAAACTGAGATCGACTTGAGATGACCTGATGGTGATAGTGGGTTGAATCCTGTCACCACTGTATTTTCAGTCGATAATAGAAAACATTGCATGGAAACCTGCATGTGTCATGTGTAGAAAAAACTGCCACATGTGTATAGTGGTCAGTGGCCAATAGTGGTAGCAAATGCTCTAAACCTTCTCCCAATACAGAAGGCCTATTGCAATTACTTATTTCGTACAAATTTAACAAAATGCACATTTATCAGAAAAAGCTCCTGAACAAGTTTACCTACTAATGAGTTTCTTCATAGCATCGTCGGTGGCTACAGCTGTATCAACACCTTCACCGACAATTCCTCCAATGAAATACCATCCATGCTTGTTACCATATATGGATCTATGGTCTAAAACTGGATGCATATCGTCCGGATCATGCATCTCATCATAATAGTAACCGTCTATCGAATCACTACTATCAGCCGTATCTATGTTTTGAAGAAGAGCAGGACTGTCCCCGGAGTAAGTGAGCAATGGGTTCAGTTCGTTCTGCTTTATCTTTTCTTCCTTTTCTAACTTCTCGAAAGATTCTAACTCTGTTTCACTTAGTTCTATATCACTTATGTCGCTAAACACGGTATCATTCAAATCTTTTATAAAATCTAATGAGTTTTTCACTGTCGGAGGTAGTTTTATTGTTCCATCGTGATTTTTTTTAGGTTCTAGATGAAGTTTTAAATTCAAATACCCCACTGAAGCTACGTGGTCCTCCGTGTGTATTACCAATTCTTTTTCATCTCTGTAAAGAAGAAATGTCTGATTAATCTTTTACATGAACTGAATTTTTATTGAGTTACTATTCACTTTTACGAATTTATATTATATAAATGAAAAATACATAACACATACTATGACAGTTTTTATGATTTACAAAGGAAATCTTAAGTTGATTTCTTTCGTTCTGTAACTACAATATGTGAACATCTCAAAGTAATAACTACATATAAACAATCAATTATACATAATGAGATATCTGATTTTTTTAAGCTACCAAGAAATCTAATATAAAATATACTTACATAACTAGTTTCTTCCTAAATAATGGGCAGTCTAGGGTAAAAGTTTCATACTCGCCGCCCTCACCACAGACATTGAGTCCATACTTCTCCTGCATGACTAGAAGGTGAGGCTGGATCTCTTTGATTGTCATACCGAGGTGTACTCTGGGATCCAAACCTAAGGCTGCCACCTGAATTCATCAAAGTATATTACAATATTTGCAAACAATACAGTGTTTTTATTATAATAAATGCTGAACATTTATTAATGCTTTTTTTAAATAATATAAAACAACAGCAATAAAATTAAACAAGGATATGTGATATATGAAGATTTAAAAAAGATACTGATATAATAAATTGATGACATCATTTGTGTGAAAATACTTTATAACTAGTTTTTGAAGTGAATTTTCTCAATAAATTATCCACTAAACTATTAACTATAAAGCTGAAAAGACAACATTTTACTTATCAAACTCTAATAATTTATTTCGTTTATACGTTTACTTGGAGTCCATTCAAATATAATGAAATACAAAAAGAATAATCTAAGCGTAACCTGTATATCATAACTAATACATATGTAGTTTAATTCATTGTATCTAATTGTCAGAATCAAAGTTTAAAGATATGCAATTGTCAAATCATAACTTTATATATTTACAATTCTAAGAAGTTATGACTAACATAAGACATATAACACATGCATACATATTTACATATGACACAGATATTATCTAAATAGAAGTAAAACACACTTGCTTATCTTAATTACAAACAATTATGAAACTATTAAGAAGAGGAAATCAATGTCAGTTATATTTCAGTGTCATTTACTTCAACAGAACATTTAACTTATTTATATTTTGTACTATCATCTACAAAATCTATTTTACTAAATGGGTAGTTATTTTGTCTTGTGTAACATGAAAAATTACTAAACCAATATGCATAGAACTTAAACCATAGGACGCTTCATATTTTGAAGATAATTTTAGTATATGAACAATGACAATAATGTTTGTCAACTATTTTTTATTTATGTATATATAAAAGGCTATCTAAATGACCATCAATGCACAGCTTAAAATAGAAGATCAAGTATTATACAGGCCTTATATACATATGACATATGTATATAAGGTTCACTGGTTGCCCCAGCTTATATTAGAAAGTTTGGAGGAGACCTTCATTGTGTAATATGGAGTATAGACTCCACACTACGAAATGATTTTGCAATAAATTTATCAAATCATAGATAATATAATTCTTTTTAACTGGGCCAAATATGGACTTATATGTTCCTCCTTTTAAGGACTTTACCAGATCATAACAAATCAAGTTTATTTAAAATAATGTGAAGCTCTATATCTAATCTGACTTTTAGTTAGCATAATTTGTTTGTTTCCTAGTTTTAATAATTTGAGTAATATAATAATTAAAATTATTATAATAGATAAAAAAAAGAATAATTTAACCTTGATGATGATGGCTTCAACACCACTTGCTATCATTTCTTGAAGTAGTTCTTTCTGATTCCTACGCCACAAGTAAGCAAGCGACACAAGACCGAGTCTTTGACACCTAAAAATAGTGTACCAAATGAATATTTAAAATAAGAATATTTCGTACATAATACATCTGCATGTATTAAATTTAAATTATGAGACAACATCACATACATTACTCTGATCCCAATGTAAGTAGCTGAAGCACTTGTGTTATGGAAATCAGAAGCAACGACGGTACCACAAACACCCAGACCCAAGACAACGTAGAAAACTAATGGTAATCTACATCGACTCGGCCGGGAATCGAACCCGGGACCTCAGAGTGGCGTACCCATGAAAACCGGCGCACACACCACTCGACCACGGAGGTCGTCAATATTTGAAGTATTATTGATAACCAAATAATAAACATTAATAGTGTTCAAGATAGCTCTTATTATCTATTTTAAATTGTAAAACGATGATAAATTAAACATACCGCATACAACTACTAAGAGTTCGGAATTTAGAGTAATAATAACATGTATTGATTACTTAAATAGTACTTACACATTCTCTACCCTAATTCTTTGGTAATCTGATAGAATAGCCCCACAGGCAACAGCTTCAATGTCTAATTCACCCTACAATAATGAAGAACATATATATTTCTTATAAATATATTTAATACATTTACAATAATGTATTCAAATAAATAACAGTTATTTTAATACATTATAATTATCTGTTATGCATTCTATCATATTCTACAATACCTTTATCTTGAGCAATAGTCTGTATAAATCCTCCACTTCATCATTGTCGGTTGGTTTATAGTTTCGCCCTTGATCGATAGCAACACCAGAAATTTCCTCCCTATATAGAGGTAGTCCCATTGCCTCAGCATAAAGATTGATACCCTGGTGCCCAACAGTCTGATACATGTAGCTGTCAAGTTCATCTACAATATAAGTTGCACAATATATTAAATAGGAGAAAGAAATGCTTGTTACACGATTACTACTTATTATTAATAAGAAATTGAAATATTCATTTGTTTTCCATAAATATTATAACAATTTCAATTATTATAGAAATAATGAGCTAAATAAAGATAAGGTATTAATAATTATTTATTACAGGTTGTTAAAAACCTTTAAATAATGTACATTCACAATAGCAATTTCATAAACAACTTTATAAACATACAATAATGATATATGAAACTATAGATACATATAAAGTTAATCTAAATTGGTATATTATATGACAATAGTAACCTTTATGTATCGGTTGGAGGTTGGCCAGGGCTACAATCGTATGCCCGGCGCCGACGCACTGCATCATATTGTAACAGCTGTCCTTTCCACCGCTTATTAACGCGACCGCCCTCATCTTTGTAAACGTACAATATTACGGACAGTTACAAACTTACATTAATTACATAACAATCATAATTACTATTTTGTGCGAAAACAATACGACTATTTCACAATGCGGTATCCTTCACAACAGCACCATATTTTATGCTAAATAAGCATTTCATCTCCCACTTCAGCCCACTTCACAGCAAGCCAGTGAGAAAACTAAATCACAGTGTAGTCATTATCTAAATTAAGATAACATTATTTAATTAGAAGGAAATAAGAAAAAATTACTTTTAAGCTCAACAAAATGTCATTTGTGTGATATGATATGTCACCCTTGTAACAGTGATAATATTGGTCTTGATTCTTAACTTTTTGATTATAATGCAATCAAAAGTTACGACGTATACAAAAAGAACAACAATTATTAGCACTAATAAAACAGAATAAAAATAAAATAACCGTTAATTTTAACTACTATCGAGAAACATTGCACTAAATAAGATTTGTAATGGCAACTTTTCACAAGATACTTAGTATTTTTTTGATTTAAATAAGTAATTTAATTAAATAATCATTTTTAATAAATGCGGTTTTCTATAAATAAGTATTTTACTTGAGTGCAAATACATAGATTTTTTTACAAATGTGGCGTATTTCACGATTCATTTTTTTTTGGAAACTTGAATTTATTGTAAAATTATTTAACTTACGTTTGATGTATGGAACTTACAGCACAGTTAAATACGTTCGGATTATTTAATTTGTAAAATTTTTTGTAGAATTTTTCATATTACGTTTTCGAAATAAAACCTTAATGTTCGTGTTAACAGCGACCGGCCTGGTTAAATTATTATACAACAACACGTCTTTAGGATCGACGAATATTTTGAACATTGCCGCTTGTTGGAACACCAACAGAATAAATATCCTAACCCTGAAATAGGAGTAGTATGCTATGTATTTCAAGTATTTATTTTTACCAACATATTTGATTAAAATTCACAATCTGAGTTAATTGAAGACGTTGTATTTTAACTAATTAAGGGGTGATTTATGTCGTCAATTGTTATTATTTTATTGTGCCACTGTCTATGCGTGAAGATAGGCAAATACTTACAATGACTTAGCATCAGGTGAATGAAGAATCATTTGTACATGTCCAAAAATACTAACCGGAACATAAAAAAAAAATTGGTTAATTAATACTAAATATTTTAAGCAATTTTTTTACTTCAATTTGACTGTTTATATATAGTATGAATGAAATTAAGGATTTATAATTAAGGATAATGGCGCAATCGTGTCGATTGAAGACCACCTTATGAAAAGTGGTCACTATCGACCACAGTCAACATCAATGTGCCACTAATTACATTAGTAGGCTCACACTTTAAATCGGAACAGAGATTGTATTTATATTTAACCACGTTTTTAGCGGGTTAATCTTGTGCTAAGGGTGTTAAAATGTTTGAAAAGTTACTTCGGGAACGTAATATAAGAATAACTGTACCTACTAAATAACAAATTAGTGTCTTCTACTAAACAATATAGATAACATTCGTTGTATACTGAATATTTAAATATAAGTTTAACACTTTTTTTATGAAACATGTTACCATAATAACTTTATTCATATTTGTTAAACAAAGGCTTCGACGCGACAAAATATTATCTACTACTTCACAGATATGTCTGCTTTACTATTTAAGGCGAGAGTTTGTGGCTCACAGGTGGTACCGAATGCCGCTGTGGTTTTGATATGTATAAGTATGCAAGTAAATTGTGGTCTGCCAATGCGACATAGAATTATGACCGATGTTAACACACATAATAATATAAAAAAGGACTAAAACATATGTAATATGTCATTGATTTATTTGTTTTTTTTTTTCATACGTACATTATATGAGAAAAAAAGCTACTTCAATTTTAGTAACTCAAATTACCTAATGATTATTGCGTAACAACTGACATGCCATAGTCAGTTACATACACACGTACATAATAGGTATTTATAGTAAAACTTCGATTGTCCGAAACAATTGGGTCTAAAACTAGTTCGAATAATTTAAATGCGGGTTTTATGGGATAAGATCATGGACAAAACCTTTTTTACATAAATGGAATACATATAAAAAGTCAAATGCTTTTCTTTTAGCATAAAGAAGTAGAGATGCGTTAAATTCAGTATTATAATTTCGATAGGATGTCCATTTTCTTCCACCGAAAGACGTTCTACATTGCCAATACAAAGTCACGTTATTTCAATGTGTTAATTTACTATAAATTAACTACCTAACCTATTTGCTATTTTAGATTATAATGTAGTACATTTCAAGTCGGTTTAGCCGTTCTACTTTGATTGAGTAAAAGACATCCAACCAACCAAAAATTCGCATTTACAGTATTTGTTTTACAAGGCTTGACACGGATGCATTGCCGATACTGAATTTACTACAGAATATCTTTACATGAAACGAACACAGTTTTTCAGTGATTAGACAAGAAACTGTCTATGTATATATTTAAAATCTATAATATCTTCCATATTATAAGGAACCTGAATGGTACACCTTTCGGACACGTTGACTATCATTGTTTTGTTTTGTTGTTGTTTATTTTTGTAGATTAAGTTAGTCAGTAGTTACAATAAGCTAATATGTTTTCTATTTTTGTTGTTTTTCTTTTTAAATTTTTTATACTTTTATTTTTTTTTATAATTGTGTCGTGTCCGAATAAATATTTTTTTCTTTCTTTCATATAGATCTATATTCAATGTACAATGTTTTTGCTTTGCAATTGCAATGTATTTTCAAAGCAAAAACATTGTTTATTGAATATAGATCTATATGAAAATAAGCCATTATTTAAGATTGTAAAATTAGCATGGTTATTTTATGACTACAGTTATTGAATACGGGATATTTAGCATGTTTTTTTTTTTTATTTAGTGGAGCTGAATATTTCGAATTTATCTAAGAATGCCTTGTATACGAGCTCCAAAAATAAAAATAAAAAATATATTTAATATATAATTAGATACATCATTATTTGTCAATTTTCCTCTGATATGTTTTGGATGTATAATGCATGTAAGCCTTTCTCTTGAATCACTCTATCTATTAAAAAAAACGTATGAAAATCCGTTGCATAGTTTGAAAGATTTAAGTACCTATACATAGGGACAAACAGACAGAAAGCGACTTTGATTCATATTATGTAATAAATGAGGTATTATCACTATGTCAATTATAATTTATATACGCTTTTGATATTGTATTCGCCTTTGTCTACTTATAATCTTCCGCATGCTCCATTTGCCTCTAATTTTATAAGTTTTGTTACAAAACTTAAAATAAATATATATTTATTTAAAACACAATAAAAAAGTTATGTAATGATATAATACACAAACTTTAAATAAAAGCACAAAATGAAAAACCTATTAAAATACTAAAAAACCTATTAAAGTACTGGATGAACTCCTAAGCTGGCCCGTGCGAAGCCGCGACGGGCAGCTATTTAGTGCACTGCGCATTCAATTATCTATTTTTATTTTACTATCACGTAGTTTATAATTTTATAATTTTAATTTTACCATTGTTTTACGGATATATGCTTTCTTTTATTATGTTAAAACATATTTCTAATGCTTTATCTAAATAATTTTTAATAAACTTTTAAAATTCTAGGCTTTGTTATAAAACATTCGGAGGTTACTTAGACGTAATTATAATTAATGTTCGCTGTTTCGTAGGTTTTGTTTAGCTTGTTGGGATTTATACTTTGTAATTAACGCGAGTCATTCAAGAGAATCCCTTACAATTTTTTTAAAGTGAAAGTAACTTTGCCTTTAGTTGTGAAGTGGGGATTATAAGTGTCTTGTACAATCAGCCCACTTATACATTTTTCCGTTCCGATTTGCCCTAGAAATAGATGTCAATTCTCTTAAATCGAAAACTTTAAACTTTGCATTTTGAATATTAATAAACAATTACATAATTAAATAAAAATGCATTACAAGAGCGATAAATTACCCTTATTTACACAAATCATTGCCTATGCTGATACTCAAGGCTCTACTAAGAATATTTTAAATCCGAATTGAATATTCATAACATAAACTTGATTTTTATCACCTATGCTGTTTGATGTGTTAAATTGCATTATGAAAAAAAAAACAATCGAAATAAATTATTATTAAATGTGCATATTTATTTAAAGTGTTTTGTAAACAAAATGCTTTTTTTTATGCTTAAATAATAAATTGTAACATGTAGTTATAGTTGTAAGTCTATGCATAATTGCGTTATACGTTTTATGTACTTCTACTTAAGCTAGGTTTCGAAATATTGCTTTAAAACATATATTTAAGCGCCATCTCTTACTCGAATGTGAAATATAAAGATTATTGTAAGCGAATTCTATTAGTTTTACTTTAACAGAGAATATAATATAATTACACGAAGTATCGTTTCATATATTACTGCAGTAAGTAACGATTATTATTACAAGGAAGATAGCGTAGTATTTAAAGAATAAAATGATAACATTTCAGTGTTTATTAGTTCATTTTTCAAAGTCTGTAATAGTAGTATTGCTATAACTAAAAATGGGACACTAAAATATTTTCCTCCTATTTATTGTATTTTAAATTTAAAGAGCTTGATTATTGTATATATTAAACCATTTATAAGTATGATATTTTAAAAGACACTAGAATTTTATAGTTTTTATGTAAAATATCATTAATTACGGTATGTTAAAAAGTGAATGCCTAAAGTACAGACGCCATGAAACGAGCTAGTACATCCTACGGCAGGTTTGTCAGATTATTGATGCGGTGGTTTGAATCACGTTTGAATTGAAGTGCTAAGCTGTGCATATAGTTTTATTGGTCCTAGATTAGCCCCAGTAAAAATAACTAATCTATGGACCTTTAAATTTTGTAGAATTATAGTGAAATAGGTGTGATAGTGTGCATAATAAGTAATCATGGTTTTGGCTGAAAGAAGTAACGATGTTCGAAACGGGAAGCGTTCGAGAGGGCCAAGCCCGAATGGTCACGGGAGCCCTGATTCTAGTTCTGAAGACGAAAACGGTAAGTTATTTTTGAATAAAAGTAATAAAAATATTTATGTATGAATTATAATATGGGGCTTCATACAGCATAATTTGGTACCTGTTTAAAGGTCTGTGCAGTGTTAGCATACGCTTTAATTTGACGCGTCAAGTTGTTTAATAAACAGCTTACATTTGTCTAATCGCCGTGGTGATTAATAACTAACAAACTCATATCATGCTTTATTTTTATGCTTCTCTTCATCTGCCTTCATGCTGCGCTCATCTCATCAACACATGTTACACCAAAACCAAGCAGTAGTGCCATTTGCAGCTGAAAAAATAAGAGTGGGGCGTGATTACCAGGCAGTGTGTCCTGAGTTGGAACCCTTGGAGCAAAGGAAACCTGATCAAATATCAGACAGAGCTTTACTTGTTTGGTCACCAACTTCTGATATATCAGACATTAAATGTAAGTAAAATTCCCTAGGCACTAATAACTCGTTACAATTATTAGTATTTTTTATTATTATTATTTTATTTTTTTTAGTGGATGAGTATATTACTATAGCAAAAGAAAAATATGGTTATAATGGCGAACAGGCACTTGGTATGTTGTTCTGGCATAAACATGATCTCAATCGAGCTTCCATGGACCTCGCTAATTTTACACCATTTCCTGATGAATGGACAGTTGAGGACAAAGTGCTGTTTGAACAAGCTTTTCAGTTCCATGGCAAAAGTTTTCACAGAATAAGACAAATGGTTAGTAATCATGACATATTGTATATTAGTGAAGTGTTTCATTTATTCTCTAAACTAATTTGTATTCTCATTATAGTTGCCAGACAAGTCAATTGCATCACTAGTAAAATATTATTATTCTTGGAAAAAGACAAGAGCTCGTACATCTTTGATGGATGTCGTGAGTGAAGGTCGTAATCCTACGGGCTCTGGAAGTGGGAAGAGGGAATCAGGAGCGGGTTCAGAACCGGGTGGTTCTGATAAAGATTCCGATAATGATGAAAAGGTATGTATGTTTCCATCCCATTGTTATCGTTTGTATTGCTTTTGTTAAATGTTTGTTCTTTGTCATTTAGTATGCAGATTTATCATTATTTTTTCATAAAAGTAAATTGAAGACTTCCTTTGTTTGCAATTTCAAACAGTGTATCTGGATTGTCCAATGATTATTTCCTATAGAAATAAAGTCATTGGTTGCTTAGTAAATAGAAATGCAGAGTAGATATAATATCGGTTACGAATAGTTTACATTCATTGAAGCATTACATTAAATACACAAAACTTACAAGACTGAGATAAAATCTCTAAGTTAATTCCACTGTTGTTCAACAAAAATAATGTCAATCAACTGAGTATATTTAAAATAGAAGCCTGGGTAGCGCATATTTTGGATGTAATATATGTTGGTAATGACAGAAGTGGACTTTACATCGTGGTATAGTCCGCGGAGGGAAGCCTCTGCCGGGCGGCGGGCCCTCGCTTCGCGCCGGCCAGCAAGGCGAGGTGGGTTCGTCGCTCCCCCACTAAGCGTATGACCATGTTGCTACAATAACTGGATGTTAAATGTCTTCTTCCATTCTATTCACTATTATCTGTTATTGGTGTGTTGTCATTCATAATTTGATGTTTGTCAGAATTCCTTGTGAAGGTTCTCGAAATTCCTGGACTCCCAAATGTACTCTTACCGCCAAGCTGCTGTATCATCGCACTATTGTAGTCATAGAGTATCTTTTGTTTGCATTTGTTTGTTTTGCGACAGCATCTGCTTCATGTGTCATATCATACCAAAATTTTCATTATACTCATTAAGGAGAAAACAAGTTATTTGAACCATAGTAAGTTTAAATCATCTTGTATTTGAGGAAACCTGATGCATTCTTATACAATACATTTTTAGTAAAGAACATATTTATTATAAAAGAATACATGATAAATATCTATATACTTCTATAATACCTCATTAGAAACCTAGTTCAAATAGCTACTTTACATTATTTTCATGATTGAATTTTTTAATTTGCTGCTTTAGACTATGCTTATTTTTTAGTTTAACTGCTCTGCATTTTTATCTACAAACAGACTATTATATCATATTCATATGTTCATTTATAACAAATCAGTTTCATGATGTGTCACAAAAACAAATATGTAATCTTCTGTTTTCGATAGACAATATAGAAATAAAATAAACATATAAATGTTAAAAAATATATATTATTTTGTAATGTGATAAGTCCGTAAAACAGGAGAATGCTGCTGTAATTTAAATTAAAATAAATGAAATGAAAGTAATGGCACATACTTTGTTAATCTTTAAGCACGATGCCATGTGCTCATTATACTTAGCCTCGTAAGAACTACTAATTTAGCACTCCTACCCGTTCCTCATTCACCCGTCAAGTGTTCCCGCATGCTTCCTTTAACAGCCCCCAAAATTTTTTTTTGTTGTAAATGTGTGCAGAATATCGTTTTATATTCTAAATGAAGGGTTTTTAAAAGAAGTGTGTGAGGAGTTTCAGCTCAGTTTGGTTAGGTTAGATTAGGTCAGGTAGCAGGATAGTAAAATATTGATTGGGGTTTAGGGCGAGGGCGGCGGCGAAGCGGGCAAGTGGTGCACCGTCTGCGGCATTCTGTGCTCGCAGACCACGCCGCACAACTCGCACAAGTTGTGCCAGGCATGCCTCGTGCACGCCAGGTCGGTAAACAAACAACATTCACTTTGAAATCTAAATCCATCATCATCTTACGCGAGTAATGTTTTATTGTTACGAGTCAATGTAAAGACTTTAAAATTGTTCTACTACTGCTAACTCTAAAAGAAATACTGGTGCCGCGGTCGTGTATTTTGTTAGTCGAGTTAATGATTTTTTTTATAAATTCGTCATTTTTTCAATTTGGTTTCCGATTTCTTATTATTTTGAATTAGTAGTTCTATTAACTAATTGGCCGCCAGGCTCACTAATCGTTACATTTACGAAGAATAAATTAACGATTAACCGATTTAAGTCGCTATGTCTATATGCGAGGAAAACTAATGGTATAACGACTGTTAAAAGATTCATACGATTCCTAAAATGACACGACATTCACTTGCATTATAAATTAAATTGGCGAATATTTCTGGCAATCACTCGTAGATATTGCATGAAAGTATAGTAGGTCGGTGGCAGGGATTTGATTGTTTGAACGTTCGCGGTGATGTGACAGACGCACCGGCACGATGAGACCGCTGTGTGGGCCGTCGGGGCGTCGCGGGCCCGGCTCTAAACAGCAGCGGTACAAGCACCGCCTGCCGCGAGGCATTTACATCAATCACGACGATCTCGTGGCCATGGCCACCGGCCCGCAGCCCGGCGACCCCTCGCAGCCCGGCCTTGTCAATCAGGGGGAGGCTATGCTCAAAGCCATGGACAGAGAGATTATCTCGCTCAAGAGACAAGTAAGATGCAACCCGCCATCCATGACGCTATGTAGTTTACACATTCTCACCCTTACGTTGTCACCGACGCTTAGCTTGACATTGACCGAGACTGAAATTGTTGTTCGTTTATCTAACATGGATGTTACTAATGATTTGTGTGATGTAATGTGGAGAATGTGACCTTGAATCAGATTACTATCGATTGTTGTAGATTTATTTTTTTCAACAATATATTGCATTAGGCGACTTAACAAAATGTATTCTGCACACATGCCCTCATACTTTCTTTTGGTTGTTGTTGAATAGCTTTAAAACGAAACGTTCTCGTTGAATGCAGTGAGAGTCCTGCGAATGATTAGTGTTATTTTGGATAATCCAGATATGCACACCCCGATCCTGCCTAGCATTTAGCCAATTTTAATGAATTGATTGCTTGCGTTTTTATGCAAGGGCGAAATTTTATAGAATTTTTTGAATGCAGGTTCAACAAAATAAACAGCAGTTGAGTGCTATGAAACGCAAAGTGGGAGATGCAGGCGTAGAGGAGCTGCGACCCGGCGAACCGCCCGCAAAGATTAATTCGCGCTGGACTAATGACGAATTACTGATGGCAGTCACGGCTGTCAGAAAATATGGTATGTTGAGCCTCTGTTCTAAGCTTTTAAGATTTTGTCTTGTTTGTTCTTTGGTCTAGATTAACGATTAGTTGCTGCATTTTGTTATGAATTACTTTTCTATATTATTGATTGTTCATAGGGGTTCATTACGTATTCAATTTACAGGTAAAGATTTCCAAGCTATTGCTGAAACACTGGGCACTAAGACAGAAGCACACATCCGCACGTTCTTTATTTCCTATCGCCGTCGATATAATCTAGACGCGGTACTACGCGAGCACGAAGCTGACCGCGGGAGCGCTAATCACATACAAGCTGGTATATATTTATTATTATTTATCTAAAATTTTTATATTATAGCTGAACAAACATTAAGACATAAAGTATATATATATCATATTAAATCTAAGAAATACTCTGACATAACAATCATATTGAGACATTAAGTATTTGATGTTTCTAGAGGTGAAATGGTATAGTAACAGCCTGTAAACAACCCACAGCTGGACTAAGGGTTTGTCTCCATTTTTTGGGAGATGGTTAGAGATTTATTCTATCATATTACTCTTAGGCGCCCCATACACCTACAATAATATTGCACAATATATCTTGCATGCACACTATTATTGAACGTTTAGGGATAGTATTGAAATATTGCACAATGATTGAACAAAAGATTGAGCGAGCTTAATTTTTATTGTGCAATAACATTGCGCACATCGATCACTCACGGTTTTATTTATCAAAGAGTTTACTAATTATAACAATTCTTGCAATGTCCATTCTCCAAATCGTTTTCTTCATTTAAGGCTAAGTCGTTTAAAAGCCCTTCATGAGTGTAAACTGGCTTTCTTTACAACCGTTAAAGAATGGTTTACCCATATACGATTTTTCTTTCTATTCACCAAAATTACCAGCGCGGTATATCGTCAGACATGTTGCTCGCACGAAAATATTGTTCAGACTGGTTTGTCAATTTTATTGAGAGAATTTATTGAACGTTTGGAATCAAAGGGTTTATTCAATATTATTGCACAATTAAAGGATTGCACAATATTATTTTAGATGTATGGGGCGCCTAATATGGATACCCAAAATGTACTGAAAATTTGGTAACTATGTTTTACTCCATTGAGTAGATAAATTATAATCCCAATTTAAGCAAGTTCAGTGGTGTTTGCAGGGGGTTAAATCTGCAAGCTTCTCATATATCTTAGCTTGGTGATGATATAATAATATCATCCATATTTTATTTTATAAGTCATACAGATTTATTAAATAAAATATGGATTTTTAATGACAGTCTTGTTTCATTTAGCAGGTACAACAAGCACAGAATCTACTGACAATGATGTAGATAACAGTAATGCCAACAATGGTACAGGTTCTCCGCAAACAAATACAAAGGATGAGAAAGTGAGTCACAGTTAATAATATTAATAAATATTTACCTCTTAACTTTTATTACTGTCGAGTACAAGCTTGATGATAAAATAACCAATTTTTACCAATTATGTTTGTGAGATTCTCTGTTAAGAATTGCTTAGTGATGACGTGGTATGATATACAGTCTGAAAAACTAGCAAGGACCTTTCAGTGGTTTCAAGTTATTAAAGTAAGTAAAGTAAAAGTAACAGCCTGTAAATTTCCCACTGCTGAGATAAGGCCTCCTCTTCCATCAAGGAGAGGGTTTAGAACATATTCCACCACGCTGTTCCAATGCGGGTTGGTGGAATGCACATGTGGCAGAATTTCGATGAAATTAGACACATGCAGGTTTCCTCACGATGTTTTCCTTCACCGCCGAGCACGAAATGAATTATAAACACAAATTAAGCACATATATATAGCGGTGCTTGCCTGGGTTTGAACCCGCAATCATCGGTTAAGATGCACGCGTTCTAACCACTGGGCCATCTCAGCTCTTCAAGTTATTAATTATGATTATATTTTCAGACCGAAGTGGACAGCGAGGGCGTCGCCATTGGCGCGTCTGCGGAGCAAGGCGGCCCGCCCACCACGCCGCCCAAGCACAAGCCGAGCAAGTGATGCCGCCCGCCGCGACCTCGCCCGCAGCGCCGCGCACACACGTAGCCTCATCTCCGGACACTATCATCACAGCGTACAGAAACACTACGAGTGGGCCATCACCTTTATAGAAACACTACGAGTGGGCCATCACCTTTACAGAAACACTACGAGTGGGCCATCACCTTTACAGAAACACTACGAGTGGGCCATCACCTTTGAAATCACGCAAAATGCGGCAGGGTTGTCACAGGGTTGTAGGTTTTCTTTACGCTGTGCTAACGTCATCTATAATGGTCACTTGACTGTGGAACTAATCCAATTTATACATTTAGTATAAAAAATGTGCATTATGGTAAATATTTATCGACAAAAAAAAAACCGAAAATGCTTTATGCTTTCTTAAAATAGTTGAGTATGGTTTAAACACGATTAATGTTTTATCACATCATTAGCAAAAACAACTTAATATGGCTAGTGTGTTAAGGGCTAGATTTATATATCATTCAATCATAAAAATCTGACACACCCTTAAAGTCATAGATCATCTGTGTCAGAAAATAAAATGTACTATACACATGTACTCGTACATTTTATTTTCTCTATAATATATTTTATGAAAATAATTTATTCAGAGCAGTCAATAACAGTAATTTGATGACTTTGATCTTCTATATATCTATCTGTATATTAAGTATTTACTCGAATATAAGAAGTTTCCAGGCGTACTGATCATATTGAGTTGTTTATAACAAAGGAATAATTTGCATTACATAATCGTTATCTTTCATGTTGAATGAGTTATCGTCAAAACAACATTTTTAAAAGTGTGTGTCTTATACATATTACAATGAATGAGATGATAGATGCAGAAACTAATAACTATGAGTTAAATTCTAAATGGATATATACATCAGCACTATGTCTTGACTTTTTAAACAATGAATATTTGTTACACGATGTAGATAATAATAATTAAAATAATTATTCACTAAATTTATCAGAAATTTTGTGCGTAATTGTTTTATTTCAGAAGTTGCAATGAATATATCTTTAAAATAATTCTTATTTATTTGACGAAATTAATTTTGAAGAGTCGACATATATAAAGCTGAAAGTGAGGTTAGTTTCAATAACTATATGATTTATAGTACATTCAATTTCGTCCACTAGATAATTTATTATAAGACAAACCAATTAACATATTGGATACAAAGCATTTAGTTTTAAATGTTTTAATTGAACAGTAGATATTGTTTATTTATAAATAGTGGCATTGATTTAATGAGATTTGGGACAGATTATTTTAAAATGCCTATAATTTTTGTAAATGTACAAATTATGACAAAATTTAAGAGAGAGTAGCACATGACTAATTATGTCTCAAATATTTTAAAAATTAGGATTATTTCAAAGAATATCAAATCAGGTTTGCTATGTAATGGAAGTCGTGAAATTAGTGGAGATGGTATACGCTTTAGGAATGGATTAAGGACTTGTAAATATAGATTACATTAATTAATTAAAGCCATTATATATGATAGTTGAATGGTTAATGGTTAAGGAGTTTACCGTTAAGCAATACTTTACTTTACTAGAGTGTAATGGATAAGTTGAAGAATATTAATTATTTAAATCGATATTACGAGGTTTCTTACAATACTTTAATGTATGTATTTTTATGTTAAATGACCATAAACCAGCAATAAATTAGAATAAATGAAATCATTTTTATGGAAATTCACTATAATTGTGTATATATAATTTTATATTATAAATACACATTTATATCATGATCCATTAAAATGAAATAAAAATAATTTTCTGGTTCAATAGAAATGTACAGATTGTACAAGTGTATTGTATATAGATATGTGTATAATGAATAAACTGTATAATATAGACATAGGCCTTCATTATAGTACATAATAATGCTTTTATTGTAGAAAATATCAATAGGTCTTTCTATAGAGAAAACTGAGCGACTGTAACCTTGTAATCTTTATCAGAGATCTCCACAAGTTTGCCTCATGCTTTTTTTTTAAATAAAACAAAGTAAATAAAAACAGTTTGTGACTGTAGCAGGGTTGCGATAAAGGCGATTTTGAACTGTCAAAATCAATTATGATTTCATGCTTAGTGCTAGTATAAGTATTATGTTACCTTTCTACAAAAATATTGTAAAGTGTATAGTTGACAAAAAATGTAATGTCAACAAAGCTACTTGAGATTTTGTGTAATAGTTGGTGGTTTAAATATAACAAACAGTTGCTAACACGTTAATTGTCAACTATTTCAACGAAAACGCTTCGTTACTAATACCGGAGAAATATGAAATACAAATAACTAATTAATAGTATTTCTAATATCTTTACCAATTGTGTTTGTTGATGTTTATGAAGATAGTATTAATTTTAATACTTGCAGTTATTGCGTAGGTTTGAAAACTTCTACTACGAAGTCTAACATAGATGCTAATTATATTAGTGTGATTTTTATACATTCTAAAGTTGATTAGTTTAATATATAAAGAATCATAAAATAAGGTACATTTTGATCCGTAACCCACTTGCCTTAATCACACACCTCACATATACTCGCATGCTTAAAGTAATTTATAATATATTTAAGTAATATTTAATATCAATTTTCTAAAATTTTAAAATATTGTCTGTAAAGTTTTTAAGTGGTAGCTAGAATTTTTCATGTCGTATATCATTTGAAATAAGTCCAATTATTCTGAGTTCTTTAGTTAAGTTAAAATGATACACATATTTCATATAGTAAGATTTTATTCGACAAAACACAGTTACAAAAAAAAAATTAAATTGAATTTTTTCCAATTACAAATTGATACCGAAATTTGTAATATACTAAATAAAGCTATATATAATTTAAGCTAAATGATTTGATATAATCTAATGAAAGTGTTGCCATACAAATAAATAGTTATTCCATTTGATTTAGATGGCATATATGTTAATGATTTCACATTTAACTTAATAAAAACATGACAGCTTTTAAAAAAAAAACCGCTCCTTACTCCATAATTGAATTTTGTCCTTATATAATAGATTAATTTAATTCTTAGGTACTGAAAATATAGATGATAAATATTGAATATTGATGATATTTTTGTACACCTAAAAGACATGTCATTTCATACAAAACTTACGATAACATTGAGATTTAAATTTTAGCTTAGATTTTAAGTTCGTTTTAATGATCACATTATTGGATTACAATACGTTTACGTTAGAAGCATAATCTTTACTAGTTTTAATATTCTTACATCACTGATAAGATGATTGGTTTTAAGCCGAGAATGTGGTTACCATATACAGAATTTGTATTCATTCTGATTTATATTACGTTTGTATATAAGTACTTTGTATGAGTATGAAAATCAATTTCTTATTTTTCAAACGCTTCTAAATTAATTTTGGTATCGATAAATAAACTGGTATTTCTTTATGTACATTCATAATATTCCGCCTAACATTGCGTGAAGCAATATTTTTAATTCTTATTTGTATATTATTTACGTGTAAGTTTTTACGTCTTATTGTAATATGTCGGGGACATATCGAGCGAATTCTTGAGAAAATTGTAATAATCTGATAATAAAAAATAGGTAAATCTGACTTGGTGTAATTTAAATAATTATCTTGATCTTTCATTTCAGTAAAAATAGTAACGCCTGTTATAATATTATTGGATAAGGAAATACTTTTAATATTTCGATTTTTTTTTAAATTAATATTTCGTAAAAGTTAGTCAAAAGTAGTTTAATTTTATTTTAGCGATAACTATAATTTATGTTTTATTTTTAAGATTTTGGTTGGGTGAATGGGTGAATGGGTTTCTTTTCCTTTCGGAACATTGTAAATATAAAATAATTATCGTAATCATGTGCCTCACGGGCACGGACCGTTGGTCTCTGACGACATTAGTTGAAATTAAGTTTATTTCAAATGGCACACGCAAACCTAATCGCTCCAAAGAAATCCACAGAATGAAGTCATCTTATTTATTGATGCTAATTAGAACTAGTAGAAAATTTTGTTACAGAATTAAATTATTTTTATTAGAATATTATGTGTTCTGTATATTAAGCATATTGATCAGTTTTAGTTATTAAATGTTCTTTTAATTCTTAAGTGTAAGCTCAAAACATCTGTTTGCGACTCTGTCCGGGCAGTGCTTTTATCGATTTATTATTTTCTATGAATTTCTAACATTCGTAATGTTTCAATTTAAGTATATTAAATAAACATAAGTCTGTATGAATATGGGTTTTTTCTTTATAATAAAACCATCCTTTACCATCTTCAGCAGTGCAGTGCTATTCTGTGAGAGCTTGCTTAGTATCACTTCGTAACTCAATGAAATGCTTGAAATCGTGAAGCTTAAGCAGCACTTAAGCTGTGAGAAGTTATTTTAATATATGATTCTAGGTCCTATACTTATTCCAGGCAATGTTGCAAATCACATTCTTCTTATATATGACTTCGTTATCGTGTTCGGACGTGAGTTTCGAGTTAGTTCTTACAGATTCGCTTCTTAAGATTAATAATTGCAACATTTGTATCCATACATTATACTGAATATAATTATATTGAATGTACAGATTTTTTACTGCTGTCTAAAGAGTTTTAAATAGAATATTTATAATAGTTTCTAAAATAATATAATGTCACTTTGAATGGTTCTTTGCTTGTAATTCTTAAATGTCAAGATTATTTCCTAAAAAGTTTTTAGAATATAAAAAATAGTTTTAAAATAATAATTGTATAGGATATATAGGATTAATTTGATTGAAATTTGTAGATAAATCAATTATACCTCAAGCATGGTGTCTAGGATTCTACGCGCAACACCTCTAGGGCGATTGCGACTCGCATTGATAGAAGATGCTCCATCAATAATGCCTCTTGTTACTGAATCTATGTCGAAGAATTTTCGTGTTTGCGAACAATCGGATATCGTGTATCTTATGTGAGTGCAACATAATATAAAAGAAATTAAATATGAAGTTGAATCATAGTTCATTTTGTGATTATACTCAAGTGATGTCAACTAAGGATGCTCCCGACTCCACGCAATAGGTGGAGAGAGCGTTCAATAAAAAAAATACGCTGAATTTGTAAATAAATAAAACATGTTTTTTACATATTTCAATTATTCTAAAATATTAAAACATAATGTTATATACATTTGAACGAGGATTTTATATGCATTTAAGAAAAACTATTTTACTATTATTATAATGCTTCTAAAAAAAACAAATAATGTAGAATATTTATTATCTATACGTAACTCACTTTAGATACAGATTTTTAAATTTATTAACTAACCTCATATTTTAGCGAAACTTGTATTTTATCGATATGCCAGTTGGATCTAAACGAAACAATCGTCGGCTTTTTAGTATTGAAAGATTATCCTTTAGCACCTTCGGTTAACCCAGGCGCTTGGGAAGATTTTGTTTGGACCAAGTTCAAGTATGAATATAACAATTAATTTTATAATTAGCAATTATTATTATTCGAAAATGGACATAATTTTTGAAAATTACTGTAGTGAAAACTGCCTTTATGAAAAAAATTATGTTTGTTTACATTTTTAGGAATATATTACTAGTAAAAATGTAAAGTTAAAAAAAATGTTCGTTTTAAGACTTGTAATTAGCTCCAAACCTTCACCTCCAAAAGCAAGAAGTACTTAATACATAATTTTAGTCATTAAAAAGCTGTAACTATATATCCTTACGTAACTAAAGTACTAATAGATCCACCTAATAATATTTTTGTTTAAATATCATAATTTTATTATGAATGTATTACTATTAGGGCTATAGAATTAAAAGCCAGGAATACACTCTTCATACATATGTTATGCTGGAACCCAGTTTACGCTCGCGAAGTGGTCGATAACATGCTGAAGTCCGTATTCATGCACGATCCTTATCTACAATACATTGGAATGATGAAACCATTGATTGACTATCAACGTAAGTCTCAATTACGTAAACATTTCAATTTTATACAGGCCCAATTTAAGGGCGGTAATCTTTCTCAATAGAGCCTAGCCAAATACCACAAACATTGAACACTACGGTTCGTTCTTGGGTGCATTCTTTAATTCCTCTGTAAGCCTTTGGCATGGCAGTTCGGTGTGATCAGATATATATCAGAAGCAGCAGCAATTTTTCAATTACGCCCATTCAGAGACCCGAGACTGAAACACCCCCAACTTACTATTTCCAAATTCCAATAATCTCTAAAATCTGTCAATAATTTTCTTTGTAAGTTATATAATTATTCAAAATTCAAGAAGGTTTTGCCTAAAATTGATTTTTCGTGTTAAATTAGAGTATGCTTAAAATCCCAATATATTTTATATTAAGTTTTAAAATAATATTTTTAGTATTAGTACCGGGTCAGTCACGTTCTGAAGCTTCGTTTAAGCGAACACAGGCTATAGAACGAGGTGTTCCCGGTGATCAGCTCCCCTCATTATGGGTAGCTGAGCGACGAGAAGTTAGCCCTAGATTGAGGATTCGTCGAGCAGTGTTAGATTTTATTATTATTTTTCTTTTTTATCTGTTTTATGTAACTGCCTAATTACTTGATAATTACTAGTAATTTAGTAATTGGTACAGTTGTTATCTAATTTGTTCAATTTGGCCTATCTTCTTAGTGCTCTAGAATAGATGTAATATAATGAAATTGTTTTGGAAGGTACTGATCCCTAAGCAAGGGTTTTTCTAGTTATAGGATCAGGGTTCCAGTGATTTTTTCTGAGACTGACTTTTGCAACTAAATATTTATTCTTTTAACGAGCAAGGGTCGATATAGGTTTATTTTCCTTGCTGTTGTGCTGTTGTTAGGAAATTATAAAAATGTAATAATATAGTAGTTAGTTCCGTATGATTATATAATTAAGACTCTTTTTAAATTTTCTTGAAATTACTTATTTATGAATAACTATATTTACTTGTAAATAGCGAAGAAGATAACGATGATTTAGTGCCAATAATAGAGCGTCACTCGACACGTCTGCGAGAACTCTACGGCGACTTCTACATCAGCGAGCTTATATCGAGACATCCGGAGTCTGAACGAGTGTTGCTTGTTTGTGAGGCATGTGCTAATCTTATTTAACTTTCTTTTTTGTTGTTGTAGCCTGGTGGATAGTAACATAGAAGTTTGCCTTTTATCAAAAACAGGTTAGCTAAGATTTTTAAATTAAAATGACGATTGTGTTTTTGCCAGCTTTCCTTGTTCAGTAGGTATTTGTAGTTTTGATTAATATAAATTTCTATAAATTGTGATGGAAAATAAAAATATGTTCGGTGTTTCTAAATTGCAACAGCACAAAGAGTTGGCAGTGGGTGTTATGTGTCTTAACACTCAGATAAACTACGAGGCTCTGGAAGAGAGCTTTGAGCTTTCTTCATTTTCCGGCCTTCGACATCTTGATAGGCCACCGAAGCCTCGAGAACGTGATTCCGCTATTAGGTAAATATAAGGAACGATTGAACATGTGTAATGTATTTAATTAAGTGAGCAAAATAATAATCAAATATTTGAAGCAAAATATCGCACGTCAGCTTCTTCACAGGAACTGGGATTGTCTTAGAATCTAAGCAGGAGTCTAGTACTGATATTGCAACGAAAGACACAAAGTCCAGGGTAATTCGTTTTATTTTAAATAGTGATATAAATGTATTTAAAGTGTTTCCATTTGGAATTTATTGCAATGTCTAAAGAGTATAATTTCGAAATCCAAGTGTTTGTAAATTTCAATGTCTTGCTGTTGAAAACTTGGTGACGTGCCATTTTGTATTGGATTCAAAATTGTGTCCGCGTATATGGCAAATTATATAAATCGACTCTTAAACAATTTATACTTAGCGCGTAATTGTATAATTAACATTCGTACTACTTACAAATTCTCAATATTTTAAATACAAAATTACACGTGAAAATATTTGTATTGACTTTTTGTAAGAAAGTAAATACAGGCAGAAAATCGTACACAGATATTTTTAAGGAGCAAACCATCTTTTTTTTTGAACTGCTTGTTTTACAATAGTCATGATAATTGGTTTAAAGTTACGTTGAATGTTGTGCTGCAGCGCCGTTTACAACATAACGCATGATATTTATTTTAGGTTACTTGGGTTTTTGAGGAAGATGCTTTTAATGATCTTCACAAAGAGGCAGACACAAAGGCTCGTTCACATCAGATCCCTTACACACAACTAGACATCCTCCAGCTTTTGGAAGACGAGGAAGATGAACTGGAGTACGATATTGTGAACATTGACACGGACTTGTTAAGATTGCCGCGTCTCTTCATGAACGAAGACTTTGAAGAAAAGAAACAAAGGTGAGTTATACTTAAAAGTGGAATAGTTATTGATGCGTCTGAGGTTTAAGTTTTATGTATGTTGGGGGAATTGTAAGAGATATGTAATTATGCTTTATCATCTCCACAGAGTAGTCTCGTGGTTAACAGTGTAATGGTGCTATATTTGTTACACTGTGACCGCGACCTTGTACGCGTTTAAATTTAACAATAAATAAAATTATTGTAGCCTAAGTTACTCCTTATTATATCAGTTATCAGCCGTTAGCCGTTCCAGAGGTTAGCCGGAACAAACAGACAAAAATTGTATAGAGTGTTATTTTGATATATGTACTGTGTATACATACATATACATTGAGTAAAAAAGGGCAATTTTAATATTACAAACAAACGCTCCAATTTTATCATTAGTATGATAAAATTGGAGCGTTTGTTTGTAATATTAAAATTGCCCTTTTTTACTTTTTATATTTTATTTTTAGACTAGCTTTTGCCCGCGACTTCGTCCGCGTGGAATAGTGACTTCCGGCAGAAAAGTATAGATAGCTGTGCCTGTGACTTCGTCAACGTGTAACTCCTTGTGTGTTATTAAATTAAAATGTATTGGTAATATTATTTTCATCACGTTCACATGGGGCTTAAGTACCTATAGAACCAAAATACTTTAGCGCAAAGCTTCCGGGTAAACTATATTGAAAGTTGACCCGTCCGGCACGTGAACATAAAGATTTCTAGAACTGCTAACACGGGAAAGAGCAACGTATAACTGACCATGAGAGAAACAACTGACACCGAGATCTACTCCGGCAACATGAAAAGTCTGCCCTTGAGCCTTATTAATTGTCATTGCATAACACACCGAAACTGGGAATTGCGTCCTTTTAAATTGGAATGGAAAATTATTTGGTATTAAGGGTATTCTGGGAACAAAGACGGTTTCTCCTGCACCGCAACCTGTTAAAATTTGAGCCTCGATTATATTTTGTTGCAACTGGGTTACTTTTAGTCGAGTTCCATTGCAAAGTTTTGGTGGTCTTAAATTTCGGAGTAGAATAATCGGAATGCCAATTTTTAAACAAATTTCGTGAATGAGAAAACAAAGTCCGGGCATATTTAAAGAATTTAAAAATTCTATCGGGTAATTAATAGTTTCTTGTTCATCGACCATTCTATTTATTGATCTATAAACTTTGCTTTCCCCCTGTATGTTCGACAGTATTTTGTTATTAATCTCAGTTGCCTGATCATTGCGAGGAGTTAAAATAGATCTTTCGCATAGCCAAGAATTGTCCCTATTCAATATATTTGTTACTTCACCGTAAACTGACGATATAAGATGTGATTGAGATTGCACTATACAACATAATTCAGGCGTCAGAATAAGTTTTCCTTGGTGTAGTTGTGGATAGGTACCTTCACCAATCTTTAATAATGTATCAGAAAATTGACTATCATCCGGGTTATCTCCAGTTCTCACTCGCATGTTTATAGTCAAATGCACCGACTGTATATCACGCCACAAATAAGAGCTTTTCAGGCAAGCCCTAACCTCATCAGCTCGGGTTCCCCGTGGTATTACCGGTAAGGTTTGTCGGAAATCACCACAAAATAAAACCGTGATACTGCCCATTGGTCGATCATTTTGTCTTATATCCCTTAAAGTTCTATCTACTGCTTCTACTGCTTTTCGATGGGCCATCGTACATTCATCCCATATGATTAAATTACACTCGCGTAATACCTTAGCTTTGTCACTATTTCTTGAAATACTACAGGTTGGACTTTCCGTGCAATCTAAATCAATTGGTATTTTGAACATTGTGTGAGCCGTTTTACCTCCTGGTAGCAATGTTGCAGCTATCCCGGATGAAGCTACGGCAAGAGCTATTTTACGTTGATTTCGAACATAAGCCAATATTAATTTAGTCAAAAAGGTCTTTCCAGTTCCTCCAGGTGCATCTAAAAACCATATTGTTCCCAAATTATTTTGGACACTTCTGCACAAGCGATCATAAACTGAACGTTGTTCTGCAGTCATTATTGGGATACCGTTTTCTAATGTTGTCAGCAGTTCCATTAAGTTGTAGCTAATCTCTGCGGAATATTCCCTATTAGTTACTTCTCCGACTGAGGTTGGTGTTGGCAAACCATATTCACATAGTGATTTACCGCCAACTGCTGTTAACTCATCCTGAAGAGCTAATAAGCACTGATTTATGGCAAGATCACGGAAATTATCATTAGTTGTGCCTTCATCGTTGTTAGATATATTTCTAAGAAAGTCTTCTGAAAATTTGTTTTTATATTTTTCCCATAATTGTACAGCATCTGACAAATTACAAAATGTGAGTAATGTTACAAATAAATTACGTAACCGTCTTGGATTATCACTAACACAGGATTCTGCTAAAGCGTCATCCCAATGCTGATCATTTTCTAGCAAATGACGCGCTTGGCAAGCTGCATGATAAGTGGGAAAAACAACATCGTCTACTTTTCTCAAATCTATAAATGAGGTTGGTCCTCGCACAGTATGTAATAATAATCGCAAATAGAAACACTCAGCGTTGTTAGGATGAACGGCGTATACTCTGCCAAGAACATGTTCTTTGAAAATACCTGACTCACCATCTACAGGCCTGCCACGGCGTCTTCGATTAAAGACACCTCGTTGCTTATCGTAGGTATAATACGATGGAACTTCCTCATATAAAAGAGATTTTGCAAAATCATCAGTTTGGCAAAGTCGAAAGAATGCTAATAAAGTTGTTTGTCTAGGGTTCTCTAACCGTTCTGTGACATTTTCGGCGTTGAAATATATACATGTTCATCTTGAAGGTATATGAAATATATATACCTTCAAGATGAACATCCAGATGAGTCACAGGTGGAAATCTTTCATGAATGTTGAAACTTAAGATCCGCCACACAGCTTCTGAAGAACTTATATATCTGCCTGACTGATATCTTGTAACTTCATCATGTTCATTTCTCAAAGCAAATGTAGCTTGGTCACTGCCCTTATTAATGTACTTACAAATATATTTTATTGACTCTACACTATTACACATTTCAACATTTATGTGAGCTTGAAATGCTCTGGACAACACAGGAGAATACGGAACGACCCACCTATTGCCTAAAATAACCTGTTGTCCAGATACTCGCTTTTCAACAGTGAAACCACCAGTATCTCTTGAACGGCGACGATATAATGGGTATCCATCATGTCCTGTTACAGTTTCATCCACTAAGGCTTTTGGATATCTTTTAGTGCAACGACCGTCTTGCATGCAAGGAGAATTTCCGTTAAATACACCACATGGACCATGTATCATATGAGATTTAACAATGTCGTATAACTCAGGATCTGCAATCGGACTTGGAATTTCAGCACTGATTAAACTGTCTACATCATTAGGTCGAACCTTATCTTTTAACCAAACCAGGATATGTGCGTGGGGTAAGCCGCGTTTTTGCCATTCAACACTATACATGTAACATAATACTTCTCCAAAAATGTTATCTTTGGTAAGTAGATCTATCATTGATTTTAATTTTAAATGAAAAACTCTTGCGATGATATCATGACGGTCATGCGGTGCTTGACCCTCAAGAAGCTCCCGAGTGATTTCATCCCACTTAGGATTGGTAGTTACAGTAATAAATAAGTCGGGACGTCCATATTTTCTCACGTAACAAAAAGCATCTTGAGTACGTTCGTGCATGTAGCGTGGACCACCAGTAAAAGAAGAGGGCAAAATAACTAAACGGCCCATATTCACCGTATCATTATCTTGCTGCATGGCGTCGCGAAGGTGCACGTATTCTTCAGCGCGCAGCTGCCTTTGATTAGATCGTATGTAAACTAATCTTTCGGTTTCAATTTTTGCGTACATGTCTACAATAAACTGATTGAATAAGCCACGAAAACGTTGCAAGTATACAAACCTATTCCGTCTTACTTGCAAGTGGTAACAGTAAAATTGAAGGCATGAAATCTTTTTATTATAAATAGGTGCGCCTGTACGCGGATCAGTTTGGTATAAAGCAAAATTATAACCATCTTCCCCTCGACAATATATCAAAGGATATTGCAAACTGTCGTAAGCTCTGTGGGTTTCGTAAATACGTTGCAAACGATTGTCTCTAGAACGGATAACGATATCACGCCTATCACATTCCTGGTCGACCAATACCACAGCAACTTCATTCGTGGATGGAGCATTGTAACGCCCAGGGTGCTCCTGCGTTGGACGCCTATCGGCATTTATAACAATTTTATAATTGTTATCATGATCTCCAGGAAGAGCTTCTAATGCCGATTTAAAACTGCATACATACGAATTAACCTGATGCAACATGTTCTTAAGTTGTGAAATGAGTTCAGCATTTAAATTCGGGAAATATTGATTTCTTATATTCGACTGTTCGTCGTAGTCGGATACAAAATATATTTGAAGAAACTTAGGTTGGTCTTCAGGCAAAAGAGATCCTATCAAATGGTAAACTTGACCTTGTATCTTAAAAGTAGGCATGAAAGGACCTTCGGAGATTTGTTTCGCACCAAAGGATGTCATCTGAAATGCACTATTATAAGTGCGAATGTTGTCTAAAAACTGTTTAGATTGCACATGTTCCCCCAAAAGTAGTGATTTCAAAGGTTCCGGTGGGTCTTCGAATGAAGGCAAATTTATTTTGCCTCCAGAACAACAGAAACCAGCCGACTCCTTACTCCACTTTGAAGCATTACAAAAAGAACATACCACGTTCATATCGCCTATTACAGAAGATGATTTGTAATCAATTGTGAGGTTATAAGCAAACCCACTTTTATATTTGTCGGACCATGCCACCGTATTTCTAGGTTGGTCTTCTATGTATACATCTAAGTTATTAAGACTATGTCGAAATCTGTCTGCAGTAAGACGGGCCTCTCGCTGTTCGTCCGTTTCAAGAGACCGAATATTTTCGATTCTTAATCTTTCATTAGACAAACTTATTAATCGTTCTTGTCTCAAAGAATTGTAATGTTCGCGTACCGACTCTAGTCGTTGTTCATGCTCATGTTCATCTTCGAGAGATCTAATAATATTGTGGTGCACCCTATCATTTGTCAAACGGTCTTCATATTGAGTAAAAGTTTCAGATTCTCGAGATAAAATATGACGTTCGCGGTCAGCTGTGAGACGCAATTCCCTCTCAGTGGAGGTTTCTGACTCGCGAGACAATATATGACGTTCGCGGTCAGCTGTGAGACGCAATTCCCTCTCAGTGAAGGTTTCTGACTCGCGAGACAATATATGACGTTCGCGGTCAGCTGTGAGACGCAATTCCCTCTCAGTGAAGGTTTCTGACTCGCGAGATAATGCATGCCGTTCGCGGTCAGCTGTGAGACGCAATTCCCTCTCAGTGAAGGTTTCTGACTCGCGAGATAATGCATGCCGTTCGCGGTCAGCTGTGAGACGTAATTCCCTTTCAGTAAATGTTTCAGACTCGCGAGATAAAGTTTGTCGTTCGCGGTCAGCTGTGAGACGCAATTCTCGCTGTGAAGCAGTTTCAGCTGCTCGGGATAACACATGTTGTTCTCGGTCAATGGTAAGCCTCAGCTCTCGTTGAGAAAAGCTTTGAGACGCCCGTGATGTAGCTCGTCTCTCTCTGTCAGCTGCTAATCGCATCTCTCTCTCTGAAGAGCTTTCATTGGCTCGAGAAGTTGAGGCACTAACTCTCATAGAGTTTAACCGATGTGCTCTTTCCTCTGCCGATTCTTGAGAACGCGCATTTCTCATCCTCTTAGCATCTCTCGAATTTCGAGATAAAGATGGTCTTTTTTTAGGTGGCATTGTGTATTTTCAATCAACAGTAACCAAAGCTACCTTACACTTACGAAACCTATTAATATTATATAATAACTAAATATGGTATATAATTAAACACTACTTACATATATAGTAATAATTATATGATATACTTATATAGTAATAATTATTATTATATGATAATTACGAAAATAAACTATTAATATAATTAAACACTACCACAATAACTAAAATGTGTACCTACTACTACTTCACTTATAAAGAAATAAAATTTTAACTAATAATATGCTTAGACTAAAAGTCGCGCTGAAAAGCACGGTTGGTAAATAACAATTATTGTCTGTCAATAAGGTCGAACACTCTAAACGTCTATTCGCATCAACAGCCAAATATTGTATGAAGCTCGCGCTTTTTTTTTTTTCGAAATGTGTATTGCTGTTGGCCCTATTGGCCTCTACAGCGTCACCGGGTGGGGTAGGCGAGCTATATGCTCAGGCCTAGTGATGGGGGCCCACTGAAGGGCCCAGAATACGCGCATCCTAAGGGTGCCTCCTATGAGGCCGGACCTCGGCTTAGGACGCCGTCGTCGACTCCAGGGAGGAATGACGTGTGCATTCAACGTCGTACGCCTAGGCGCCGACGTGTCGGTAAATAGGGACCTCGACCCCGCCGGCGGGGTCGGTGTGTGTTGACTGTACCTATCTGGGTAATGTTGTCGGCAGTGAGTCTGTCGACGGGATCGTGTAGGACGTGCTTAGGACGCCTACGGATCGGATAGGGTAACTCCAAGGGGCTATACTTGCTCGCCTCGGATATAAGGGGGTTCGAATGTTGCGACGCTTTGTCGAAATATCTAATAGAGAGGTCTTTGAATAGCTTAGCTATTGACTCGACTTTAAAGTCTCTGTGGAGGTCAACGTTACGCATGTACCACGGACAGCCCGAGGCAATGCGTAAGAAGCGGTTTTGAATAGCCTGTAGTCTAGCTATGTTGTGAGGACTCGAGTGAGCGAACACCACGCTAGCGTATGATAGGATGGGTCGTATGCAAGTTTTGTAAATTGTTACCTTATTTCTAAGGGACATTTTACTACGCTTGCATAGCAACGGATACAATCTACTTAGAACAAAGGCGGCTTTGTTCCTTATGTAATCGATGTGAAGTCTAAACGATAGTCGTCGGTCTAGAATAACACCTAAGTATTTAACCTTAGGTTGCCAGGGGAGTTGTTTGCCGTACAGGGTTATTGACCCCGGGTGGCGACGGGTTGAGTGAGAAAAGTACACTGCTGCACTTTTATCGGGATTGATTTCTATATTCCATTTCCGGAACCACGCGCCTAGCGCGTTCATCGCGGATTGGAGACGCGCCCTAATAAAGACGGGGTAGCGGGACGTAGTGTACACAGCTGTGTCGTCCGCGAATAGGGCTAACTCTGTGCCTCTCGCTCTCGGCATGTCCGAGGTGTATAGAGAGAACAGGATGGGAGAGAGCACGGAACCTTGCGGTACACCGGCTCGGATAGGGCGCGCGGACCCGCCGCCTTTTTATACCTCCCGCGGCGTAGCGCGTCGAACGCGGCAACCGATACACAAAAATAATCCTTATGGCATGATTCTGCATTCACGCGCGATGACTTATAGCGTATTTCATGTATAACTTTGGTGTTTCTACACCGATTTACATGATTCTTTTTTTTATTGAATAGGTAATAATGTGAACTTTTGTAATTAGGGATGAGTGAGAGTATTGTAAACGTAAGAGTAGACAAATATAGTCAGAAAGCTCCGAATTGCTAAGCTTCCGGAAGTTTCACGTGTTATTGTGAGTCAACTATGAAAGATAGACATATGCTGTCGAGGAATTTATTTTTATATAATAATTTAAGAACATTTGTGTCGTACATGATTTCTATGTAGCTTTAACCATTAAGGCTGCACACGCGACGGAAGCTTAAAAAATGGAGTAACTTCTCCCGTTTTCCCAATATTTCCCTTCACTGCTCTACTCCTATTGATCGTAGCGTAATGAAAAGTATACTATAACCTGCCCAGGAGTAGGAAGAATAATTGTGCCAAATTTCGTTAAAATCCGTCGAGTAGTTTTTGTTTCTATAACGAATATACAGACAGACAGACAGACAGACAGACAGACAGACAGACAGACAGACAGACAGACAGACAAAAATTTTACTGATTGCATTTTTGGCACCAGTAGCGATCCCTTATCATCCCTTGATAGTTTTTTTTTAAATAAATTTCATGTACAGAAATGGCCTCTCTACAGATTTATTATAAGTATAGATTTATATTACTTATAGATAAGGTGACATTGCAGATCTATCCGATGCTAATTACTCACTAGAGGAATTAACGGTTTTGGAATTGTCTTTCTTGTGCTTGTTAAGTTTCGAGATAATTTCTGTATTACGCATTAACTATTCTCTTGTTACGGTCGTGGCTCGACAAAGTTATACTCAGAATGTTTTTTAATTACCTTATAATAAATACATTATCATACATTGATCATCTGTTTCTATTGCTTATCAAAATAAGTAATAATCATTTAACTTTATTGCAAAGTATATATTTATCTTGACGTCTTATTGGTTTTGTTTCCTTGTTTCCTTGGTTCACAAATCTTTTATTCTAGAACCAGAAGTATGCTTGTTTAGCGAATCTATAGCCCAATTTTTTATAACAAAATAGCTGCCTTTGGTAATGGTTAATCTTGCGAATGACACACGAAAAGTTTTAAAAAATAAATGACAAAAAAATTTAGCAGATATTCCGAGGATGGTCAAGAATTTCAACGTAGAAAAGAATCAGTGTTTGAAAATAAATACCTCGTCAAGGAAACACCAAAACGACTCTGTAAGTGTTAGTCTCCTTAGCTATTCATGCAACAATTTGTGTTATCTGTTTAACTTTAATCCGCATATGATGTCTTATTAATTGATAGACATTTAGGTTTTTTATAAAACCCTTTGATCTTTATTTATATCCACGAGGAAAATCAGGTTGTTTGTTTTATGGTTCTCATTCTCAAATTTGAGGATAAATTAAGTCTCGATTGTCAATAAACATTTAATTACTATAAATTTTATTAAGTCAATAAGGGTTACGTTGTGTTAAAGATTCATTGTTTATTAGCTGTCTCTTTAATAATTTGTATGATAAATAAGTTATTCTTAGTAACGCAAAAATGAGATATTCTATGGTAAAACTATTTTTTGACATTGTCACAGCAATTAAGTCTTAACATTTTTGGTTAACAAATATTGCCACTTTATATGGTCTTATAAGTCAAGTGACAGTATTTATTTCTGTTGGATATATTAGCAACTCCTACTTCAAATGCAGTAGCACAATGCAAAGTACCGGAACCTACTCGTTATTCCGGTGCCCCAAATGCTTTCTTACTGGAACTATTCGCAATGCATCCCGATTACGACGAGAGGTATGTTACTTTCATGTTTTAATATTATGGTACCTGTGTAGGATAAAAGTAGAAGAGGAAAAAAATAAAAGAAGACAAAACGAATAATAATTATTATGTAATGAAATTGATTTTAGGCGAAATAGGGCCTTTTATTTTGTTACATTCAACAAATAAGTAATCTATCGTTATTCGAAATATATTGTATTACCGTTCAAAGTACTCCGTGTTTCAAAAATCCTATGTGACACTAGCGAAATATCTGTGCCCTATTGATGCAACGGGTCTTTATCTTAGAATTAAATTGCATTCATTTGATACTGCATTTTGTTTAGGTAATGTGTAACATGGTTAATAGAACTGGAGAATGATGTATTGTTCTTTCTTAAACTGTTATTATGAATATGTTCCAATCCTTTTCCTCAACGGGAGAGGAGGCTTTAGCCCAAGAGTGGGAAATTTACAGACTGTTGTTGTTGTAAACTGATTTGTTAGCAATATTATATTTTTTGTTGAACTGTCTTGTAAAATTATATGTGTTTTTTTATGATTTAGATATGGTTTTGATATGCTCGAAGCAGCTTATGAACTATTTCCTGATAGAGATTATTGTGTCATGTGTCTTCCATCGAGCCACACGTGTTTTCCGCTTCTAGAACATTTTACGGTATTTTTTTTTAATTTATTTATCTACAGAGACGATAATGTAATAATGTAAATCATTATTTTTTGTTTTGTTAATTTACTTATGGTTTATTTCCTTAACAATTCAATTGTTTAGGAAATAAAGTAGTGTGTAGTTTAAATGTAATCCGATATCCTTAAATGTTCGTGTCATTTATTGAAAGTATCCGAAGCGAATCTTTTACATGATGATGATTTATAGTACTTTTTAGAGGCTACTTCAATAAAGCGTATTTTAATTTTAATTAAATACAACATTTGGTCATGAGTAAAAATAATAAAGCATATATTTTTTTTACTACTTCGTATTATACTATTAAATAGCTCACGAGCATCATAGTTTAGAAATTAGGACTTTGGTCTTGCATACTACATTTTACTCGTTAATTAAAACTTTCGAATTTAAATAAATAAAATCTTCATATAATTTCAGCTTGTAACACCTTATAGTTTTCGAATGCGATTTATGAACGAGACTTTGTATATTGCTCATGTTAACTCAGTAAGAGGGTAAGTAAAACATCCCTAAACTATAAGGATAAAATTGAGGTACGTTTCAGTTTTTAATTAACTAATTTCATGATAATTCAATGATAGTAAGATTGAAATTATTTGGAGGAAAAGATTTACAAAATATCTGAGAGGGAAGAATAATTCGTAGACCTAAATATATTTATTTCCAAAAATTACAAACATGAACTTCAGAGCTGCCAAACTCTTTTTTAAGTATTATTGCATTTATTTATTATTTTTGTGTGTGAACATAAGCTCATAAAGTACTTTCTCAGAGGATTAATTATTAAACTCAGAGTTACAATCTCCTAAAATAATAAATCCAAATATATAACAGTCATTTGTTTTTCTAGAGATATAAGAGTACGTGAAGCGGAAGCATATGATATACCCAACTTAAATGACGTGTTAGAACACGCGCCCAGGAAACAAGATTTGTTAGCACTGTTTGAAACAAGCCTCGAATCCGATTCGTTGTCATCTTACGTTTTTCTTAGTCAAAATCAACCGATCGGCATAATTGTACTGGGGTAAATTTTTTTTTATATGATAGGTTGTAAACGGCTCACCTGATGGAAAGTGACTACCACCACACATGGACATCTGTAGTAACGGGAGGCATGCAGGTGCGTTGCCGGCCTTTAAGGAAAGAGTACGCTATTTTCTTCAAGGTTCCCAAGTCGTATCAGTTTGGAAAAACCGCCGGGTAAAGCTGGTTCCATAATACTTATCATTATTGTTAAACATTCTTTTTTTAAATTTTCTGTCTAGTTTTTTCGCACAGACTATTACTTTTTTTATGATTAGCTTAAAATTATTTTTAGGCCTCTAGAAGACGCTACTTCAATTAGGACCCAGTATAATTTGGAGGCTGAATCAAGAAGATGTGGAACCGATGCCTCTGTACGTGATATTATCTCATGATATTTTTATTTGAATAGAGTTATTTTTTTATTTTTGATTGAGTTGAAATGGCCCAGTGGTTAGAACGCGTGCATCTTAGCCGATGATTGCGGGTTCAAACCCAGTCATGCACCGCTGAATATTCATGTACTTAATTCGTGTTTTTAATTCATCTCGTGCTCAGCGTTGAAGGAAAATACGTGAGGAAACCTGCATGTGACAAATTTCATAGAAATTCTGCCACATGTGTATTCCACCAACACGCATTGGAACAGCGTGGTGGAATATGTTCCAAACCTTCCCCTCAAAGGGAGAGGAGGCCTTTAGCCCAGCAGTGGGAATTTAAAGGCTGTTGTTGTTGAGATGGCCCAGTGGTTAGAACGCGTGCATCTTAGCCGATGCTTGCGGGTTCAAACCAAGGCAAGCGCCACTGAATATTTATGTACCTAATTTGTGTTTTTAATTCGCCTCTTGCTTGGCGGTAAGGGGGAAACGTGGTGAGGAACCTGTATGTGTCTAATTTCAAAGAAATTCTGCCACATGTGTATTACATCAATCTGCATAGGAACAGCGTAGTGGTATATGTTCCAAACCTTCTCCTCAAGGGGAGAGGAAGCCTTAAATCAGCAGTGGGAAATTTACAGGCTGTTGTTGTTGTTGTTGTTGTATCTTTGATTAATGTTTGTAGATTTTAGCTTGTGTTATGGCACCGATCATGGATCCCCATGGACGATGGTATTTAAGAGACGTACTAAGGCAGACGAAATATACAACTTTGTTCTGGGTTTGCAGACTTTTTGCCAAAGGTGACGCGGTAAGTATAACCAGTACTGAATACAATTATATTATTCTAAGAATTATTTGTTATAAACAAATGTTTACTTAAAAATATGACAGATGTGATATTACGTTTAATTTGACGTTGTCATTTTTAGTATGAATTTATTATGAATATTTAATAGGGAGGGTCATTTTATATATTTTTTTTGAAATATTGTAGTATTCGTCACAAAAATTTCAGAGCCCAAGTCGTAACCTCATGTCGCTAGCCGGTCACATGTTGCCAGTGCGGCCGCGTCGTTCGATGCTGAATATTATTGGTAAAAAAGGAGATAAGGTTGTCAAGGATATGTGAGTTTCATATTTTAATATTACTCGCCAAGTTGTTACAATGTATTCCTTATACAATTTATGGTGATATTTGGGCTATCAATGATTTCTCACACAATCTAAGGTGGCTTTCGTTATTAGAAATAAGGCAGGAGCGAAGGATCTTTTTCGGTTTCGATTGTTATTTTAGACTCGTTACGTCTATGTTATACTATTGGAGACAGGAGTACGACGTAGCAAAAGGCCTTCAACGCTTTTTAAGAGTCATTTTTAAAAAGCACTTGTAACTTTAAAAATGTTCATACATTTTTAACTTTTGTAGCGCAACGCCGTTTGCCCTGTGGTCGCTAGAACGACCTCTGACCAGTCTTCCGAAGGTGCACGTCAATAGCAGCATCGTTGTAGTTGGCGCCAGTCGCACGGGACTCGCCTTCATTGAAACGTTGCTTTTAGGGTAAGAGAACATATTCTTCGCAGTTTTAAAATTACGAGTCGGTGTTTTATCAGAGAACTAAGTGGAGAGCCAAAACACTGGGTTGAAAACCGTTAATTATCACGCAATTTACAATTATTCTGTCGTCGAAATTCACGAAGTAAATAAAATAAATTTGTAAGATTATTAGTAATTATTTTAAATAGGGGCCCATATTTAATAGATCAAATAACATTATTTGTTTGACGAACTCCGTGGTCGAATAGTGTGTACACCGGTTTTCATGGGTACGCCACTCTGAGATCCCGGGGTCGATTTCCGGCCGAGTCTTGGGTCTGAGTGTTTGTGGTAGCGTCGTTACTTCTGATTTTCCATACCACAAGTGCTTTAGCTACTTACATTGGGACTAGAGTAATGTACGTGATGTTTCCCATTATTATTTTTGTAGGCCCACGGCGGAGTACCTTACGTTTACAAACATAACGCTCGTGTCCGCGCACGGCCTGCCGACGGTCGCCGACAGCATGCACGCCGCGGAGACGTGCGTGCCGCGCGACGGATGCTACTCCGACCGCTACCTCAAGAGTCTGCCGTTTTACTATTATGTCGATGTCATGTCTGCAGTTATGATCCAGATCGATAGGTCAGTATAATAATGAGTAGCCAGATATTTACAAAAGAGCTGAGACGGCCCAGTGGTTAGAACGCGTCTAAGCGATGATTGCGGGTTCAATCCCAGGCAAGGATCGCTGTTTCATGTGCTTAATTTGTGTTATAATTCATATCGTGCTCGGCGGTGAAGGAAAACATCGTGAGGAAACCTGCACGTGTCTAATTTCGTCGAAATTCTGCCACACGTGCATTCCACCAAGCGTGGTGGAATATGTTCCAAGCCCTCTCCTTAATGGAAGAGGAGGCCTTATCTCAGCAGTGGGAAGTTTACAGGTTGTTACTTTTTACTTATTTACTATAGATATTTACATTATATTAAAAAGCTTGCTTAACGTTATAAAATACATATATCTACTTATTATATATATACGATATTTTATGAAATAATTTGTATTGATTTATAATTAAATATATTTGTTCAATAGAAAGAAGAAATGTATTCATTTGAAGGGTGGTGGAATGAAGTTCTATGACGAGCTCGTCTTAGTATGTGGTCAACAATTCCAACATCCTGACTATTTGAAGGATTCTATAGAGTTGGCCAAGGAAGTAGCGTAAATATATTTTTTGATTACTATTAACGAAGTAGGCTTGAATATGTCGGTTTTTAATTTTTAATTATTCAATACCATCGCGCATGAAATAAAACGAAATTTAGTAACTCCTTTATTTGTCACATAGTCTAAAAATGGAATTCTTAAAAACACACTTGTTCCCCTCCTCCTATGATCTTCTTGGGTTCCTTCTAAAAGGCATCTTGCGGGCTGGCATGGCGAGTATAACTAGTGTAGTTCACTCTGAATGTGCTGGCCGTCCCAACGATGAGATTCCACTACCACTGACTATTAGGATTGGAGTTATATGCTTACTCGGATTCCATAAAAGATCTGATACAATGCAAAATTTAATCTCGTATTTTGTTCATACATTTTTCATTTTAATAAGACCGATTGACAGTTTGACTTCTCTCGAAATCCAAGAGCATGCCTCGTTTTTCACATCTCACATCATCCGCCAGTGATGACCATTAAATAGTTCTGGAAATAGAATCGTTGTTTTTATTGATTTATCTGACTAAGCACCAAGTGTGTGATTTTTGGAATGAAATTATTTTGCTGCTATAATTATATATGTATAATGCTGTTTATAATTTATGTACGTAACAGTAATGCTGTTTCTCTTATCTAGGAAAGGCAAACCTTGCCATAGAGTTTTAATGGATAACCCAAAGTACAAGCCGGATTATGTCCCGACGTCCCCGGATATGCCAGAGAATGTTATGCTTATCAACTCACTATTCGAGGCCAACACGTGCCTTAGGAAGCTGATGTGGATGATATCAGAATTCAGTTTGTGATATTCATTTTAAACTATTCTTTTTGTACATATTTTGACACACTTTAAATTAGAGTTAATTTATTTGACATTTTAATCCAACAAAAACAACAATAGCGTGTAAATTTCCCACTTTTTGAGAGATGCAGGCCCTCATGATGTTTTCCTTCACCGCCGACCAGCAGATATATATATTTTTTTTAATAAATAATAATAATAATAAATATGAGACAACATCACATACATTACTCTGATCCCAATCTAAGTAGCTGAAGCACTTGTGTTATGGAAATCAGAAGTAACGACGGTACCACAAACACTCAGACCCAAGACAACATAGACAACTAATGGTAATCTACATCGACTCGGCCGGGAATCGAACCCGGGAGCTCAGAGTGGCGTACCCATGAAAACCGGTGTACACACCACCTACCATGGAGGTCGTCAAAATTATAAACATAAATTAAGCACAATTCTCAAGTAGTGGTTGCCTCAGTTTGAACCTGCAACCGTCGGTTAAGATGCACGCGTTCTAACCACTGGGCAATCTATGCTCGTTAATCCAAGCCGGTCTTTATAATAGAAAACAGTAGTTGCGGCCTTCGTGAAGACAATCAAGTAGTGGTGTATGGAGATTGTATAGAAGCGTATAGTTGTATCGCTGCTTTACTTGAGTTGGGGATTCAACCCAATAACATTGCTTTTGTTGAACCTTTCCCACCAGAAGATACCACAGCTATGAGAGTTAACTGCTTCAATAACGAGACAGTAAGTAGTATACCAATAAGAAAACTTGAAATGAAAAGAAAATTAAATAATAATATTTATTATTTTCATATGAGAATAAGAATTTATATATGTAGCTAGGTATTATTTTAAACTATTTAAAACTAGCGACCTGGCCCGGCTTCGTAAGGAATGCAAAGTTGGTATTGAATATACCTACTACAAAATTTGTTTATTTACGACATCACAGTAGAAATTTCTAAAATTGTCAGTGTTTCTTTACTATATTATCCATGTATTATATACAAAAACCTTCCTCTCGAATCACTATCTATTAAAAAATCGCATCAAAATCCGTTGCGTAATTTTAAAGATCTAAGCACACACAGACAGACAGCGGTAAGCGATTTTATTTTATACTGTGCAAAATGATATATTTGTAAAGATTTGAATCACTAACGATTTCCTATTTCTTAATTTTGCCTTTTTTAATTTGAGCTTACAAAAATGTTAAAGAAAATACGTTGTTATATGTATTCAATATTTCCTAAGGTGGATGAAAGAGTTCAAGCTAGTATAGAAAAACTCGGTGTCCGCATATACCGAAGATGTTATTTGAATGGCTGGTCTCAGCAAGAATCTCGCGTGGAATTTCTTCGTCTCATGACGCCGTTGCACGCCTTACACCTTCCATGTTTTGCACTATTCTATTTCGGCATTAAAGCTATCGATTTGAATGCTTTCAAAGGTATTGACCATATATATACATATATGTAGCGTACATAAGTGAAATAGATTAAAAAAATCCAAAAATATAAATTACTTTAAAAAATTTAGTAACTCACTGAAAATAACATCGAAATTATCTTAACATAAATAAACCACCAAATCATACATTATGAGAGAAATAAATACTCAGTTGTGCTTACAAATCCAAATAAACCACAAATCACACTTAAAAAATAATAAGTCGTGTCATTATCGACCTTACAGCTCGCGCCCAAAAAGAAAAAAGAAATGGCGGTTCAATTCAGTTTCGCGCGCTTTTGTTATTTTTTTTAGTAGTATGGATAAAAGAGAGTCCTAAATATATAATTTTTATATTAGCCTTTTTATTTTATTTATTTTGTAAATAGCCTATGTCGATCTTGAAAGATTGATCAATTCACCGACCTCGCTCATATCGAATTACATCTTAAATTCAGAACATTGAAAATTGAAAATATCAATTGATGTTTCGCAGTAGATTAACTGCGTGTGTGTGTGTGTGTGTGTTTGTTTGTGTGTGTATATTACCAAAAAAGTTTCTGCAGAAATCTACTATTGAAATATACCTTGAATTATTTTTTATATGTATTAAAAGTAGCTACGAGATTTTGATTCTAGGTATAGTGATTGGAAAATTTGTAAAGATAATATCAATTAAAATTTTCAGCTATAAATGACTGTGGCTTGGTGTATGATGGTGGTCTAGTGGTCGGACCGTTGTTCGACACTAATGATCCTCACGTATTCGGCGCCGGTCCTTGTGCAAATTATTCGCGTCGACTCTATGCGCCACAATATCTTCACAAATACTACTGCTCCGAGGACGTTGGTGAAGCGGTAAGTATTGAATAACCAGTAATTAAGATTGATAGAACTGTGCTCTTACGTCATAGTGTGAATGAAATATTTAATTATTATATCATTTTAATAATGCAAATTTTAGAGGTTATTTGATAGGACCCGTATTCGTATTTTTTTTATAAAATAAATCTGCAGACCTGATGGTAAGTGTGTGTAGTTCCACCATCTATAGAATTTAGAGCTGCGTGAAATATTACCATTCCTTACACCGACAATGCACCGCCAACCTTTGAAACTCGGATATTAAAATTTTTCTTACACTTGTCATATCTAGGAATATCTTGTAGTGAACAAGACATTCGTAGATAATGTCGAAATATCGAGCTGCACCAAATAAAAATAAAACCCATGGCAAATATCCTGTTTTAAATACTTATAGTAATAAGATATTAAATCAAATAGACTAGCTCACTCATCATTCAAACTGGACCAAAAATACTTTATAGGGAGTCAATGCTTACAGTCAGTTTGGTGGTATATATGTGATCAAAGCCCTACCATCAAGTAATTGTGCCAATGTTTCACAAGAATACATAAATGTAAAACAGAACTTGTTCCTATTGCAGTTGGCGAGGCTTTTTTTGCAAAAACTCGATCCCTTCATGACGGGCAGCGTTGATTTCGATCCGCTGTCATCGGAGCTCACGTCACGATACAGTTCTTGCTTGTTGACGTAAATTTTTCATTTACTTTTAAGTTTACGTGTATTTAGTAAATGCTTAATTAATATTGCTGTTTTGTGACGTATTTTTTATACTGAGTTTTTTGCCGGTTCTTTTTGGTAGAATCTTCTTTCCGAACCCGAGGTAGCTTCACTTAATTGTTAATTGACGATTCAAAAGTGCTTGTAAAAGCCCATTTGAATAAAGTTTATTTATATATATATATATATATATATATATATATACATATATATATATATATATATATATCAGAATTATTGTATGTATTATTCATAACGTTGTTATTCCTTTTCCAAGATGTAGTGTATACAGACGTAAAAGATAAGTTAGAACAACTTTATATGATCTAAATACCCGACTTAAAGCAAATTTAGGCTGGAATTGGGAATTTTATATTTTAAATTTGATTACCTTGGGAATGAAACGATCGCCTCCTGGCTGTTTCTATTTATAAACAATTATGTATCTAAATGATTTGACAAAAAAGACCCGCTGAGTTTCTTTCGCTGGTTCTTCTCAGGTCAGTGTGTTCCTTTTTCCAAACCGGTGGTAGTGTTTAATTGGACCATAATAACTCAAATTACTTGATTCCATGAATCAAGTAATTTGAGTTTGAGTATGAATTGAAAAATATACTCACTGAGCTATTTGAGTTGCTGATTAACTTTTCTATAAAATACTTTCAGATGTCGTAGTTCCCACGCGAGTATTATGAGTACGCGTCGATCATCTAACGTTCCTGTTAAAAGGTTTCTCTTAACAATTAATTATTGTTATGTTATGTAACTCTATTCGGTCGTGTAGTGTTAGATCCATAGGCATCTTGATGGGAAGGTCCCCATTAAATTATGAAATAGATAAGGACAGTGTTGGATTCAGGAGTCGAAAGTTCCAGAAAGTTACTAAAGGGCACAAGTTACCTCCAAAAACATCTCAGTTTTTCCAAATAAGTCTTAAAATCAACCTGATAGTTATATATCAAATTTATTACGTGTTAGCTACGGTTACACTACCGAAAGCAGAATAAAATGATCCTTTTTTAGTAACTACGTTTAAAACCTACCTTTTAGCGTGATCAAACCCCTTCCTGACGGCATCCTGGATCCACCACTGGAGAAAGAATAGAGAGAATGTAATTTATAAATGTAATGTGTAAAAAAATAGTTCATATAAAGCCGAATATTTTTTACAGTCGATGGCAACCTGTAATGAAGTTTGAATCACCAATTGTTCAGTCTGCAACATTGCCGGGGCCGCTCCACTATATGCGCCTGCGCAGGCCTGGGCGGGATATACCGATGGCAGTGAAACAGTTGTTGCCTAATCAGGTAAATCTGCTTATTGTTCCTCGTTATTTTCCACTTAAGTGACTTGCTACAAGTGTATTATGGGTTTATGTATTAGGAGATATAGTATTTTGAAGTAGCTCTTTTTACTTGATCATATCCGTCAACATTATTTTAAATTCATCAGCCCTATTTTACCCTAGTATTGACTACGTTGGCAGGTATGATTTTTTAACCTATAATATATAAAGTTATAATACCAAGATTCCTCCAAGCTCTAATACGCTAGATATAATTACTACGATAAAAGTTGCTTTACGATTTTTGGGTAGTAAACGTTTTTCCTTTCTCCCAAAAGAGGTAAACTAGATTACAATCTAGTTTTAATTTATATAGTGACAATGTATGGGTACACCATACATAATCACTATATACATTAAAAATCATTCTTTATACTGTCACTTGGTATCCGACTATTTAATCTAAGATGAGATATCTTAATTATGTGTCAAAAATGAGATAACAATAATAGATTTTTCAAAGCAATATTGGTGTTTTGCGGTACAACAGCTGGTGAATGAGTGGTACCATGATGTATACCAAGGAAATTGGCAATTAAATATGATTTAACTGTAACTTGAGGTCATATAGTAGCTTTCCTCTGACAAGGATGCCAAGAAGCGATAAAACTTAGTACCTTTTGAATCTAAACATCAAATAATTGCGACGCAAAATGTCATTCTCGATAAGTGAAGCAGATTATCGCTCATACTGAGCACACGAAAATAGATCTTAAGGTGACAAAAATTTTCTTACCCCGATTGTACATTTAATTTCGTCCAGGGTCATACACTTGAAACGGATAAACGACAGAACTACTTTAGGCTTCAAATAAATGCATTGCATTGTATCGAATCTATTACTTGCCTTTCAAAGAGGCAATTTTCCTGCGAAACTCTAACTCAACTGTATGGAAAGCATGAGGCGTATTTCAATAATCTCCTTGGGAGATATAAGGTAAGGGTAAAATTCTGAAATGTTATATATATTTATGGTAAGATTAGATTTTTGCATGTAATAATAATAGGGAGTAACAGTAGTAATTAACATTGGCCGTCACATCTGAAATACGTCGTGTAAGGTTAAAAATGCTTTATTGTTTTTTTAAAACGTCATTGTAAGGCGTCTTATATATTTTATAACATAAGTGTTTTGGTCGTACGTTCTGTTCAGTTGCTGAGGAAACTTCGGCCACGACACTGCCTGCTCAAGAACTGCTCATTGTTAATTGTGACGTTTAAGACTATTAGAATATCAATATATTCTAATCACAATTGATTTTGTCAAAAAGTTGATTCATTTTGAACGAGATCTACGTACTGTATCAGACAATGTATTTCGAAGACGTAGACCTAAGTATTTTCGACCAATTATTCTACAAATATATTTTTAATCAAAATATCTTAGTATAATAATACTACTAGTTGGACTGGTTTTACTCGCGCCAAATTTATGTATATGTACTACTAGTTCAGACTAGTAAAGATATAGAAGCAGATATAAATAATCTCGCTATTTTATTTACAGATGAAGCTTATAGATGATTTGTATGAATATTTCACTCAAAGTTGGACATCAGCCCTATATCAAGAGCCGTTTAGTGTTCTTATAGAAGATGTTTACGAACAAGGAGGAAATACGGTATGTATTTTTGTTCAAAGATCACTTCACATCTCACATCGCTTGACTTTCGATTTCACTTAAGTCCGTTGTTTATCGGAGTAATCGACAGGCTTATTCACGTACACGTTGAAGTTTTCATTTAGTATCTCGAGAATTCCTTGACCAATAATTTTGGTGAATCAGACATATTTCATAATATTAGTATTATGAATAGTTATTGATCATTGATTAGTTAAATCTACAAGACTAAAATTATTTCGTGGTTTTGGATACACATTATACCAAAATTATCTGATGGAGGCGGTCTTTCACCGCTACCACTCGTATGTAATGTAATATTCTAAGATTCGATTTAGAGCATGCAGTTGACTCAGTGAAAGCTGTAATGCTCGATTCTTGTTTGCTCACTCATTGATGTAATGTTAAATATTGTAACATTACAGATTGTGCACTATAATTTCCATTTCTTTTCTCTTATGTAATGGTCAAATCTGATCTTTTATAATTCACGAGAACGCTCCCGGTAAGAGGCCGCTCTTAAGACTCGAATTCAAATCTAGATCTTCTGATAAATAATACGCATTCTTTAAGTTTGGTAGACTTCAGTCAAAGCGGATAAAGCATAATTATATTATTTAGTAAAGTTTATAAGAACAACTTTATTTATAATTAAGAACCTTACTTCTTATAATTCTTAAAATCAGCATAAGCTGCTGCTTGCCTACCATTAAATTATAGGGACTTTAATTCTATAAAAAGGGAAATACCTTATAATAATAATAACTTGATATAAAAATTCTTAAGGTTTATGACGTGGTAAAAACCAAATACGAAGAATTCTTTGGTGATCGGAAAGCTGACGTTAAACATCATCATGAATCTATATCGGAAAGTACATCTTTGCGCAAGTCTTACTGCAAGGTAACTTTTTATAATACCTATATATCATATTACAATACTGAATGAAGAAATGGTATATTAAGAAAAGTAGGTATATGGTTTAATCTATATCATTTAGTCATTTAGCCCGCGGTTTCGCACGCTTTTTAGGTCGATGGTTGTCATATGTCAAGCAAAACTTCCCTATGTCCTTTCTAAGACTTCAAGTTTGCTTTATACCAAATTTCATCAATTTCGTATCAGCGGTTTGTTCGTAAAGAAGCGACAGATACACAGACACAGTTACTTTCACATTAATAATATTATAACATAGATATGTCTATAATTCGTTATTAATAGACGGTAAAGGCTTCTTTCTTTTAATTCGAATTTTGAATGCTTACTGAGCTGAGATGGCCCAGCGGTTAGAACGCGTGCATTTTAATCTATAATTGCGGGTTCAAACCCAGGCAAGCACCGATATAAATATGTGCTTAATTTGTGTTTATAATTCATCTCGTGCTCGCCAGTGAAAGAAAACATCGTGAGGAAACTTGCATGTGTCTAATTTCATCGAAATTCTGCCACATGTGTTCCAAACCCTCTCCTTAATGGAAGAGGAGGCCTTAACTCAGCAGTGGGAAATGTACAGGCTGTTACTGTAGTAGTTCTTGCCGGATTAAATCTGCGGTCCCCGTTTATGAACTGATATACCTAGAAATAATTAATTCTACTAAAGTACATTGCTCTATGACATCAGGAGTGCGGTCAAGACGAGGCGCTGCGACATGAATCTGCGACGTTCTGGAAGGCGATCGGCGGTGAGAGCATTGTATATTCTCACTTTGTTCGATATCTCAATAAAAATATCGTAACGAATCCTAATTACGCCGTGCCCGAATACGAGTTTATTTGAATTAAATATTGTTTCAAATTGACTGGCTTTCTTTGCATTTCATGTAGATCTTTAGAATTAATTTTAATTCAATTGTATTGAGTAGTGATATGGGTATATTTGAATTTTCAATGATGCGATATGAGAATAGCCTTAAATATTAATACACAAATGCGTCTAATATGACAAAAGGCAGAATTTTGACTGCCACTAATTTAGCAATATTTTCATTATTTTCTGACCATTATATTTGTCAACGACGCGATATGAGAATAGCTTTAAATATTAATACACAAATGCGTCTAATATGACAAAAGACAGAATTTTGACTGCCACTAATTTAGCAATATTTTCATTATTTTCTGACCATTATATTTGTCAACGACGCGATATGAGAATAGCTTTAAATATTAATACACAAATGCGTCTAATATGACAAAAGACAGAATTTTGACTGCCACTAATTTAGCAATATTTTCATTATTTTCTGACCATTATATTTTTGAATAATTGACTATTTTACATATAACACAAATTGTTATTATTTGTTTCATGATTTATTTAATTAAGTATAAATTAAATATTTAATTAAATAAATTAAGTATAACATACTTTAATTAATATTATTCTATTTAGCAGGTTATTTAATACTGGCACAAATATTTATACTAAGTTGCGAAATAATCAATCGCAAACAATCGCGGTGCGGTTTTTCAAGTGCCTTGATCTTTAATATGTAATTTCAGTAAGTTTATCTGTCTTTTACTTTATCTGTTTTTGCGCCAGTCTTAAAAATCATGCCAAGTAAAATAATATTAATTAAACTTCAACAAATTATTAAACAACCAATGAGAATAATATTTTTTATTACATAATAATGTGATATAACTAATTATGACATCCTATGACGTAACATCATTTTGGAGGCTTGGGCTACTAACATATTTATAAATTATAAGTAAACCAATTTTAGAAATTATTAAAAATATACCTAAAAATGAAACAAAAATACCTTTTAGACAATTTATTTAATTTTACACATGTTCATTATAAGACAAGTTTCCTTATAGATAATATTTACATTGAAAAAAATGCACAGACGGCCTTTAAACGGCATTGAATTCTCTTTTAATTTATCTATATTCCTTCGTATATTGTACAAAGTCGAAATGATAAATACAATGTGGCTTTGCTTATATTAAACTACAATATCGATTTTCGTAAGACAAATATGTGTAGAACATTTGGCACGGGTTTAAGTTTGCGTACAGACTGGCGATTTAAAAGATTATTTCAATCTCATTAATATAATAATAAGTGCTACTCAAACGCAGTCACTTAACAATAATATATGGCTTCAATATTTTCTAATTTGAGATAATTTTTAACGGAAATGTTTGCTTCAATAATTGTAAGGTGTGGTTGTTGTTGGTAAATTAACTTTCTTAGATGATTTATATGTTTAGATAGAGTGTCACATGATAAAAGAATCAAACAAAACCGAATTTATTTTATTGGTATCTGTGAAAGCTATATGCTCGACACTCGCCAAATGTCAATCAATTTCACTGATGTGCGGGCTTAGTGATTAAAAGGGCCACTTTTTTTATAGAAATAAATATTCGAAGGTAAAAATGCACCGTACTTTTTAAATGCTTCTAAACTGCCAGTGTGTACGTTATTTAAAAATGTAACGTGGAAAGGTAATCTTAATATTAAAATTTGACTAAATAATAATTTAACATTACAATATCGTTGAGCTTTTAACGCCTTAAATGTATCATGCAAACGGTTCAATATTTACACGGGCTGTATTGCAATTAATAATTAAAAATTTTGTTCATTTTATGATAGCTCCTTGCTTAATTTTTATTTTAACATAAATTAACTCACGTACCATACAATTTCTCGACGTATATGTAAAAAAAACCAGACACACCATAATATAGTAAACAGTAGAATACTTTTAAGACGATTTTTTTACGAAATATCATTGTTTCGCATACAATTTCGACTTATTTTTGTAAGATATGTTTTCGCACGCAAGGAGCAATCAAAAACGCGACCTTACGAGATAATTCACTTAATTAATACAACAATCATGAAAATATTATGTACTTATCAATTATTTAATTCGAAATGGCTGTACAATATGACTAGCATACACAATATACGTTTATAGAGAAACAGTCGTTCCTTGTTAAATTAACATTCTATTTTGTACCTATACATAGTATCTATGCACGTCCGCAGACGTACTGTCTTAATTCGATTACTGTTACTATTACTTCAACAAAAATAATTTGTAGACCAATCTGAAATTATGTTTTTTAAATTTCAAGGATCTAGATTATTAGTATCCATTTACTATTGAAAACGAAAATGAAAAAAATTAATAAATGAATAATAAACGTAATTATCGTTTGGATAAATAAGTAACTTATAAATTTGTATTATTTCATAATAAATATAAAATCCTACGCATAAGATTTGAAATAAATATCTACAAAATAAAATGGCTACCACAGATTTAAGCTAGATGAGTTAGTTTTTCAATATCTATCCTTTGACGATATTAGCAAACTATGTACTCCAGGACGCTACTACGCATTTAATATCAAAATAATTCGAATGTATATAAATCCAGATTTAGACGTTCAGTTTTAAAAAAACAATCACGTATTATTTAATCACGCTACGTGTGCAGTAAGCTTTATGCATACATTACCTTTAACGAGCGCGCGTGTACTCCATGCGACTACGGGGACGCGTAGTCGTGCGGCGCCGGGGAGTAGTCGGCGCCGTGCAGCAGCGATTAGGTCTGGTACTGCAGCATGGGGGCGGCGGCCAGGTTTGCGTGGTGGCCGCTGTTCATCCGCAGCGCGGACAGCGACTTGTTGTACCACTCGTCTTCTGCGCTCATGCCTGCCCACGTCAAACAAATTGATCACATGAGCAAATTATTGCAATTCAAATTAACAAATACAATTACTTTTGTATGTTATGAGTTATTTTAGTTTGAAATGCTCTTAACATAACATTATGTATTTAACAATTCAAGTTCCAAAGAATGACATACATTGAAATACATAACATACGAAAAAAAATTAGAATATTGTCATTGTTAATAATTATTTAATATTATTTTCTAGATGATGTTGTCAACTATTGGTATCTATAGACACTCATGTCTATATTTTTCAAATAAAATTATATAAAAGTAATGATATAGTAGTATATAAATAACGCTTTTTCTGATTTTGTAGGTCATTTGTTTTTTTTCTTAAAAAATTTTGATACCGCTTACGTTGCATTTTATTACTAAATAAATCTATGAATTATATATCTATATATAATTATTAATTGTATAAAAGCAATACCATTTAATAATAAGTTTATCCATCGATAATCTTTATGTCCTTATGCCTTTGCGGATTAATATCATACCCTTTTATATAAGGACTTTTATCAAAATTTAAAAAAGTAATGTCGTAATTTTGCAACAGGTTATTAAAAATGTAAAGCTAATGAGTTTAGATTTTCTCAATAACGAAACAGCCCTTTCAAGTACATATAGATTTAATAATTTTGTTCATTGTATTGTATATCATTACATTATCATATAATATTATTATACAAGTTTATTCCGTGGCTTTTTATCAGTTCTGAGGAAATTCTTTGCAGCAATTTTCTAACATTATATTTATAAATATAACAATTAAGTAGCAAATAAAGATTTCGACCTTAATTTCGAAAAATATAAAACGTTTTATTTGTATATGTATTGGTGTGTAATTATATCCGAATATACATATAATTGTTTTTAAATATATAAATCGAGTTTATATATACTAATGTCACGTTGTTTTCAAGTTAGTTTGTTAAAATTTCTCTCCTTTATTAAGTGTTATGTAAAGATTCAAAGGGAGATAGCAGTTACCCTCAATAGCTTTACCACATAGTGATAGACATAAACGTAGGCGAGCCGGAGGGTCGTGAGAGTAGAGAGGTACAAGGCGACCCTCGCGTTTTCTCAAGATGCAATCTCGCCGCAGGAAATAAGATATTTGCGAAGACGCCGCGAGGACGCCCGCCAAAGTAAATGTAGTGGAAATTTTCTTATTAGAATATCTACGGTACGATGCCTCGCCTCCATTACTTGGTCGTTTTTTCTACGCAGGAATCTGGCTTAAGGCGTTTTCGTTTCACGTGCCGCCTCGAGTTACCGAAAATGTTTTTATTACTCTCTTAAATTGAAAGTCGTAACTGGTGAAAATGATCACAGATATCACTTAAGGGCCCAAATTAACGTTAATATATCGCAATCATAATGAAATCTTATTCATATTACTAAGTAACGTAGAGAAATAATGTATTATTATTATGATCAGTAATAAGTTTTAAGCTTTAAGTTTGGTATATTTAAACAGCATAAAGGTTTTTTTGTAGTTTCAATGTAGGTATAATAAAAAAGTACATCCATTTCAATTATATTACATATATATTTTTGTATAATTAAGTAATTTAAGTGCTTTTTCAGGATGCTACTATGGCTTAAAAAGTATAAAAATAAGAACTTCACCAAATTAATGCATTTAACCTGGCCTACAGAAAGTAAATCGATATTAAATTATAATGAATAAAATTTTATTTTATAAAATTGATCGTATTAATATTAACTCTTATTATAGATATATATACATATATATGATTATTTTTAAGAAATATAACGAGAGTTTTATATATGTTTGTTCGTGGAAGGCAGTGATTATAATAACTCATTATTCCCATATTTCTAGTAGTCCAGATTTATCAAATGCTTTTCGAATAAAGATGATAACTATTCAAATAAATTATATTAGAGTTTATGATGCAAGTAATATACCTGCAATATATTCAGGACAAGTTAGAACATCTTGAGTTCAGTAGCAGAGATTTATAATCTCCGGCCGCAAACTCAAAGATCATTGAATTAGTGAGACGTACCAGCGTCTTCAACTACATACGACTGACGTAAGTACATCATTTATTAACGGAAATATCTTAAGTAAATTCAAAAGTAATCACTTGATATAATTATAAATGTCTTCTAACTTCCCCACACTCAACAAAATTGTTTCCACTTTAATTTATTTGAAATTAATTATAAAAAAAACCTTTGTAGTATATAATTTATTAATATATTTATTTAATATTATAAATACCTACTACAATTGGTATTTTTGTCAATAATTACTGACAAATTTAAAAACCCATTCCGAAAGTTTTTAACCTTTTGCAATTAAATTATTTGTTCAAATAAACACAACTAGTAACAAAAGCAATAGTAGACCACAATTTAGAAGAAGTAACATTCTTTACAGAGTTTAATAGTCCTTAGGCTTTGACGCTGCTATGACAAAACACTTTGCAGCGAACAAAAGAAAGAATTCCCGTGACTTTAACAAATTCTAATTAAGTTTTTTTTCCTTTTCGAGATCATCTGGCGGAACTTAGTCGTGGCCAGCAAAGAGCAAGTTTTCTCATTATTATAAGGGATATTTGTATAAAAACGAGGCTGCGATCATCCGGGCTCCGCAACTTTATAATTGCCTTGACGGTTCTAATAGAAAGTTGATGAAAGCTGCCGCGCGAGTCTACCGCTTCTTGTTTTACACTTCAAACTTACATCTTAGTTCGTACTCGATTTAATTTCGTATTATTCATTGTGTTAGGCGGTGGGTGGCGGCAACCGGTGAAATAATAAAACTTTGTATTTAGTGTCTCATTCCGAACCTCATCGCTGTGATACTTGCTACTTTAATAGTTACATTTCAACTAATTGTTTATCTACGTTGATGTTTAATAACTATATCATATAAATACAGATAAAATATTTTGTAAGAATCAAATAGTTAATATTTTAGTATAAATAAAAATAGGTATTATAGTAGTAGTATATAAAGTAATGTATTCAAGACCAAATATCATTTTATAATATAATTTCGAATACGAAATCTTGATTTTTATCATCTATTCATATGTATAATAAAATTGGAGTGACTGTTAAAATGGCCCCTAATACTCATTGCATATGCATGTATACACGGACTACAAATACCAAAATAACATTTTTTACAATTTTTGTCTGTTTGCCTGTTTGTTCCGGCTAATCTCTGGAACGGCTGGACTGATTTCGACGGGACTTTCAGAGGCAGGCAGAACTGATATAAAGTAGCAACTTAGGCTATAATATTTTTTTTGTTAAATTCAAACGTGTACAAGGTCGCGGGCACAGCTTGTATTATATAAAGTGATTTCATATGTTTTTTATAATTATACAAATATATTTTCGTATGTGTGTGTACGAGCAAATATGAGTAAATTTTTTTTCCTACCTCAAAAGGGTTGTTAGAGTATGCGTTAAGAAATAGCCTATGTTTTTAATTAAATAAAAATGTATAAAATGTAAAAGTGTAACTGTATTCAGCAGAGTTTGTCAGAATTGAGCTTAAACTTTTCATTAGTAACGATGCGTGGACTTTCACGTCGCCGTCGGATCTTATACGGATGCACATAGCGTTGGATGTCTATACCTATGTGTTGATAAATAAATATCTTCGCAATATGTATGTAACTTTGTAAAGAAATTCTCGAGAACACTCACCCATAGTATCTTGTCGCATGCCGACGGCGCTCATATTGGCGCCGTGGCCCATCGAGAAACCCTGCGGCATCGGGTATGAGCCGCCGCCCATCTGTGAGAGCGAGAAGATATCCTTTTGCAGCTCCTCATAGCTGCCGTGGTGCTAAATAGAAGAAACAAGAATATTAATATTGAAATCTATTATTTCTGAGTTGATGGTTCATGATGAAATTACTAGTTTCAGGAATCTATATAACCTAGCGTTTTCTTAGTCTAATCTAAATGTCAGGATCCGTTCTTTCGTTAGGATTGTTATTGCATATATAGACGGTATTGCAAATGGTCCAAGGGCAAGTGGTCATTATTACAAATAGACATTTGGACTTTAAGAAATATTAACCATCCGTTAGATCGTCAATACACTAACAATCTTGGAATTTAAAATGTCAAGTCTCAAAAACAAGCCTATAGTTGCACTGGCAAACTGGAATACAATAATTCTAAGTATTAATGTTCGTCAGCATCAAATATGTGTAGCAATACAATTTTTTTACTTATGTACTCTAGTATATACTCTTTAAAAATGAAAATGCCTGCTATAAACGTATGTTGTTTATAGTAGTAGGTTTGTTTTACGTTGAAACATGGGCATAAATTGTCCCTGCTCCAGCTGTGGTTGTAATTTATCACGATCAACACTTCGCTAATGGATAATGCGATGACGAAAATATTGAAACCACTGCAATTACCACGTCGGGAAACGATTTTTAATCATTATAGTACGGATATAATATTAAATTTTTTAACACGTTAAAATACCTATTATTAAAAATATATTTTTATTTAGAAGTTCGATTAAGTGTTAATATATCAGCGATGGTTAAAAAGTTTATGGAGCTTGTTTAGATTCGAGCCCGCTATTTTTGTATAATATTCAGTTATGTATATAAAGAGAAATGTGAGGAAATCTAATGAAAAGTGTGGTTGTATAATCACTAAACGTTCTTGTAATGTTTAGCTTTCGGAAATTTACGGGTTGTTATTGCATGAAAAAAGAATAATATTTACTGTTACTGTTCTTATTCAAATTTTATAAAATAATTATTAAAAATATCCATTAACAGATGTCCTCTGATATTTTCGCATTATTATTATTATTTGTGAACAGAAATGCGCACACACTAAATCAATAGTATCAAAATTGGGAGCTTTCTCTATTCCATGGCTCGTAAAGTCCGGCAGGAGAGGAGCGATCAGCGCAAAACCAACGGATTTTTGTTTGTGATACAAGGAGTCTATTAAAAATAACTAACATGCATTGGACTTGAACTCTCTTATAAGCTATACAATAGACCAACGAAATAAGTAGTGGAAATGCAACGATTGATAATGATAAGACGACTTGATATACTATATCCGTATTAGTATCCGTGATAATATCGGAAAATCTAATTCTATTTGGATATTTAGCTATCCGTGATGGAGAACTGTAACTTCTCGCTTCAGTTCCAAGTAGCGAAGAATTATTGACATCACCCTATAAATAGCAAATTGTAATGAGAACTATAGTACATATAGGAATATTTGCGTGATCCGCTGATTGATAATTTTGGTGAACCCGCATGGCACCGATAGTTCTTATTATAAAATAATTGCGTTGTTGATATGAAATGCTGTTAAAAATGGTGATTTTATTGCATCACGAACAAAATAAGGAAATCAATTAAGTTCGAATCGATTCGTCGCGTACATTCGTTCATATCCGTTAACGTATGGAACACATAACGAGTGGTATTGTCCACAAGCGCAACCGACGGTTGCTATTTGCATTATTTTCGGTGGCCGTACAATGACGCAATCTCATTACGGCGTAATCAGAGCGAATGATTAGCGCCGCACGCTAACGAGCGATTCGTACACATAATACATTCTTTGATAACTTGCGTTTGTTGCACATTTTCTTATAAGTTACTAATACATACATATCAATATACAGATAATATTTTATATACCGTGTCTATATAACTTGAAATTATTATTTACTTGCTTTTATGACATATTTTCTACATAATAACATAAAAAATTACGTTGTGTCTTAACTTTACTCTTACAAAATACACGAGTAGTATCAATAGACAGTAATAGTTTATTTAATATTGTTTTATTATATGTAGTAATAAGTCGTTATATAAGTAGTTAAGTGTAGTAAGTTCAGCGATTTTCAAATTACAAATTCGCATTGTTGGACATAGAACCAAAATAATTAAAGAATTGTCCTTAATAGTGCTTTCAGAGGTAAAAATAAACCTGGAAGTCACTTACAAAAATGATTTTGTATGAATCATATATTCTCTCTACAAATTAAATCTCATTGCTTTGGATCAGGAATACGTAGCTTAATGTTTCGTCATATATTCGTATCTAAGGACATACGATTAAGTTTACTTAGATCATTTTTTATTACCTTCCAGGAAAGCAAAACCGTTTTAAAGTAAATCTCCTAAGTAGTAATATTTTTACAAAGACACTGGCACTTTTTAGGGCATAGGTAGGCGGTACACATTGGCCCTGAAAAAAAATTACTATATGTGGGAATTGAGATGCAATGTCCTTTGTACCTGAAGTTACTATGTCCCTATTAAGTATCAATGCTTGGGGGTAGAAATTATAATGAGCGGGTGGTACTTACCTAGGCGGACTTGCACAAAGCCCTATCAAGTAAGATACTATAATAAATACAAACACTCCTTGCATAGTCTATGCGCTGCTACTCATGGAATCTCAGATGTTATAAAACTTGTGCCTGTAATAACAGTGAGCACTCAAGATTATTAATATATGTATATAGGTATATATTAATTTTACTAATATTACCCACCGAGATGGTCTTAAAATTTAAGTATCGGATACAGACATTTACGACATATAAATCGAAAATCATTGTAGAAGTATTTGGTCTTATTTTATGCTCATATAATTGTTATGTCTACTTTTCTGCTATAATAATTATTCATTTATTGTGTACTTGTAATGTAGACTAAATAATGAAATTACTTTGAATCTCAGGAGATTTGTTAAATAATTTTAGACACGTTAAAGTGTTATAAATATGTTTAACAATTGACAAACATTTATATAAATAAAAACGTTTGCCTGTTGTTTGTAGGAAATAAATCATATTTAAATATCTCATAGGAAATAAATTAGTTCGTTTCCAGTATGTTTACTGATTAAATAATACTATTCGCAAATTTTCTTAAAGTTAAAATATTTCAATATTACTCAAGTTTTATGTTTGCCGGTATTCATTGATAATCCGTTTTTTTTCAGTTGTTAAATCATTGTCTACATGTAGAATGGTTATTTGATAAGACCAATTTTGCACCGTAAATATATAACCGGTAGGATACTCGCTGCATAATATGGATACTGTGGAATTCTACGGCCTTTACAAATAGGTAAAAGCCCTTTAAATGTCTGTTGTGCAAAACTACTAAGGACTTGGGGCTTATATAACTCACCTACTGTGTCTACAATATAGGTGTGTGGCAAATTTTCATGTCATACAGGATCCGAAAGAATCCGAATTATACATGCTTCGTCACGATGATTTCCTTCATCGCTGGCCAATTCAGTCAGTATTACAATGAATTGAGAACTTAAAAAATATTATAAGATTTTACTCACGATCTTTAGTTCAAAATCACCTGACCCATTTCAAGATTCCTGTACCGATTTTTAATGTGTAATAGTTATTGGGTAAAATTCCCTGTCTGATAATAAGTTACCTGTGGATATCTGTTGATGGTATTAGGGTGCGGGTAGGGTTGGTATCCCCTGTAGCCTTGTATGTTCCGCATCATGCCGTTACAGCCTGGCAGCACGGCTGGCGCGAGTGCCTTCTGCAACTGTTTCTCTTGTTTGCGGTATTTCGCTCGACGGTTTTGAAACCAAACCTGTTTTAAAACAAACAAACAAACATATAATTATAAAACCAACTTTACAGATTTACAATTAGCTAGCATTCTTGCCACCATTCCACGCGGTCAAGATTTATACAGTAACTAGTTTTAGTTCATATTTGTATATATATATATTTAAGCATTTAATGTTGTTAATTCTAATGTTAATAAAGTATCACTTTACAGAACATGTAGACCAATCACATAATTGATTTTTATTTATTTTGCATTTACAATTGTCGCTATCGTAAATAAAACGCTTAAAACATGTTAATGTATAAATTTGGACTTAGTATAATATAAATAGGTTGTATTTAATTTACATCCATCAAGATAATAAACGTTACAAATTAATATAGTGTGCGATAGTACCGCACATAATCTAACCAAAAGTAAAGTTTTATCATAAAATATTTTAAGCGTTTTCTGTTAAAACCATATTGTATTGTTCAAACGATGGCGGTATTCTTTGAAATAAGTAAAATGTAGAAACATAATTTCGTAACATGTTATACCTAAAACAAAATAAAAAACATCGCCTCGTAATCTGTGTTGTCAACGGGAATGAGGCGTGCGTACTTTGATATGGTGATTACAGCTGATTAGAGGGAGAGGGCCAGGGAGACGCCCTCCGGACGCACTCCCCATATAAATAAACCGATACATACCAGCCCATCGTTTGTAATTACTAATTTGAACCCTATATCTAATGAAATACGGGCGATATAATATTCGATATATGTAGTATATAGAATAAGGTAACAGAACATAAAAGGGATATTAGTTTTTTCGCAACGCAATTCGACATCCGTCCCTCGCCGCGCGCGTTGTGATGAAAAACGAACCAATATCCGAGCGATCTGTTACAATATCTTATTGGATATCTTCAACTTGAAATGACTAGCTTAATTTTTTTTTTTGTTTTAATTTCTTCAATGAAGGTTTTATTTACATTGATCTTTTAATGTCTAGCTTATTTAACATAATTGGTATTCAGTCGGTTCTGCTCAATTGATTGAGCTGCATCTTCGAAGTGAAAACACAATATACTACATTTTGTCAAGCTGTATTATATAAAATCATATATACGTTTATGTTTACAAACGTATTTTAATTTGTTATTGTTATTATTATTTGTATATTGATTAAATTAATTAAATACGTTTATATAGTATTTTTTAAACTATTGTCTAACAATTTGCAGCTTTTAGAAAAAGATATGCAAGAAAAGTGAAATTTAAATATATAAGCTTCGTTTCACTTTTTGAAGTCAATATATCATAATATATTGGAACATGTGTGTACATAAGTAACATAATTATTTATATTTGTAATGGAATGGAATATAATTCATGTTGTTTTTAATATATTTTATATTAATAAAAATATTAATTAATATCTTTTTTTGAATCTTATTATAATTATAATGAAATAAAATATTTGAAAACCATACACAACGTTTACAAACGCTTGTTACAATAACACAACATTTTATAACTATTTAAATAAAGACTTTAGAGAGGTTTCAAACATGAAAAATCAAGTCAGTACCTACTCATTTAGCCGAGCGTCGTGTTATCTGTAGAAAATGGTCTCCTTTAAACTGAAAAAGCACGGATCCAACAAAACATTTTCTTATTTCCAATTGTAGAATTCATTTGAGGGCAGAGACAATGTCGAGAGGCGCGCGGGGAGGATGAGCGGCTAACTTCGTTACGGATCCATTTGATGGGATTGCAATGCCTCAGGGGCCACCCTCCCGCACCCCCGCCCACACCCCCTCATTCGCCCGGCAACGTTGTATTTTTATATCGAAATTTCCTCTAGAAGGAGGGAGCCCGACGTCGCTGTCGTCTTTAACGTTTACATTCTTATGTAGCGTCGCCTGAACGTTAATAGCCTCCTACGTAGCGCGCGTGCACGAGTGTAGGTACCGTAGCTACTTACCTACATGTATTGGCACTTCCAAATACTCTGTGTGCGTACGTTACATGAGCTTTTAACGGCAGAATGTATGCAAAAATCTCTTATGTAATGACATTTGCCATGCCTTTCATATTTTTGAGTAGACGTTTTATCTTTGTAAAATAATCATTATTTTTGCAGGACTCATATTTGCTAAGTTATAAGTTTTTGTGTGATGATATTTCAACTTAACAGTTATAGTTAAGTAGTTTCAAATTTGACTTTAAACTCAATAGAGACGTTCTTGAACATGTCACGAGTCATGCTCTGAATAAAATATCTGAAGCTGCGATTTAGGTGCTCTGGGGACAAATCAATAGCGAGTGTCCCGGGGGATTGAGCAATTTTAAAACTGAGATAAGGATCGCTCGCGAGTAACTGTAAACATTTCGTATTCATACGGCCGAGGACGACAGATGGTGCCTTAATTCAATCCGCCTCCGGCCTACGTTCCAAATTAAATTATCCGAGTATTCGCGCATCATTGATATTTCGACAATTCCACCTAAGAAAAAGGCGGCGTAGCGAGTCGTCCGCTTGTTTTCAACTTTATTAAGCTTTAGTACAACAAACGAAACGGCAATAAAATAACAGATTAAAGAAGACACAAAATACGTCAAGATTACTGAATAAGAAAATTGGTATAGTTATTGTATTATCGTTTATAACAGTACTGACCTGTATTCTTGCTTCATTGAGCTTCGTCGTTCGCGCTAGTTCCTCTCTACAATAGATGTCGGGATAGTGGGATTTTGCGAACGCCGCCTCTAATTCTGCTAACTGTTCCTGGTGGTGATAGAAAGTTTATACGTGAATATTATTATCATTATAAAAAAAATGAAGAATTTTAAAGTCTATAAGTTAACTAATTCTAAAAGGTAGTAAGTACAATTAAAATATATAACCAAAGATGATGGCAATATATAGGTTTTTAAATACTTAATATAAATAAATGTTATTTTTACAACACATATAAATAGGACAAATTTTAAATTCTACTACTGACTAGTTTTACATCATAAAATGTTAAATTGGCATTTATAACAATAAATTATAAAATTAAGCTCAAATCTCATTTACAATAGGTATATAATATTGCTTTACTAACGAATTTGTATTTTAATAAAAGTAAAAAATATTAATATTAAACATACATTGTCCTAACTACATTTATGCAATTTTTATAAAAGTTCGATGAACTCGCAGTAAAGTCTGAGGCGAGAACAGTAAAGGTATTTTTCTCTTCGGAATTAACGTTTCTACCTTCCGAAAAATAGTTAAAAGACTATATACTATAAAATCCATATGAAAGGACTGTTTATGGTTGAGTAATCCATTACGCACAACATCGCAAGAGTTGAGCGTTGTTGTGAATTAACAATGACATTCAACCGACAACAACCAAAAAAGATATTGAACGTTTAAGATAATGGTAAAAAATCATTCTTATTTGTAAATTATACGTATAATAAAGTATAGTACCCACTGGAACTGGATTTCTTTTTAGAAATAATTAAACAAATTATTTATAATAATAACTGTTTTTATAAATAAATTCCACAGCTAAATGTATTGTATTTAGGGCAAAATGCATCAAAACTGTTTATAAAAATCATATTGCACATTTCGTTTTGTTTTGAGATACACCGTTGTTTCAATCCTAGTTACAAAGAGTGGTAAGAACCTATCATACATATATATTTGTGGCTAAACTGCATGACAACTTAGCTACAATTTAAAAGTCTATATTTATCATTTAAGGAAACCGAAGGGTATTTCAAAATGAAGTTGAAGCTGAAATGAGAAAATATCGGAGCAGTCGTGACGCTTTAACAGATCGTGTAGGTTTTTAATTTTACATCTCATATTTGTTACATTCATCACATACATCAACATACATGTGTGTCGAAAATAAGCCCATTGTAGTGAGGTGAACGATCGTCCCAGATTTATATTTAAAACAGCGTCCTTTTTATATGAAACTAAAAAAGTTATATAAATCCTATACTAGTTATGTTCTGGTGCTGCATAATAAATTTGGAGTGTATCCCTTCTAGTTTTTAAAAGCATGATAATACAATTAAGCGTTAGTAGGTATATAATAACTTTTTAGGAATATATTTAGATGTAATGCTCTATAAGTGGAACACGGGTAAAGCATTAGTAATAAAAAAGTCTGTAGTAGCTATCTTTTTTTATATAAATAATTGTAGCTAGATTCCATTTTAAGGAATTAATTATATGCCTATTTAGGCCTCCAATCGAGATTGAATCTTGCTAGGTGTGCAAATTACGGTAGCATCAGTGGTTCAGGTTGGAACCTGCGGATTTATACGTCGCTTAGTGACCCGAAAACCATTGCGTTACTGGTGATTCTAATTAAGTGTACAAGAATACTAAGACTATTTACTACCACTCACTCAAAGTTTAAAGTCAAAGAAATAGTAACATAGAATTTCCGTACTGGAAACTGGACATAAACTAAAACAGTAGGTTTACCTGCGTAAATGTCGTTCTGTGACGTCGTCTTGCAGGCGTCGGACAGGACGCTGTGGTCGGCGTGTGTCCAGCGTGCTGCGGTCCTAGCGAGGGGGATAGTGCTGACGCGCCCCCCGAAGTGCTCGTCCCGCCAGGTTCGGGCTTCAATTTTTTGAACGCTCCTTCAGCTGTTGAAGATAATTGCATCTTAAAGGAATATTCATAAGAGCCTTTTTTAAAAAGGTCAATAAAACGAATCGGACTTTTTAATAAAATTTATAAAAATATAATGAATTTTAATAACTGTACCTATGTTAAATTTTACAAAATAATTTACAATCAACAATTCGAACGTGTCCAAGTACGGAAAAATTAAAACAATAAATATAATTATTATCCATATTTTTGCTAAAATTGAAATAACGATATGAAAATCACAAAGAACAATATTTGGCGGACTTTAAACTAATATTTCTTAATCTAAAGGAATTTGACTGCATACTCAAATTTAGTTGAAGTAATGAAACATGTTATTTAAAAGTTTTCCTTTTGTAAGAAATACTTTAAATAGTTATTGTATTAGTAAAACGAAAACGAGCTCTATTCTTTGTTGCATTCATTCGTATCCGCGAACCAAACAAATGCCTCTTTAACCAGATTTTTACATAAGGTCTGATCATTCGACCCCACTTAGCGCGGGTCTGGTTCAAAGAAGCCTCTTCTTATTTGCATAGCGGGTCGCATCGATCCTTACCGTAGGTCAAGTTCAGCTCGGCGTAATTGTAATTGCGTTGCTTTAACACTGTTACAGCTAATGATTCGGCATCAACTCCGTGTACTTCAGCCGAACAGAGTTCTTCGCGTGAATCGCACTTCAGAATGTTTTGTGATTTATTTTTAGCGTATGTGTTACGTTATTATAATAAAAGATTTATGAGCCGTATTGATTCTTAAGTGAGAAAAAACACAAGAATTATATGTATCTATACATATTTTAAAATTAATTGTGCAAGTTTACTTGATTTTTTTGTGTCAGAAAAAAAGCGTTCTAAGTTAACTATTGTAATATGAATAAAAAACGTAATAGCTCTAACTTTTCGCAAAATTAGCGGCATGCAGCGAGTGCGCTGAAATCCCATTATTATTATACCTGTCCCATCCGCATACGCTCACATATTCAAGTCTTTAAGCTCGTTGCTGTAAAAAATCGCATATTGGCGACATAATCAGTTTACCTTTGGTTTCTCTGAGCATTGGAATTAAGAGGGGGACATTTTAAAAGCTCCGTCGGAGGTCGGTTTGGCAAGTATTCATGCATTCCCTTTGACGGCGTCCCAGCTACTTATTAATTAACACGGAGCTAAGTGTTTGCGTCCGCGGTAAACGGGGCCTTTTAACGTTTAAAAGGCTGTTTTTTATTCGCTTCTATGTTTTAGAGGCTTTGATGGCGTATATATCGGTTACGGTTCTGCCTAACAATTTTTCGTAATAGAATCAAGGTAACGTGATTTCTTTTGAACCTTGTTAGATTTTTACATTTTTACTAAAGGGAAATAGAAATCCATTAGGTTTTGCGGTTTTCTTTTCTGTTACAGAGAGAACAAAAGGTTAACGTGACACAATCACGAGTGACTTGCGACAAGTCAACGCACAATATTTATTTGTATTACAAAATGGGGAACATTTGTTCGGGGGTGTAACAAAGATTCAATGTAACGTGTCATTAGGGGGCCTTAATCCCCTAATTATGACGATTGACATAAATGCACCATCTGTGGCGATCGAAAGGTGTCGGGTGACTTCACTAGAAAAACTAAGAGGTACCGTAACTTCTAAAAAACTAGATTACGCTTCGTTTGTTATATATGTACTTTAAAGACATTCAATCAAGATAAGCCTTATACTTTTGGCTGTATAATTTATTATGCCTATTGGTTATTTGCGCAGCTTTTAATACATCATATTTTAGTTCTTTCATGTCGATGAGGTTATTAACTTTTTGATAAATTATTGTTTATTATTTGTCAAATTATTTTTTTGCTGTCGAAACACTTGGCCCTTGGAGTAGTACAAAGAGCTTTATCAAAGAACACCTCGCCTTATTGCTTCCACTGGTGAAAGGAGAACTGGTTCGTCTTATGCCCAGAGGATCGGAATTGCGATTCAACGGGGAAATGCTGCTAGCAATCTTGCTACCATTCCACGCGGTCAAGATTTATACAATAATTATTTTTAATTCATATTTGTATATATTTAAGTATTTACTGATATTTTTGGATTAAACTTACAAAACAAGTGCTAATTTGAAGCTTATTGTATTTCTTGATAAAACTCACCTTTTTTTTTCTAATCAATAATAATAATTACATATCATTATAAGTTGGTATATTTAATAGGGACGGATTAACTCGGATAAAATCGGATTTATATTTGTAAAGTAAAATATATTTTTGCACAAAAAAATCTGCTATCAAGTAAATAGCAATTTCATATTAAAAATAAAAATCTATTACGTATTTGGCACCCTCTGGCGCTCCACGGGGCTCCAGGTCGCTTTGCCCTCCAGCATCCATATGTTGTCGCAGGCCCTTAATAGATTTATAATCGGTGCAAATGCCGCAAATCCCTCTGATTGAGATCTCAATTTATTCCACTTTGCACTATTCCTTTACGGCTTAGGATGCAGTGATTTTTTTATTATTGGGGTACTTTGTGGTCGAAGCTGATTTTACTTTTTATAATGAAATCCTTTAACTAAACTGTAAGTAATTTGTAATTATTAGTATTTACTAATAACAAACTTTACAAAATATTTATTAATCAATCGCAGTTATTATTAATAAAACAAACAAATTTGTTATTTTTGTAAAATACTTTTAAGTGCGATTTTTATCATTGAGGGGAAAATGGGTCTCATCTATGATCTAGAAAGTGGTAACCATAGTGGTAGCCGTTTACCATTACTTGAATATTAACCATAGAAGACAATTTTAAATGATTATTTACGAAAAATATAATGTCAGCAGATTTTATTATAATATCGCTCGCGTGTGGTCCAAATTCCAATGTCCACGACTAGCCATGTTAATGTAAGCTTAATATTAAATGTCCTCTAACATAAATATAAATTTAAAACGAATTCATACTTCTGTTAACCCGTTGGACATTTGTAACTTTTTTCGAGTGGCAGCTGATCGTGTGCTGTAATTACAATAGGTTTATCGGATTTAGGGGTGAAGCGGCGCGAGCGCACTCCATTATGTCAAGTGGGCTCTTTATTGAAGATTTTTATTCGCATATTACTTTGCTATTTTGTTTGTGATTTAAAAAAATACATAGTAAAGATTTTTTTGTCACATTGTATATTAATAACAGTTGAACTAAATAATGCATTTATTATATAATTAAAAAAAAAAATTTTAAAAACATCAAGTTGCACGATAGACACAAATTCTACTAAATGTTACTATTTGATATTTATTTATATTCCAAAAACAGACCAAATAAGTTAATTATTTTATATATAAAACAAAAAAATACAGGAAATTATACGATGACAAAATATTTCACAACGTTTTTAGTATACCGACGTTATGTCACAGGTGACAATCGATATTGTGGATACTCTCTCAATAACATGCGCACGCGCCCGACACGCGTCAGGGATTATGTACAAAATTTGATATTCATTTCACTCCATGTTGACATCCTTATTCACGACCAAAGCTTACAAATAAAAAAATACAACTGTACTAGAATCACTTCTGTGAGAAAGGAAGTTTGTACATATTGTATCGTTATTTAATTCATAACAGCTGGTGAAATAAACCTTTTTGCACGCGGTGTTTGCATTGATTTAATAATTAATATTATTCCGTTTATAGGATTATGTTCAATACTTCTCTTTTTAATTCTCTGAATTTATCCGTTTAATTATGTACCAATGCCTTATGATTATTTATAATGTTTCTGGGAATAACAGTTGGATTATGGTTTGTATTTAATAAGTAGTTAGTTTAAATTTATGCTGATTTTCGGTCGAATCAAATGAAAGTTTCCATGGAAATCAATCGGAATCGGCCTAAGTTGCACAAACTGTTGCACAGTTAAATAATAATAAAAGTGTACTGTGACTTAATGTTACCGCATTTTAATATGCTTTTAAATATACTTACAAAACAAGTTTAATGTTTTAATGATACAGATAATTAGGTTGATTGGTAGGCCTCGTTAGTATTATAACTATGTTGATTTCATTTTAGTCAATAACTATTATTTGCGTTAGACACAACTCAAAATGGAAATACTCTCAAAACGACTTATTATTTGTTTACTTTTCGGTAAGTCATTTTTTTTTAATATTTTTATAAATGTGTATAAATATAGTGAAGATATAAATAGTTGATTAAAGTAATTGAACATTGAAGGATAAGCTCTTTAGTTCTCCATGTTGCTGCCGTATTGGTAATTTAAAGAATGATTAATATGTATTAATATATCTTATGGGTGATGAAAACTTATAGTCAGGTGGTCTACTTGCCAGTCTCTCTAAATATGTATATTAATGATGTCTTAAATTTTCGCGATTATTACACATTTAAATAAAACTAGTTATAACGGATTTGAATCGCGTATATTAATTATTTTTGACATCCCGACGTTTCGAGCACTTTACAGCGTTCGTGGTCACGGGTAGACTAAGGTGGCGTTTGTCTATTTGAAGAACAAAAGAAATATTATTTACAACTACCGCCAGGACTTGAGAAATCGTTGGCGGTAGTTGTAGTAATAATTAAATGGTATAATTAAAATAGTAATATGTAATTAATATACGCGATTCAAATCCGTTATAACTAGTTTTATTTAAATATGTATATTAAATAAAAAAGAGCACAAATGTCAGTTCAGTAAGTAATTCATTTCTGAGGAGTGTAAAATATAATATATAGATTGTGTTATTGTATAAGATACACTGTTGGACTCTTGATGTTTTCACTAGTACGGCACGGTACAATATAGGGAATATTTGCTATCTTTTTTTTGCGGCGATTGTTTGGAAAAACATGGTAGGAAGACTAAGGGAAAATTCCCTTTAGTACAACTATGAAGCCTTTGACGGTCTCCGTGGGGTGTACACCGGTTTCACGGGTACTCCACTCCGAGGTTCCGGGTTCGATTCCCGGCCGAGTCGATGTAGATTACCATTAGTTTTCTATGTTGTCTTGGGTCAAGGTATTTGTGGTACCGTCGGTACATCTGATTTTCCATAACACAAGTGCTTTAGTCACTTACATTGAGATCAGAGTAATGTATGTCTCATATTTATTATTATTACATCAGGTATTAAAAAAAGGTAAATAGATTTTAATGATATGACCTCATTTTTTGGATTTAAAGTTTTAACAGTCGATAATTTTCCAATTTCTCGCATAGTATTATTTCGACTAATGTCCAATTTTTAACAATAAAGTAGATCTATTCAGTTTATTAAAAGTTAATTAAATTGCATACGATTAAACAGTATGTGCGCGTGATTTAATGAGGCAATTCATTTGCTTTTTATCAATGTTCATATTATATAATCTTTGTCATCATCAAATATCAGCCGTATTTGTTTAATTTTAATATTATAATTTTATTATAAATAGCAAGTAAATTCCTTGCACGATTAATTAAATCTATATTTTAATAATTTCAGTCAACACGCTTAAAAATAGCAATGGAGGCGTCTTAGAAAGGATTCAGGAAAGAAAAAGAATAAGGGATGGAAGACTTTTTCCTTTTCTAAGCCCTGGTACTGGTAGTCAATTTCAACAACAAAATGACTACAATGATTATGACGCTGGAGTTGATGAAAACTACGAAGATTACCAAGACAACGGTTATCCTGAATCTCGTAGAATAGGGAATAACGACGTAACATACAATGTACCCAACAATCCTAATGCGATAATATTTAACGAGAATATCCCAAATCAACAAACTAATTATAAAGCTGGTCAGATGCCTAACTTAAGTCAGTCTAACAGAAATAATTTTCCTGTAAATAATAATATGCAAGGAGTTATACAATCTGTAGATTATAATAAAAATTTAAATACACCTCAACCGTTGAGTTCAATGGATTTAGCCAAAGCAGCTACTGGTGTTGAAGTAAGTAATGAGGAAGACACCATTTCTGATAGATTTGGTGAAGGTTCTGCAAGTTTTGCTGATGTAGGAGAAAAGAAAAAAGGCTTAAAAGTCTTAAAACCTTTAACAAAATCGAAATTTATCTTTCAAGTCCAACCAGTTAAACCTGTGGATGAAAGGTCTAGTGGGAAAAATATTGTGTACTATGTTGAATGATTAATTGCTTAATGGAAAATAATTGTAATGATTTTATCAATTTTGTTAATAAGTATTTTCAAACTAAATCATAACTTCCAATACTTAATCGTATTTTAATAGTTTTGATAAGCTAATGTGAGTACGAATTAGCTAACAATACCTTATAATACTGTATTTTATATTTATTTGTAATAAAAACGATAAAAAACGAACAGTATTGTGATTTTTAATAGTTAATTAACTTTACATATGTATTTATAATAAGATGTTTGTCAAATATAGGTTGTTCTAAATATATGTTTATTTTTTAAAGAATTATAAATTTAAACATTTGACACACTTAATGCGTCACAAAATATCCTCAATGATGAAAATATTATATGTGTATAGTCTATAACTATTATAACGACTCCATTGCAGAAGTAGAAGTTGATTTCAAAAAATCTAAATAAACTTTATTCAAATGGGCTTTTACAAGCCCTTTTGAATCGTCATTTAACCGACGAACGAACGAGACGAACCGGCAAGAAACTCAGTAGTTACTCTTTTTCAACATTTAAAAAATACAATGTAATGTTAGTTAATACAATTATTTAAATTAACATATCCTGCCTGGAAGTCAACAGGTATTAATTATTATTCTATAACTATTTATAAAAAATGTTAAACAAAGTCGTTTCCTACTTTTCAACCGACTTCCAAAAGGAGGAGGTTATCAATTCGTCTGTTTTTTTTTTTTTTTTTTTTTTTTTTTTTTATATTTGTTACCTCATAACTTGTCACTGGGTGGACCGATTTTGATAATTTTTTTTTGTTTGAAAGGTAGTGCTTCCCGTGGGGTCCCATTTTTTTTATTTTTTTTTCCGATGATGGTATCCACGTGAAAACGACAAGTCTTAAATTTGCATTACGTATATGCGCGACAAATAGGTGAATAACTGAAAATCACGTTAACCAATTTTGATAATTCTTTTTTTATTATAAAATATATACTTCAACGGTAATTTGATGAAAGTTTGGTAAGGTTCTGAGCACAGGATCCATGACAAAGTAACGGAACGGAAGGGAACGGAACAATTCTGAGGAGCACGTTAGCGATACTCGGTCGAATCTTTTATTTATAGGTTATTTGGATATTTGAGTCACCTTCCGTAATGTGGTTATGTTTATGTAATTATCATAGTCGAATATTATAATCAACTAGCTACCCACCCCGGCTTCGCACGGGTGCAATACTGATACTAAATATACTACAGAATTTGTTTATATACAACATCACATCGCAAACTTCTAAAATTATCAGTGTTTCTTTACTATATTGTTCATGTATTATATACACAAACCTTCCCCTTGAATCACACTATCTTTTAAAAAAAACCGCATCAAAATCCGTTGCGTAGATTTAAACATATAGGGACAGAGAAAGCGACTTTGTTTTATACTATGTAGTGATGGAACTCCTATACGGCTCGCAGTTAGGGTGCGATATGGGGCAGAATTTCTTACTATCTTTAATCAAATTTTGTGTATGTGATGTGATGTCATATGATGTACGAAATATAGTTGGTCTTTTTCAAAGTTTTTTTGCTGAGTTCGATTACAGCTCTTTCGAGGGATCCTCGTAGTTTACGCCGCGTGACGTATTAAATCCGCATTTTCGAAAGTCTATTTTTGCTTTATTCGCAAGTTTCCTTTGAAATTGTCCTCGAAGTAGTTTCTGACTCATATAAACGGAACGCTTAATCTATCCATATTAAAAAAAAATAGTTAGTCAACATCAGTTTCACTTAAAATCAAAAAATAAATAAAATTTTAACAAAAAGAAAAACCGACTTCAAACAAAACACTATTTTAAAACAAATGAATATGCACGAAAAAGTAATAAAAATAATTGCGTATTCAACATATTTTTTAGAGTCTTCCTAAGTTAAATGAAATGAAAAATATTAGACTACTTAAAAGTCGATTAACGATTATATCAGCCACGGTGCCCAAGTATTCTCGTATTGTTTTTTGATAGATATACTGTAGGGTTTTATTGGCTGACACCGGCTCCAAATATACCAATAACTATAACTACATGATATAATCGTTAATCGACTTTTAAGTAGTCTAATATTTTTCATTTCATTTAACTTAGGAAGACTCTAAAAAATATGTTGAATACGCAATTATTTTTATTACTTTTTCGTGCATATTCATTTGTTTTAAAATAGTGTTTTGTTTGAAGTCGGTTTTTCTTTTTGTTAAAATTTTATTTATATATCTGCTAATCTCTAAGCTAGTTAACACATTATAATGTGGATTTGTAATAGAAAGCATGATAAACGAAGAAGGTACATAATATCGATTGAATTAATGATGATAAAATTAATCGTCTTATATTATAAAATCGTATGAATATTTAAATAAAAAATAAATGTCATATAATTACATTCCAGAAGTTTTTGTATAAAAGTAAAGTCATTACAAACGTGCTTTAATTCGATTAATAAAATATATTTCTTTAAATTTAATAACAGTAGATCGGACGTACACCGACCACGATTATTCAGACAGATTGTCAAATGCGTATTAATATTCATGTTCTATCCAGCGTACGTTATAAAGTCTATCTCATGGAATTGATTGACTCTGTACTGACGTCCATTACATATCCGGAAATAGGCATTGTATCATATAATTACTATGTACGCATAATTGTTACTTGAGTATGGTATTGAATTTAAATGTACGAAAATTGACAATAAGTTCAAATTTGTTATGGAGATAATACACAAATACTTATCATGTATATGAATTTAATTGTATCTCATTTAAAAAAAAAAAAAACACTATTTAATTATTTACTACTCAAAATTTTTTTATCTATGTATAGTAAGTCACAACTTAGATGAAGCATCAGAAAATTCGATTTACACAACCAATAGAAATAGCTCCCGATTGCGCCATTCGACGCTATCCGTCGCTATAAAGAAAGCAAGTGCATGTAAATCGACGAAAATATTAGGTCATCAGTATTTAACAAGTTATTACGTTTGTGTAATGATCATATTCACATAAGAAATAAATATTGATAATTTGGGATAGCGTACTTAATTCGGATGTGATGGTTTTACGAATGGCCGATGTTACATCTAAGTTGTGTAGTTGTGTCGTACTATATATATTTGAAAAAGTTGTTGTTATATTTTTCATACATTTGATTAAATATTAATCTCTACTTAAATTATCTTCCAAGATCCAATTTTGGAATAAAATCATTATGAGGAAGCTGCGTTATTTCTGTGGGCATAAATTGTATATATATCATTTTATAGACGGGGTAGTATCTTGTATAATAAGATAGCTGCAGTTTGTTCTGGCTATTAACTGTGGTGTCATATTAAAATGTTCAAACTATTAATAAAGATCTTTTGGACACAGAAAGAAGTATGTTCGAGTGGCGAAATCTGTATGACTTGTTTTGTTTATCTCTGTGTATTATGATGAGAAGTTTGGAAGATGCTGTACTTTGTATTAAGAATCATTCAAATGAAATCACATATAATTTATTCAAGTAAAATTTACAATAAAGCATTTCAAATAGTCAATATTTACCAACTAACGTTTCGGAAAGCAATGAGAAGAAACAACAACAAATACGCATAGTCATCAAAAATTGTAAGTAACATACAATTATGTTACTTACAATTATTGATGACGGAATCTGAGCATAAAACCAGGCGTTTTTTTAAAGTCATATTATATCTTGAATGAGTTATTGATTCATTTAGTCTTAATAATATCAATAAATTTTTTAAATAATATAATAAATTGATAAATATATTATATATAATATATAAATAAATTGATTATTGTATTTTTCATTTGTATCTTTTTATATCTGTAATTTAAATGTTATATTTCTTAATAGTGGATATGTAGCTTCAGCTTAAATTAATATAAAAACATTAATTTCATATAATTTGAATATAACAATAGTTTAATGTGAAAGTAACGCTGCATGTCTGTCTGTCACAGTTTCATGGCTAAACTGAATCAATTTTAATGAAATTTGGTGCGAAACATTTTTAATAGCGCGAGCCGTTAGTAGCCCAATTTAAATCTAAGATCTCTTGATCTGATCAGCCCTATAAACGAGTTAGACCAACGAAACAGTTGAACACAAAAGTAATTGTTTAAGATAACAATCGTCATTATTATGATTTTTATTACTTAATTTTATGAAAACTAAGGGGGTGTTTCATGGCTAATATGCAAAAACGTTGTTGTTGCTCAAAGAAGAAAGATACAGAAATTTTATTATTAAGACAAAATCAAACTTGAATCTCATCTGGGGGCACGGTAGTGACCCAGCCAAGTCTCGAGCAAAACGGGCACGGCCGTACCATCCTTTCTCGAAGCGATTCGAGGCTGTTTCACCCCCCTCTTGTCACTCACTGACTCACTGACCGATCATCAAAAATCTAAGGTACTTCTAGCAAACTTAGAAACTTCAAATTTTGTTGCAAGATAGGTCATTAGCCACATATAAAGGAAAAATTATAAAAACATTAAAAAATAGTATACCATAGAAAACAATTTTATATTTGCGGTTTGGCAAGAACATTTTGTATGGATTTTGAACACTTTGGATTTTGAAAACTATTGATACAATTACTAAATGTTGATTTATAACTTCATAATAATTTGAATAGGACTTGGCTATTATGAGATCTCAAAACTTTTTACGATAGAAAGACTGCAGCGAGAGGCTTGGCATTTTTTTACATTTAATGTTTTTGGTGGGATTTCCATATTCCAAATATCATTCGTTTTTATGAGGTATCAATTAAAAAACTATTATTTGATACTTTAAAGTAAATATGTAAACTCACACTGCTATTATGATTACGAGAGATTATGTTTTTGAATATTTTTTACACAATTGCTTGAACGACTTAAAAGACTTCTAATTTTATTTCGTACAGAAATCGCTTAAACGTTCGCATTAATTTTAAGTAAAGTAAAAAAATCTTATATTTTAACATACGTTTAGTAATAAATTGGGACGAGTGACAGCTCTATATAAGAAGATTTTATATCGTTAAAGGAAATAAATAAGTAAAGAACATAAGCTATAAAAAAATATATATTTAAAAAATGTATGTAGAGTCGAGATGGCCCAATGGTTAGAAAGTATGCATTTTAACCGATGATTGGTTCAAACCATTTGTGTTAGTAATTTATATCGCGCTCAGCGGTGAAGGAAAACATCGCGAGGAAACCTGCATCTGTATAATTTCATAGAAATTGTGCCACATGGGTGTTTCACCAACCCGCATTCCAACACGTACCGGAACATGTTCCAAAACTTCTCCTCAAAGGGAGAGGAGGCTTTAGCCCATTAGTGGGAAATTTCCAGGCTGTTGTTATTGTTGTAAAACATCGGATTTTTATTTGCATTAGATTTTGATGGTTTTTAATATGAGAATGGCATTTAAAGTACATCTTTACGGATCCTAAGAAATGATGTTCACGTTTCGCGCGGCCATTGTTAGCGCTCGTACGTGACGCGCCGGTGGGGTGGGTGTACACTGTACAGCCACTACACCTTTTATATACATAGCTACAGTTACAGTAAACCCGTGCAATCATTACATCTATATATATCTTTATTTTATAATTAACTTCGTGTTAAGGTGAAGAACTAAGTTTGGAAGTTAGATAAAACTAATTATAGCTTTATAAAGTAATTATTGTCCGTTTAAACGTTTAATCTAAAACATTTTTATGAATATATGAAATTATTTAGTTAAGTAATTCTATAATAAATATTTGATATTACTTCGCCTTATTATTTGAATGAGTGGGCAATGCGATGGTAAGTAGTCACCACCTTAGCGCTGAAAGAAATATTACGTAGGTAAGATCTTCAATGCATCAACAAACTTTCGAGCGATGTCTACATCTCTTAAAGCAGAATATAACAATGCTAAGTTTTGCTCTGTGGCGTTAAAATATCGGATCGGCGGGTGGTACCCGATCGGGCTAACATAAAGCTGGTAAATGATATATTTGTTTTAAATGTATGATTATTAAGGAGTGTGTGTGAGTTTATGTGTTAATTACAAAAGGATAAAATTTGTTAGGTATTATATATATTTATAATACTTTATTATATATTTTATTAGGTCAATAGTATTCGTAAAAAGTATGAAAGTAATTTTATTTTATTTTTAAATTCGTGATTACAACTGAAACTGAAGCGAGTTAATCTCGATTTATTGTAATTCATCGTTATATTAACGATATTATAATAGAAAAAAGTCACTCAGTTCATATTAAAAACGACGAGTTGACTTATTAAAATAAAATAATGATTCAAATAAATTCAAATCGAATAAAATCGTTGGAGTATTTAGCGAATAGCGACTATCACTTTGTCCACAACGGAGCAATAAACGCGGTATGAATACATATATGTTAGCTACCCATATACCCACATATCCAGTGGAGGTTTATATCCGCTTGAAAATTCAGCCTTCGCCCGGGCCGAGGGGGGGAGGCGGTCGTTAGTGACATTTCGTATTCATGACGTCAGCCTCGGGCCGATTGTTTGCAATATTACTCTAATTGAAATTGTAATACGTACATATTCTGGATAGTGTCCCAGTACGTGTCCGTAATTATACTAGTTTGTCTTATTACGTGTGGGTATTATGATTAAGTTTTTATACGAAAATTTTATATAAAGTCAATGCGAAAGTGTTAAAAATTATGCCATTAGTGCACGTTTTCATTTCGAATTTGGATATAAAACTATTCCGACAAATTTCGTATGTCAAACAGACATACAAATATGGGATATTTGAGCCTGATATACATCGACTACGTTTAATTGATATATATACATTATTTTATTGATATATACATAACACATACATGCGTACTTTCACAGGGAAGGTTTTTATATAATTCTATCAAATCTGTTTTTACTCGCTGTCATATGGCATAGCAGCACAATAAGTTCTAAAGCGCACAAATATATAAATAAATTAAAGACATCTATGTCGGCCTTGCTTGATAGTAATATTAATTTGCCGTATTGAGTTGTGAGGTAAGGGATGAGAAAATGCTCGAGTATTATTTATTTTTCAATATATTTGACTGCTTATACGTTGTTAATTTTTTTTTATTGGTTATCACAGATGTCTCGTCCTGCATTTTAAGGCGATAGGATTGCATCTTGATAACGTGTATTGAATACGTAAAAAAACATCCTTAATAACTGGATACAAATATGTTTCTTCAAAAAAAAGCCGAAGGTTCCCTTAGGACTGTTTTACTAAATATTAAAATGTAAGTAAAAAAATATTGTAATAGATGGTGTAGGAAAAAAGGTAATAAAAGTATACAATTTACCAATAATAAACTAATTAATATACTTCAAATGAAGCTATTCCACGCATGTATACAGTCTTAAAGTAGCAAACATTACAAAAAAGATTTTATTTTATTTTTCATAAAATGAACAAGAAACCCTTAAAAAAATTGTTTTACCTAATTCCCCAAAAATCAACTTCCCAGACCACAATTTGGTTATTTATGCATATGCGTTATTAAATTGAACATCATAAAAGCACATTATAACTGTTTTCATTCCACAATTGGGAAGAATATGACTCATGGGCCGACCACCAGTTTGCTAGACTGATCATGTAACGGTTTTCTTGTTTTCTTACAAGTAATTTATTTATATCAATTAATATCATTTATATTATAAATTTCGTATAAATAGTGGTCGAGATAGATATAAACCATAAAGTTAAGTGTATCAAAAAATCCGCATTTTTACGATAAGATAAAACTCGACGTAAACTCAACTTCAAGTTACTTTATTCAACGTAGAAGCATTACACTTTCTTATTGATGGTCATATGAAACACTACCGATTCGGAAGAAGGAACCCCCTGACCTGAGAAGAACCGGCGAAAAAACTCAGCAGGCTTTTTTTGTTTAATTAATTAGATACTAATATATAATACGTAATTATAGTAAAAAAGAGTTCACTGTTATACAAAAGAACAAGTGAAATTCTACTTAATAATTTGATGAAAATGTTAAAGGTATCTTACTACATTTATTTTAACTTTTCTTATGATTCTAGTAGTTACTAATGTTTCAACAATTAGTAGGACTATTGGTTTCAATATATTACAAAAGCTGTTTTGTAATGGAAATCAATCGTCACATTTTAATCAAAGCAGAAAAAAAAATTCTATAAATATTTCAAAAAGTCTGAAACTACATTCCCAAATAATAGATGTATTTGTAAAGTAATTATAAGTCTTTGTTACTAGAGAGAAAAGAGATTTATAAAAGCTGTTCCAAGTTAAATAGAAAACAAATTTTATTTTCCCGGCGGTATCTCAGCTTCTAATAGCAATAACACTTTTCTAACACTAATCTATAAATGTATGTTTATATTAGTTTATATATCTTTATATTATTTTTATATATACTAGGAAATATGGAAACAAATATGCGTACAAAGTCAAGATATTAAATCTTTTAAAAGATGTTTGAGAAGAGCATTCAAATTGTTAACATAAAACGTTTTAAATGAGACATAATATGTGAAGTAGGCTTTCGTAAATTAATTATTTGATGCAGTTAACGCATACAATTCATACAATTCATACATTGACAGTAGACAAGAGGTTATTGAGTGTATTATAAAAACTATGTTGTACAAATAACAGTACTCAGTATTGTTGTGTTCCGGTTTGAAGGGTGAGTGAGCCTGTGTAACTACAAGTACAAGGGACATAACATCTTAGTTCCCAAGGTTGGTGGCACATTGACGATGTAAGGAATAGTTAATATTTCTTACAGCGTCATTGTCTATGGGTGATGGTGACCACTTATCATCAGGTGGCCCATATGCTCGTCCGCTAACCTATTCCATAAAAACAAAAAACAAAACAAATGTCAATAAATTTACCGCCGATAGTTTAGATTAATATCTCCCGGGACACTGGTCATTAGTTATAAACTACGATTATACTTATTATCAATGAATACATTAATACTTATATGTTTCATAAAATTATAAATAATAAATAAATATTGGACAACACCACATACATTACTCTGATTCCAATGTAAATAGCTAAAGCACTTGTGTTACGGATCAGGAGTAAAGACGGCACCACAAACATTCAGACCCAAGACAATATAGAAAACTAATGAACTTTTTCTACATCGACTCGGCCGGGAATCGAACTCGGGACCTCGGAGTGGCGTACCCATGAAAACCGATGTACTTGACCACGGAGCTCGTCATTATATACATAGATTCCATGATTGGCGGTGCAATGGCAATTCTGATGTTAATTTTGTTTGGCAGTGGAATTAGTGATCAGTACATAATCCAACAGACCTACATAAGCTCCTAGTAAACGTAGATAAATATTGATTTTATTCTAGTCGGTAAATTGTATTTGTGTCAGACAACTCAGAGGTATTCAAATAATGACTAAGTTACTTGTTATTTGTTTAGGTAAGTACTTATAATTGTTTTTGAAATTAAACTCCTCAATATTATTAGTTTTAAAGTTTGTATTATATATGTATCTTATTTATTGAATCAGGTTACCTGAACAACGCATAGTATATTTATAACGTATTATTTTCATTTCATACTGAATTTGAATAAAAAAATAGATTTTATTAAAGGTAATCCATCTAAAATTGTGATACAAAAATCAATATTGTATTTTACAAAATCATTGAACGTTTAAAATTGCGACGGAGGTGTCATCGAACAAATAATCTAAATTTGGAACAGGAAGTTTCATTGAATTATTTTAATAACTTCCAACAATAAAATATGGAAACTTCATTTTTTATATAATGCGTTGAAATAAAGTATAATAAAACAATGATTGCTTGGGAGAGGAGGCCTTTAGCCCAGCAGTGGGAATTTACAGGCTGTTGTTGTTTTGTTTTTGTTGATCAATGAAAAAAATTGGTCTGAAAAAGAAGCGATTAAACGAAGTGTGAAAAATGAAGTCAAACATCAACCTCAACAGCTCATGTTAATTCTAAGCTTATTTTCTACTACCATACTATACATATTCAATATTTTATAAGCGGAAAATTATAATAAATTTATAACTAAAATATGTTTGACTTACTGCACAGTCCCTTATATTATAGACTAGTCTCTGTAGTGTACTACAGACTCATGTGCATTTGCGTGATGCACAAATTTTTGCACATAGCATTTCTATTACCTCATTCTCATGATCTGATGGGACGGCAATTTAATAAAAACCGGGTGGTCGGGCGCTGGATAAACGAAGCTCAGAAAGATTGTGCTTCCTAAGGCTAGGAGTATTAACAGGAGGAACTTAGCTGAGATAAACCATATAAGATAGACCACCACACCCAAAGTACAATACTAGTATTGTGTACTCTATATATTGGAAACGAAAGAAGTAATAGTGGATTGTTTCAGTTATAAATATATGTATTATTTGAAATTCTAAAAGTAGGTAGAATTTAAGTCGATAATTATATTTATTCATATTAATAATTGAAAAACAGAAGGTGATAATTTATATCTAATATTAACTAACCAACTACCTAAATATGATATGGAGTGTGTGAATCTAACGTAATGTTTGATAGTAAATATTCTACAATCATAATTTGATTATTTTTCCATATTATAATATAATTATATTGGTGTTGTGCAGATTATTATTGTTTATAGTTGGACATATCTGTTTTAAACTACTCTACTACTCCCAAAGTACTCACTTAATGTAAATGAGGTTTTCATAAATAAATAAAGTTTAACAAAAGGAAGGAAATTAAACTTTCTTAGCAAAAAACATGACGTTTTCTTTTTATGTTTGTTCCTAAGTGCAATAGTTGTATATTATGAGCTCTTATAGTAACCGTGTAGTCGGGACGGGAAGCTAGGATTGTATATTATAGAATATATGTACATATAGCGGATTTTCGCTTGGAACGATACCGATTTGTGTATGTCATGTGAAGACAAGATGTCAACGCAAATCTTATTAATAAAATGATTGTATATATTTTTTACTTACTGTTATTTACTAATCGTAGTAAACAATGACCAATGTTTTTACAAAAGAACATTTGCAGGAAAGGGTTTCTTCGACTTAAATACCATTAGCTTGTCTGCGATCGATGGATTAGTTGCAAGAGTAAATCGGATACATACCTGTGTGATCTTGCAGGGAGCGACTAAGAGGCGGCGCGGGCGGAGTGGCCGCATGGTCACCGCCATATAATCCTCCAAACTCCTCTGCTGACGATGATGACGCATTGCTGCACTTTCGGCCCTTGTCTGGCGTATATTTGCTTTCCGCACCTGATTGTAAAAATTTTGCATCCGACTGATGCTCGTCCAGGAGTCCTGGCACGCCAAGTAAACCGCCCACCAAGTTCGGTCTGAGTTCCTCCATGATCTTTGAGCCTTGACCGCTACCGCCACCACTGCTGAAGTTCAGCTGACGGCTGAAAAAGGCCGGGAAGATGTTGAACTGCTGTGGGTCCGGCAGAGCGGCGAGAGGCGGCGCGGGCGGCTCTACGGCCCCCGCGCACGCCGCACTCTTGAACTCCACCGTGCTGTGGCCGGTGCGCTGGCTGAGCGAGCAGCGCGGCTCTCCCGCGCTTCGAATATCGTGATCCGTGCCGTCGCCGTCGGCTCGGCCCCGACGCTCACTGACTAACCACATTATAGTGACGTGGTGTGCCGCCGACACGCCGCCCCGCGCGCTAATTGTTCGCGACTGCGCGAGAGGACCTCACGTCGCCGCCCTCAGGCTAGAGCGAAACGGCTCTTTCCCATACCCCCGTAATCGATGTAAAATCTTTATAGGGATGCTGCGTCTCATTCATCCCCGGCGCGTTGTTCGTTGAAATTTCGGGGGCGGCGGCGGGCGGTCCCGGACGAGCCGTCCGCGACGCTGATTGGCGGATGCGCGCCCCGCACGGAGTTCGTCGCACCGCTCCAGGCCAGATACGTTTCTCTTTGTTTTATTGTCTCCATGCCTTCTCGTAGATCTTGCGTTGAAAGTTTATGCATTGTACCACGTTTTGTTCTACAAAACACAAAATCACGTATGAACTTCTTGAGGTAAAATGTGCTGAAATAGAGATGTGACTTTTTGTTGTTTTTTTATCGTGTTTTGCTTTTGTGGTGCAATTCAATTATGGCTTGAAGTTATGTTGAAGCTCAGTAGTGGTTAATTGTGTAAGAATAAGGCGGATGTTTGTTTTGCTCGATCGAAATAAAAATATATAGTAAATATGCGTTTTATTTTTTTTATACACCTAAGTGTTACGGTTAAGAAAATTATTGTTATTTATAATTTATAATACATAATCGTTTAAATTAAACGAAAACCACCACATCTTCAATTATATATTAAAAACTATTATATTCAAATGTACGTATTTATTTATTTACAAAATCATAATTCAGATTCAGGATGATATATGTAATAAATAATTGAAGGAATAGGAAGGATACCTGGGAAGTATTAGTCTAGGAGTATTATTATAAGCCTAGGAGTAGACAGTCTAATCTATAATTCGTAATAATTAATAGTTATCCAAATTATTTTTTACTGAGCTTATATAAAATAAAAATTATTAAATTATTTTGTACTCACACTTAGATACAGTATATTAACTTTTATTTTTATAGTAAAATAATTGTATAAAAGTGTATAAATTACAGTTTTAGGCAACGGGTGCATGATTTAAGCTAATTATATCCCAACCAGGATATTCTTACCAAAATACTAATCATAATATCCGGTCCTTATTGATTTTTTACCAACTAGAATAAGAATTGCATTTGTATGTAATACTAATCATGCCTGCGATATCATGCGCATTTGAATTTAACATAGTTAAAAAAGGTCATTGTTGTAGCCTAAGGTGGAGTATCTTATCACATTCGGTTTCTGCTAGTGAAAGTCCCGTCAAAATATGTCCAGCCGTTCCAGAGATTAGCCGGAACAAACAGATAGAAAGACAGACAGACATACGCATTTAGTAAAAAGCACTTATTTTAATATTTCAAACACACTCCAATTTTTTTATGTATAGAAGATTTGAATAAATAAAATCATTCATTCATCATAATAAAAGGTATTTTACTATAATATATACTCTTTCAAAGGTTATGTATATTAAAAAAAAATCAACGGTACAATTTGTTTTTAGATTATTGTTTTAGACAAAGTATTTGAATTCGACTTTTAGTTTCAGTTGTAGTCCGCCTTAATCCAGGGTGCATGGGTTAAGAAAGTGCCTTGATGATTATGTTCATCTTGAAATACCTCAGAAGGTTCCTTAAAAATCTATTATGCAAAGCACTGTTTACACTCGGGAGCTAATAGTACTTCCGATGACTCTGTTATCATGGACATGGGTGGATCATCCAGCACTCACAATAATAAGCCCTTTGTAAGAGATATCACTTGGAACGTATTTTATTTTCGGTCAATTGACACAAAATTTTTAGCCTGTTCAATTTAATACAAGACTAGGAATTTATGAATGACAAGATTTAGGAATTTATGAATTTGTCTTTTTTCAGATCTGTCTGTCTGAAAATAGGATTGTTCCCTTACCCAGCCATAGTAAATGTTTTATGAATTATTCGGAAATCATTCTAATGTTTCGACTGTATTCTGGTTTCAATATATTTTGTCAGATAGGGTAGTACCCGATAGCACAGGGTTAGTTTTACAAGAGGATCCCAGAAAACGTTCAAAAATATTCAATAATAAAATTCAAAAGAATCGTTAAAGAGTGTTATTGTGTTAAAGGATATTACAATACCAATGAATTTTGTGTTGACTGCACACTTTGGGAATGAAATGATCGCCTCCTCAATTTCAAATAACAAGAATATATTTGTATTATTATTAAAAATATACATTGTATATGTAACATGATATTAATAAAATTGATCCCGCTGAGTTTCTTTCGCCGGTTCTTCTCAGGTCTGAGGTGTTAAATTCCGAATCGGTGGTAGATTTTTTAACTAGGTTTTTAACTAGTAGTTTAGTAATAAGAAAGTGTAATAATAACTTCTATTTTGATTAGATTTTTGACTTTGACTTTGACTTTCATGAACACAGTATTTTAATGTATTTATGGGTATTTTTACGTAACACAGATGGACGTTACAACCTCTGGATTGAGGAATTTCAAGAAAACTGTCGCATGTTTAGTCAATTTGGGGATTGTATTACTGTTATAAATTTCAATGAAAACAACAATAATTTCCATCGATTTCGTTTCGTATCTTTGTAGTCATTTATCATCATCATATTATCAAGGTAGCATTCTATCAAATGGTACTTAGTAGATGCCACTGGAAAAGCGTCAAGGATTTTTTTATTCACGTTGTTTCAAACTTTGAGTGTGTTTGGTGCTCAATTTTATTACTATTGTCACATTGCTGTCAATTTCGTTACGGTATTGGTGGTTGCCTTGGAGATGGCGGTTTTAATAAATTGGCATTCATTCGAAAAACAGCCCAGAATGCACTGCGCTTCTGAATTAATAACTACACCAAACAACAGTCTGTAAATTTCCCACTGCTGGGCTAAGGCATCCTCTCCTTTGAGGAGAAGGTTTAGAACATATTCCACCACGGTGTTCCAATGCGGGTTGGTGGAATTCACATGTGGCAAAATTTCTATGAAATTAGACATAAGCAGGTGTCCTCACGATGTTTTCCTTCACCTGAATTATAAACACAAATTAAGTATCTACCTGAAAATTCAGTGGCGCTTGCCTGGGTTTGAATCCGCAATCATCGGTTAAGATGCACGTGTTCTAACCACTGGGTTATCTCGGCTCTTTTGAATTAATAAATCGTCATAATTAGATAAGTCGTCAACGCAATTATTTCTAAGGTATTTTCATCTAAAGACGTCTGATAATGGCATCGAACGCTCGACTTGCTCGACTCGACGCCATTTCTCCCTTCCCCTTTACATATATAGTCTTTTCGATACCTGTTGAACGGTTTTAAGCCATGCATTATGTAGGTCAGAAGTATTATTAATCATTACACCTTCACTTTTATTATTACTTATTGTTTTAGATTTTAAAATATATAGACTCTATATCTGTATATTTTAAAATCAGAACCATTTAGAACCAAAAAAAATGATTGATGGATTGTGTGAAAGAATATATGGTTAGAAAGAATGTTACTTGTGAAATGACGTCCGACATAGAATGGAAGTAGAAGACATGCTGCGCCTACGTCGAATAAAATTGGGACAAGGGCAGTAGGAGAAGGATGATGACGATGTTTTAGATTTTAACAGTATTCATCTTATAAAAAAATAGTAATTACTTAACGCTTATTGTGGGTAATTAATTATTATCGTTTAAATATTATATGAACATTCAAATATGTTAATTTTTTCAAAACACTTTAGGTCATTAAATATACAATAATGTACTAAGTAATGTTTTAATTATGAGTGTATACTTTAAACTTTTCGGTTAAAATAAAAAACCAAATTGTTGAAACACTTTCGAGTGTATGTATTTCAAGAGAGTAAGTAACACTTATTTTGTCATAAAAACTTTTACATACAGGTGGCAAATAACCGAAAAACGATTTGACCATTATAATGATCTAATGATGGAATTCATATTCACGTACCTCTCCGGACTGCCTCGTTGGCTAACTAATACGAGGTTACAGTTCCCGAGGTTCTGGGTTCAAAAAACCAAGTCAGGCCGTACCAAATTTATTGAATTTCCTAACGAAAGATTCTCAGTAACAGTCTGAATATGGAAGTTGAATTATACTTACACACGAAGAGCACATCAAGCCGTTGGATCTGGGTCTCTTTCAGTACCATAAAATTGACCCTATCTGTCGCGTAGGTTTCAATAGGTATTTGTACATTAATTAATCGACTTCAATCGTATTATTGATTAATTTTGGAAATATGGTGTTACAAGTATTGGAAGTAGAGCTTGGTGCAAGCCCGCTTAGGTTGATACCACAAGAATTGTGTAACCGTCAAATGGTCAGTGAGCCAGTGTAACATTCACATGGGAAGTAATATAGTTTCCAACGTTAACACATTAGTGAAGGTGCATTGTGGGGTGCTGACCACTTACCATTAGATGATCTCGTTTGCCTGTCAACCTACCTATGCCATAACATAAATTATTATTTATATAACTGGTTTAATTTTATTATTATTTTTCTTGTTAAAAATTTTCAAATCTCAGTCTACACCGGTAAATAATTATGAAAACAAAAGTCAAGTGAGCATCATCTGGGTCCTAATCTATAATTTTAATTATTAAGGTTCTATTATTATAAACTAAAACCAAAACATAAGAAGAACACAGGCTAACATGCTAACTTTTAAAATTCAAAATGAGACTACAAAGTATCCCCATATAATTTGATTGCATTATCAACCCTTTTTACTTAACGATACTATCATTGGTTATGAATATCATTTGCAGTATCATATTATCGAAACAAATGTCATGATTTAAATATCTCTATACCGCGATGCGATCACTGATAATTTTGATGTTATTCGAAACTGATTTTAGAATAAAATGATTTTGTGCATGACAATTAATTTACTTGGATTTTTAAATATCCATGTTATAAGAACTTGTTGTTGTTGTTGTTGTTGAGTTGTTTAAATATAGAACAGCTTTTGTAATGAATTTAAAGAAAATAGTTTTTATATACAGAAAAGGACTTCAAAAATATTTTATATAATTTTAGTCTGGAGTTTATTAAAATTATGTTATACAGATTTATCGTGATACTGAAATAATTTAAAATCAGGTGAAAGTGAAAGTGTTTGAACGGAACGTGTCAATAGTTTGTACTGTTTGTTACCTTAGAACTTACCACCGGGTGAAGCGATTTTGATGTTTTTTTTTTTTAATATTGTGTAATGATTTCGAGTTATCGGATTATTTTTCAACTTTATGATTGACATGGCGATTTAGTGTACACTATATAGTAGATGTTTTCAGAGTCATAGTTGTATAAATCCAAAACACCATAAAATTAAATGTCTCTTGTTATTGTTTTGGAAAAACTCTTAACTGTAGTTATACCCTTTTGGCATAGGATCTAATGTGGAATAAATGTAAAAGATCTACACCATATTATTGCAGACGTTCTCATGTTGCTGAGAAGCTAGTTCATCTCCAACAGATGATGAAAGACAACCGAGCTTGCTTTTTGAGGGTATGTCTAAAGACAAGCTTGAATACGTCAAAGTTGATGTTCAGTTTCCAAATCATCGCTACTATAAATCAGAATGACATATAATCTTTTTATTTTTGATTCAGGTACATTGTATTATATTATATTTTATTAGGACAACCAACAGTAGATACAATATCTGAGTACCTATAGAGGGCGACTATTATGACATATGTATGTCTAAATCATTTACTTTCATACTGATCGTGATGTGTAACAATGATAATCTCGATGAAATGGAATTCCTACCTAGTTGCGTTTTCCTAAATCTGGTATAAAATAAATGGCTCATATTATGGGAATTAATGTCACAGACACGGACAGTTAACATTATTCTTAAATAAAAATTTCACTCACAATATTTTTCGTCCATTCTCCAGACTTTGTATATTAAATAGAATGCATCTTTCGTTATGAGACTTTGAATTTATCCTAAATCTATATAATAGACTTGACGAAGAAACTTTTTTTGTAAATTCTCGACTCTATTAATGTGCAATTTTTTCAAACGAATTACATATTCATAGCGATGAATATGTAATTCGTTTTTTATATATTATTTTTGAGATTTTTTATATTAGCATGTAGCCGTTTTTGTTTTTTCAAGATTTTTGCATCATTTTACAACTACTAGTAGTATCAGTTTCAATTCAATTCAATCAACAACAGCCTGTAAATTTCCACTGCTGGGCTAAAGGCCTCCTCTCCGTTTGAGGAGAAGGTTTGGAACATATTCCACCACGCTGTTCCAATGCGGGTTGGTGGTATACACATGTGGCAGAATTTCAATGAAATTTGTCACGATGTTTTCCTTCACCGCTGAGCACGAGATGAATTATAAAGACAAATTAATCCGCAATCATCGGTTAAGATGCACGCGTTCTAACCACTGGGCCATCTCAGCCAGTATTATTAAAATATTTTTATGGTTCAATTCAAAGGTCGTTCAAGTAAATTAGTGAAAGTACAAGCCAAAAACTATACCATGTACCGTTAGAAACACTAAAATTGATATATATTTAGTCCCATACTAAATAAAATAGTTTTTGTTTAAAAATATATGCAATAATTTGATTGATCAAAATCATTTGATTCATTAGATTAATACCAAGCCTACCTGTTCACTTCCAAGCAGGATATACTAATTTAAATAATTGTGTTTAACTAACATGACTTAGTATTTTTTAAATATTAAAAAAGAGTAACTACTGAGTTTCTTGCCGGTTCTTCTCGCTTGAATCTACTTTCTGAACCGGTGGTAGCTTCACTTAATTGTAAAATGACGATTCAAAAGTGCTTGTAAAAGCCTACTTGAATAAAGTTTATTTTGATATGATTTGTATGAAAAAAATCAACTGTTCGACTAGAGATTTCTGTCACACGCAGATAGACTTGGGATAATATGACAAAATATTTTATAAATATCCGTTAAATATCAATAGATTTTTTTATTTTTGACTGATATCTTTAATATGTGTGAATAGAGTAAATATAATGTTGTCTTAAATTTTCGCGATTATTACACATTTAAATAAAACTATGTAGTTATAACGGATTTGAATCGCGTATATTAATTATTTTTGACATCCCGACGTTTCGAGCATTTTACAGCGTTCGTGGTCACGGGTAGACTAAGGTGGCATTTGTCTATTTGAAGAACAAAAGAAAATATTATTTGCAACTACCGCCAACGATTTCTAAATTGAGAAATCGTTGGGATGTCAAAAATAATTAATATACGCGATTCAAATCCGTTATAACTAGTTTTAGAGTAAATATGCCATTGTAGGTATTAAAAGCCAGAGCCAGAGACAATGTAGAATGTAGAGTATGTTTATATATTTTTAATTGATGTTTAAGTTTTTATTATTATTTAATTTATTAAAATAAATTTTGACAAGTTATTTTTATTATAATATGAATTTTGAATGGTGTTTTAAATATGATTTTAAAAGCGCTTAAAAGCGCGCTAAAAATGTTTTATACGTACTTAGCGAATTATCAGTGAAAGAGTTACGCATACTGAAAATACACGATTCTCATAACGTATTCGAGGAAAATTTTGCGGAAATATATAAGAGAAATGTCTCAGAACTACACGAGTAGTTTTAATTAACTCTCCGCTCTTTGGAATCAAAGTTTCGGAGTTTAAGAGAAGTTCCATATGCGCATCGTTTTGTATAAAGGCTTTTAATTATGTTTAAGTTTTTTTTATATTAATATAATATATTATCCTAACCCGTACTGACTTAACCATAAAGTTAAGTTAATTATGGTTAAGTTAATTGTTTAGTTAGTTTGACGTCTTGTTAATATATTGTAAAATTACTTTAAAACAGTAATCACTTGACTTTTTGAGTTGAGAGTTTGTTAATCTTTTACTAATTTTAATCATCAGATATTTTAATCATAAAAGTTTTTTCGCATGAGTTGTATTTAAAAAATATATCAGGACATTCGGCTTTACGTGCTTTGCGAAGATAAGAATGTAGGCATTTCTATACTCTTGACTTCGACTTGCAACTGGGAATTTTTCAACAGCAAACCCAGTAACTTTTTATAAACCTGACCCAGGGTTTGAGCGCAAGACTTAGAGATATGAGTTCTATAAAGTGGCCCCTGCACAAAATAGATATTAATTGGTCAAAAATAGATTTATCAAAGATATGTCATTTTATTGTTTTAAATTTTCAGTGTGTCACGTTAATTCAACTGCGAATATTTGATGTATAAATGTAATTTGATTTTTTAGTATGTAGTTCTAGTTAGTTATTTATTTAGTATGTACAATTTCTTGCTCGTTTAGAAATATTGAAGTGACAAATGAAGATTCTTGACATAATAAATGGTAGATAATAAATTTTAAATGGTAGATATTAAAATGTTGTAAAAAGTGTAAGTTACCGACCCTGCCAGGATTCGAACCTGGAATCTTCTGATCCGTAGTCAGACGCGTTATCCGTTGCGCCACAGGGCCCTATAACAATGTTTTATAAAACAGCATCCATGTTACACATGTTTTATTTTATATTAAAATTATATATTTTTAATTTAGTTGAGTTTTTTTTTTAATTTTGAAAAATCATACTATTCCAAAAAGTCATAAACATGCTTAGTCATATCATCTCAATAGACAAATAATAAAAATAATACATATGAATAATACAATACAGTTCAATTCAATGACTTCATAGGCCTTGGTAAAGCAGTTCTTGCACTAGTCATTTAGTACTGACTTGCCATGCTTAGATTTTGACTAGACAAGAAAGATAAAACTAGTTTTTTAATTACCATTTTTGTAAACCTCCAAGGTGAGGTTAACTTGAAAACTAGAGGGCTTTACTATGAATATGGGTAATTTAAGATTCGGAGCCCTCTACATTGATTACGCTTTGTTACTATTGAAACCTTTGTTGTCCTATGCCTCTGAGACAGTGGCTCCCTCGCCCTTCTCATAGTATTACATAGAAACGCAATACGACGACCCTTGATAGTACATATATACATACGATGTATGACTCTACCAACTCTATTATTGATCTTAATATCAAATGTAATAAAATTATATGTTATATATTGTATTTGTTTTGGCTATTATGAGACTGAAAAAGTTAAATTAAATCTACCCAACTGAAATACAATTTTATTACATAATTACTCAGTACAGTTACTTTTCGACTCAACGGACATATCTAACTGATTGGAATAGAACGATATAAAACTATTTTGTAATCATTACTTCGTATACCTCGCTTTTACGAATAAACTTATCTTATAAGACCAATAATTAAGATTTAATAATAACTTAACGTGGTTAGTCTTCCGGTCTTTTAAATAATAAAATCGCTTATTAAATCTAATTTTGAAATGCCTTTTGAAAATGGCTAATTTTGTCCTTTCATATTACACCAAGCTTTGCCTCGAATATATTCTTGATTAAAAGTATTTTATACATATTTATTAGCATTAAAGATTAATACGATTTTCAGTTATTTCCGTTAAGATAAATTTAATTGGATGAAAAGTCATATCAATTTTAGAGATATAGGAGTAAACATCAATAGTATATGAATAGTTAAACTTTCCCGTATCTATTATTACATTGATTACCCATTACATAAAATGTTCAAAGAATTGATGGACTATAAATATTTAAAAAAAAAAAAAAAACATTTGCAATATTTGGTAGAATTTAAATAAAAGTTACGGTTTTGCAACCGCACAATCTCTCTCAATAAAATTAATATTTAACACAAAAATATTTTTCTCTAGACATTCGAAAGACTAATCCTGATATTAGTGTATTTAAATAAATAACCAAACTTAGCTTGGTAAAATTTTACAGACAGTTTGGATCTTGTCATACAAAATCAGTAACAATTGGTGACATTTGTTGGGACATGTGTCGGTACCGCCTCTTTCCACCCCTTACGTTAGCTCGATTTATGAAGTATATTATATTGGTACAGCAAAGAGGTCGAAAATTATACGTCTTTCATCTGTTATTTCAGCCACGTGTCAGATAACGTTCGAATTTTGATACCTGATAAATCATAACTTAAAATTGAGATGAATAAATTGCTGCCTTCGTCTAAAATGTTTATAATAAATAGGCAAAGATATAACAGTTTCATCCCATCTTCTTTTCTGTTTGTTTGTTTGTCTGCTATTGCCGACCTTTAATGTTATTACAATTCTTGAAATATTAAAATACATAATTTTTACTGAAATTTTCAATACTGATAATGTAATTGCTATAATAATTTCATTGTGTTTTATTTAATTAATATAAATCTAATTTAAATCCCATAACACTCAATAACAATGTATCTATCTAACAGTTAAAACATTTTTGGAATTCGATCATTAGATTACCATATAAAATATAAATTAGTATCGACACAATAATTATTTTGTATTTTTGCGTTTGTTTCATTTTTCAGCACTGGCAATAATAATCAGATTAAAATACAATTGAGAGACGTATACAGATATTGTCTATAAGTTTCCTGTGTAGCGTTGAGAATAATATATCATACATTGAGGATGTATATTATATATGAAGTTACATAGATAAGGACTAGAGAGAATTAGCCTTGCTTGCTATACCCTGACACGATCGATTGACAAGACATGATGAATTAGAAATATTTTACAAATATACTTTAATTCGTACGATATAGTAACTACTTTTTACTATTAATTAGTAATTGGCCCAGTGGTTTGAACACGCGCATCTTAACCGATGATTGCGGGTTCAAACCCAGGCAAGAATCGCTGTTTCATGTACTTAATTTGTCTTTATACTTCATCTCATACTCAGCGGTGAAGGAAAACATCGTGAGGAAACCTGCATGATAACAAATTTCATAGAAATTCTGCCATATGTGCATTCCACCAACCCGCATTGGAACAGCGTCGTGGAATATGTTCCAAATCTTCTCCTCAAAGAGAGAGGAGGCCTTTAGAGATTCCCACTGCTGGGGAATTTACAGGCTGTTGTTCTTGTTTTGTTATAATTAGTAATTACTATTTTTATTTCAATGGAACAATTAAATTTACTTTATAATTTGACTGTTAAGTTTCTTAAATAAGTATTAAAGAGATTATAAAACAAATCTTATGATTACTACAAGTATTTAAAACGGGATATTTACCACGTTTAGTATTTACATTTGGTGGTGTTCGATATTTCGACATTATCTACGAATGTCTTGTTCTCCTGAACAACGTTTTAAATACTTGTTGTAATAAAAATAACCATTTCAATTTAATATCTTATATAGAATAATGACATCTAACGTAGCTTATGAAAATGTAGTGTTTGTTGACATCGATAATTTATAATCAATAAATAAGTGCTTCTATGTTAAATAAATGATATTCATTGAATCGTGATAAATATAAAGGTATCTATGAAAATTTATGAATTAAAAGTAAATATGTTGTCCATAAGTTCGTATAAATGCAGCAATCTTATAGGAAAGGAAAGCGTTCGTAGCTTGGACATGACTGTTTCCTGTGGAAGGCCGCATCCGAGTTCCGAGCTCAGCTCTGTACATATATACGTTTCTATAATTTGCAGTATGTTATATTATTGAATTTCTGTTTAGGAGATATTATTTTATTTTACTTTGAAGTTTATTATTAATTCGTTATTTTTGCTTAACATCAATAGTTTAATAATATAAAAACACTTATTACTTTTTTAAAGAATAAATTATATTTATATACTAGCTGTGCACGGGACCTTGTACGCGCGTCAATATAATAAAAAAAAATTGTGGCCTATGTTACTCCTTATTATATCAGTTATCTGCCAGTGAATGTCCTGTCAAAATTGGTCCAGCCGTTCCAGAGATTAGACGGAACAAACGGACAGACAGTATAAAATGTTATTTTAGTATATATACCGTATATACATACATATACAATGAGTAAAAATGGCTATTTTAATATTACAAACAGACACTATATGTATAGAGGATAAATAAATATTCGATGTTCAAGAGAATCTTTTATTTAAATATATTGTTTTATTTTTAATAATCTCTCAAAATATACAGATAAAAAAGGTAAAGAAAAATGTATACGGATCGGCTTTGAAGCAAAATTGTCGAAGATTAATTTTCAAAATTCCTCGCAGTATGATGGTCCAATGATATCCCAGCAAGTTTCCCTGACTAGAAAGGGGTGCGTGGAGGGGGTAATTGCTCGAGATGATGTTTAATAAGTTTTTAATAGCTGCTACGGGGCGGACGAGCCGTTTATCCGTACCCGAATATAACAGCTTCTTGGGATTATACACATTCTATATTTTTTAAATATAACTTTATGTATACCTATTTATACTTACCTACTTGTTTAAAATATAGAGTAATTTTTTTTAGTCTTTTACTTATTGTTGCTGTTTAATTTTCATATTGAATGGTTTCCTCGGTTGCTTATGTTTTTTATTCTAACTTATTAACTGAAAGTACCACATATACCATTATCCACTATAAGTATATTACTGTATGTGTTATACGATCATGCTAATTTATATTATTTTTAAAATGGTAAATTTGTACCCGAAAATAATTTTGAATTTTGTTTCTTTAATGAATCTACAATTATTGATTCTTCTTTTAAATCGAAGGAACGTAAAATTAAACTTCATAAAACTGTCAATTATCTTCGACATTTGAAAAAGGATTTGAGAAGAAAATATTTTGTATATGTACACGTATTTGTAAAGATAAAATCAACGGTTTTTGAAATGGGATGTTAATATGCTGTTAGGTTTACGTTGTTAATATATGGAAAAACGAGCAGCTCCTAATGACTCGCAGTGCGGGACTGTACTAGAAAATCCACGTAAAATAGCAAATCACGTGCAAATCTCCTAAAAGCTTACCCTTTCCCGTTGCCGCGAAACGTTTGAGAGGTAATTTTATAATTCTTCCCTTTCCGCCCATTTTCTACCATTAAATATTTATGTTAGGTCCCCAGTTTATTAGGCAGGTTAATTGAGAAACGCAATTAATTATTTGCATGATGACTAAAATAGCTTAAATTTTTCCTCTCAAAACACTCTCGATAGCTTTAACACAGATTTCATTATTCGACATAGTTCATTGTTGTAGTCATAACACAGTTGCAAGTAACTATTATGCTAATTGTGGTTTTGTTTTGTTGTTCAAAAATGGGTGTGGTCCTCGTAGTTGTTGAATATAAAAGTCGATTGTTTGCAAAAATATTTTGACAAGAAAATTTATACCTAGCCCGCTGTCAAAATTGCCGCCTAATTATGTGCACGCGTCGGTTCCCGCCTTCCTTTTATTTGAAATTAGAACGGTTTACTTTTTTATTGGTGACACGTGGTGACAGATTATATGCGATATTTTTTTAGTTCATTTCTTATGTATCGTTCGTGAATGTTTCTGAGCATAATTTAAGAAAAAAAAAATCGTAAAGTTTAAATCCACATTAAACGTACAACAAATAACTATTGATTTAGTATTCGAAATTCGATATTATAGTTTATGTTATGTAATTATATTTGAACGCCAATTAAATGAGTATAATAATATAAATATCAATGTTCTTTTAAATATCAAATGAATGAATTAGTCTGTATGTAATACGAGCACTTAAATCTTCGATAATAATCCAATGTTTGGTCCTGGATTTTCAAATCCAATTGAGTGGTACTATTGTGGCAAAAACTCTTTGATTAAATTACGTATTCAAAACTTTAAAATAAAAACATTAACGGTGTCACATTTCAAATAATTTCAATTGTAAGGAGTAATGTGTATTAAAAAAATAAATTTTAAACAATAAGCATCTTTAGAAATATATAGACATCTCAAAAATGAGTTGGTATAGTGTATTCAATTTTTTCCTGAACATTGAATGTCTCGACATTTATTCAAAGAATTTTAGTAGATCAATCGATGAACTAACTCAACTCTACCCTTTGTCCTTTTATACTTTCCCGAAATATGACTTCCTCATAAAACCTCCACTTTCCCATCCACCAGTACCCGATGCGACGTCAAACGAACTCGGTAGTCTTAAAAGCCGGCCAATTATGGGCTAAAAGCACCTTCGGGCCGCGACGCGGTTTCGTTCTCTCATCAATTTTGTACGATACACTCTCTTAGCTCGGAAACTTTTCCTGTATAGAAAAATGCAGCATATAATTTCGTGTTCTCTGTTTCTGTTTACATTTGCGAGTGACGTATTTAATAATTAAAATTATTTAGTAACGTGACGATGAAATGGTAAGTTGTAGAAGATATAGTCAATTAAAACAAATTATGTTTTTTTTTGTTGCAAGCGATATTATAAGAGCAATTATAATGACTTTTTTTTAACAACATTTATGTTGACTAAAATAGCTTCCGAATTATGATCTCTTACTCTATGTTTCTATGTGAATAGATTAGTTTTACCAAAATACATCTTAAATTTATCATAGATTGACTCCAACTTTTTATGTTTAAATCCAATCAATATACATTGAAATAAATATAATTGATGTTGACTAAAATAGCTTCCGAATTATGATCTTTAATTTATGTTTCAATGTGAATAGATTAGTTTTACCAAAATACATCTTAAATTTGTCATAGATCGACTCAAACTTTTTATGAATTAATATAATCAATATACATTGAAAACATGACTAAGCACATACGTACAGTTTATTAAAAGAAGAATAAAAATAATTTATATTTGAAAAATCGATGTGTATAAATTTTATTATAATACGTGATTTTGTAGAAATGACTTATATTAGATCCACATTTTTCATAATAGCGGCGTGAGTTTTCCGTCGTTTTTCATACTCAGGTAAGTGGCGTTGTGAATTATCTGACACTTTCCAAGATTAAATGAGCGGGAAAATGTTTTTCACCTTTTTCACATATTACGAGCACTCTATGGCAACACTTTACGCATTTTAGTGGTTGCGACGCTGTGATTCGTGGTATTTGTTTCATATAGACACGAAGTAGGCGAGTTCCAATTTATATTTGGATGTATTTTCTTGTACAAAACAAAGATGAAATAATTCTTATTTGTTTTGATAGCATTTGCTGGTAATTATACTTTTTGAAAAAGGTTCTTTTTTGACGGAAATGTAGCTTTTCATCCATCCATTTTACATATCAACAAAGTTTTCAAACACTGTACGAAATACAATATAATGAGTAATTATTGTACATTATATCTGTGTTGTATATTTCATTCGCTATATTATAGCTCGATACTTATGTAGGTATACTTATTCCAGACTGCGGCGATCCCATTATTATAATTTATATAACTTGCTATAACGATCAAATAAAAATAACAATATTTATATTTATTCGTTTCGTTTTATTCCGAAACATTTTCCATTACAGCGAGGCTTGAAACAAAAAGAACTTAAGAGCCACAAGCAAACCTTAAAAACTTCCTGACATGAAAGTTTAAAAGTGATCCGAGGGAGGCGAAGCGTTGCCTAGCAACCGCCCACCTCTAACACGGGTTACGCCACAAATCTCGGTCGCTGCCAGAAATACGAATATTTATTGTTTCATACCAATTTCTATGTTACTTATTTTGCAGACGAAAGCATTAAGCATATGTATCGATGATGTTAAATCTGCATTAGATAATATTTAAAAAAAAGGTTCTCTTATTTATGCATTACAGGCTGTACGTACATTCGTTAGTACTGTTGATCGTAACAAAACTCAGATCTTTACTTTTATAAGTGTTGTATCAGCCTTAAGTTGATATATAGATGATGATGAAAATAATGTATTAATATGCATTTCTAGCTATTAGTTAATTATATCAGTGGCTTAAGCGCCAAAAAACAGGTGTCTTTCTATTCGCGACGGTAAATATCATAAAAATTTGTGTTTAAAAAGTAAATCAATTTGAATATGTGTAAAAAATATATTTTAACAGAATTAGTCCATGCCTTTGGGGGCCATCTACCTATCGCGTTGTCTTAAGAATATCACAGAATGTCGTCTTTGGTGTGTTATTTTCTCATTTTATTGTCATTTTATTTATGTATATTTGGGCTAATTCGATCTTAGGTAATGTTATTATGCATGTATTTTCGCTGAGATAGTAGATGGATATAAAAATCCACTGGGGACTCCTTTATTCTCTCATTATGAAGTAAACAAGTTGATTCAGGTCTTAAGCTATACAAAGTTTCATTCAAATACAACTAGTGATTTCAGTGAGATACGCGGGAAATAATATAATAAATAGGGTATGTAGTAACCCCTCGTTCGTCACCGTATATATTAATTGCATGTATAGATACGCTCTTGCATGCGAACAAATAAAATAACCAAAATAAATAAAAGAACGAACACTAGAAACGGCAAATTACTTTACTAAACTGCACTATAAAATCCGAGGCGACGTTAACTAGCTCCAATTTACGTCACACATACAAGACAAAAGGAATGTCCTGAGCGGTGAAGTCAATTAGCATGCAAATGTAAGAAAACGACCATTAGGGATGCCTTACGTACGGACCACGCAGCCCCCGATGTATTGATCATACGATCCCTCACACGCTTACATACGCCCGTCTCTTTTTAACTTCCCCACAACAGATCGCTATAAACATAAATATTTGAGTATTAAAACGACTTTTGTCTAAATCGGTAATGAGCAAAAAAATATCTTATACCAAGAGCTGTAAATATATTTTCTGAATGGCTGCTGTAGTGGGCGTTTAAGCTGTTCTACCTGCAAGGAAACCCCTTGTTGTGCCAGTAAATTCTGTTCCTATCTTTAAAGGAATAAAGATCTATTTCAGCGATGAGTTAAGAGAAAATGAATCGTATATCGTAATTTCAGAGGTTATTATCGATGCGAGATGTAACGAACTGTTTTCAGTTGTTGACAAGTTTAAGTTCTGTAGAATCTACCTATCGTGTGTAAATAGCATCGCGAATTTTGTTATTGACATTACGTAATAAATTTGGTTGTGATAGTTTCGGGTATTTAACTACACGACTATTAAGTTTGTGGGTATTTATTTTGCATTAGACTTATGGTCAATTGTATTATTCGAAAGCCTAGCCTAGCCTAGCCTAGAAGAAAATACTGCCGGTTCTTTTATCGACGAAAAATAATGTTTGGCAACGCATTGTCAAATCTAGTACACACGTTATCCATACATGATCTAAACTTGCAAGTAACTTTAACCAAATATTTGTACAGTGAACCAAGTCGGCTTACCTTACACCAGTGTTTGCCGAATTGCATTTTAAATTACCAAAAGCCAAAAACTGATAGAATTTGCTTGTATTGTACGAATTGCTCTTAAATGCGTATTTATGTTATTTCTTATATTTGCCTGAATAAGGAAGTGTAACAAATTAGTCTTACTACATATAGCTGATTTGGAACAAAATATCAAATCTTTTAAAAAACAAACGAATAGGCGTCTCTAGTTTAATTGAAGTAAAGATTGCTGAATTCCTCACAATAAGTGGTACATCCGACGATTGGTTGTTAAAACTATCACTATCTATAAAACCTCATGAGGTTTGAAAAATAGCTTATTAGTCTACAACTATTTTTTAAATTTTCGAACTGTTAGTTCACTCGTGAAGTCACCAACATACAAAAATAATACTAATCTTAAATTAATATATCTATGTTTTAATACAAAAAGAGATAACTCAGTATATTTTTTAAGTATATTATTATGTGCATGGGAAAAGTGTGAATTTTGCCATGGTTAAAGTTTCCATAGAAAACATTATATTGGAATGCAATGCAATTCAAAGTTCCAAATAATATTTGTTACTGATATACTACATAGTATACATAACTGGGTACCTGTCCTGGTTCCAAGTGGGTACAATAAGATTATATACAATAATTAATTTAAAGAACAAACGTAAAAATTATTTTTTTTTCAGGGCAGGAAAGTTGAGGTTCTTGGCGGTTCTGTACTATAAGATGCATGTATTAAGATGAACCTTCCTCCTGAATTCATCTGTTTATTCATAGAAACTGCAATAAAATCAGTTGTGTAGTTAAAATGTCCAGAAGTACAGACGGCGGAAGCGGCTTTATTCTACACTATGGAGAGAAATAAAACATCCAAGGTTTACATACATAAATATATACGATTAATGACAATATACGCTTTGCTTAACTATGATTTTTGACATTTCTTAGAAAAGTTTTTTTTTCTGGTAGTGACGAGGTATTGTCCAACTGAGTCTCATTTCACCCGTAATTTAAATCAATGTATCATGTGTTTTCCCCTTGAATTTCAACCAAGAACGACCACTAGTTTTATTTGATATGAGCTAAAAGGCAAAAAGAACGAAGAGTTTGATTTAGTAAGTAAAAGTAAGTATGCTACGGCTATTACTTACATTTTAAAGTAAAATATTTAAAAAAATATTCGTCGAAATAAAAAAATTTAATACAACCGAAACGACAATAAATAGTACTCACAAAATATCGCAGACAAAATTACTAGCGAGACCGCCTCAGCAAGACGAATATGCAAAATTAGATTATCTGTCGCCATTCGAATATGTTGATTCGCCGTTTCATACCTTATCACATGAGAAATCTTTGGATATTTCCACACGTTCATACATTTATCTTTATTTCTATTTTATTTTTGCTAAGTAACATTGAATACAGTTATCCGAATCAATAGCTCAAGTATTGAGGAGATACATCAAGGGACAAGATATATGTATGTATGATTAAGACGACCTCCATGGTCGAGTGGTGTGTACACCGGTTTTCATGGGTATGCCACTCTGAGGTCCCAGGTTCGATTCCCGGCCGAGTCGATGTAGATTACCATTAGTTTTCTATGTTGTCTTGGGTCTGGGTGTTTGTGGTACCGTCGTTACTTCTGATTTCCATAACTCAAGTGCTTCAGCTACTTACATTGGGATCAGAGTAATGTATGTGATGTTGTCTTATATTTATTAATTTATTAAGACTTTATGTATCTAAGAGCTGAGATGGCCCAGTGGTTAGAACGCGTGCATCTTAACCGATGATTGCGGGTTCAAATCCAGGCATCCGCTGTTTCATGTGCTTAATTTGTCTTTATAATAATTCATCTCGTGCTCGGCGGTGAAGGAAAACATCGTGAGGAAACCTGCATGTGACAAATTTCATAGAAATCCTGCCACATGTGTATTCCACCAACACGCATTGGAACAGCGTGGTGGAATATGTTCCAATCCCTATCCTTAATGGAAGAGGAGGCCTAGAACCAGCAGTGGGTAATTTATATTCTGTTACTTTACTTTACTTTACTTTTATATATCTTGTTAATCATCTTATTGATCAAAACGATACAAGTATATTAGGAAAACAATCTTATTTAGAAACTAGAGCTTGTCTGTTGGAAGTGTGTTAGCTACTGTTCTTTGGAGACCTCTAAAAAACCGTCGGTCCTGTGCCTGAATTATGTCCGATCGGATCGGATTTAAAATATCAGGATTAGAGAATTGAGAGTGCATCTGTGCTTATGTACATATTTGTGCACTAAACATAACGCAGTAGTCTGGCGTTATTTGGTTAGTTATACATATGTGGGTGTTTCAAATATTAACCATTCATTACATCACGAATACGCAATCTGGGCAACTAAGATATTGTCTCCTTCCTGCTTGTTGCAACATTGGCTTACTCACCCTTCAAACCGGAACACAACAATATTAATGCTTTTTCGTGGTAAAATATCTGATGAGAGGGTGATTTTTACCCTGTTGGGTTTGCACACTACCACCACGTGATACATTTATATGTCGGCGTAATGTCCATAAACCACCGCAAGTGGTCATTTACCTTGTACCCGAAAATCGAAGAAGAAAAATATCGTATAATTGGATACAAATTAACCACTTTTATATCCCCCAGTATATCCCATGGTGGTAGTGTATATGTGTATGACATAATGGAAAGAACAGATTCATACTAAATGCAGCCTTAATCAGCTTCATAGTCTTTGTCGGGCGAACACAGATGCCCTGTGGCTAATTTGTGTTTTGATTTCATCCCGTGCTTAGTGATAGGGGTAGTGTGCATATTTATTCGTGTAAAATTTTGCCACCATTGTGCCAATTGGCAGTGAAGTAGCCTAAGTAATAAGTACCAAAAGTACCCTTAATAGTAAGCACTAAAACTTAAATCTATAATTATTTCAATATTCTCTAGTTCTAGTCTATCTCTTATCATTGTTCAGGTAATATTCATCTGAATATATTAAAAAATATTTTAGGAATCGATCATAAAAAGTAAAACGGAGGGTAAGTTTTCTACTAACTGTTGGATATTCATTTCTTGGAGTACTGGCAATGCCATCTGTTGAGAGGTGAAAACATCACGTTAGACGTAAGTAAAAGACGGCTGAAAGTCATGCGCTGAAAATTAAAGAACTCTTCAATCTAATTTATACTCTATGCCAAGGGATCAAAGTACATTTTAGAGTCAATTATCTGCGCTTGCGCCGTAACATTGATTTCCAGTGGCATTTGACAGACGCACTGTTATTGAAAAGGGGTCAATGTTGAAGAAATATTATTTGTTATCCAAAATAAACGAAGGCCCCCAGTAATGTGAAAGAAATGAGAGCTGAAGGTAAGAATTACGTTTATTGCTTTTGTAATTATTTAAAACCCGTAACAAATAAAACTGAGCTTCAGAAAATATTTACGGTTTTTTAATATGTTATATTCCGTACGAAACCTTCTAGTATTCCTTAAGTATTGCTTAAACTGACTTGCAATTGTTTTGTGGAAAGCGATTCATTTCGCTGAGATACTCAATATAGTAAATATAGATCTATCAATATAATTTAAAACAAATATTTCTATTAATTAAAATATAAATAGTGATTATTTCTCGCTCTATGTGCGAAATGTAACCAGAGCTTTGTGACGAATAAAGGAATTCGTGATCCGTGTATAGTATGCATTGTAATCGCATAGGATTAGGGTGTTATCGAGTGATAATATGGTGGGCTGGCGACCGACTTTTATGTGCGAGACACACGAACATTTCCATAAGAAAAATGTATACTACTGTACTTATTTAAAATGCAGGTTATATTTAGTTTGTTACGATAATTTAGTCTGTAACGATTAGTTATCCTTATAATATAATTATTCCATAACGATATAAATTCAATACAAATTTAATTTATTTCAACGGATATCTTACACAAAAATAAATCCTTGTGTTAAGAACTAAGAACGATCTAGAATATCAATTCATTGTTTTTTAAATTATTCGTTTGAATTTTGTCTCGTACATACTTAGTATAAAACAAAGTTGACTGTTGTCTGTCCCTATAAATGCTTACATCTTTAAAATAACACAACGGATTTTGATGCGTTTTTTTTAATAGATATAATGATTTGAAAGGAAGGTTTTTGTATATGATACACGGACAATATAGTAAAGAAACAAGAAAAATCTGTAGTATATTTAGTATCAACATTGCATCCGTGCAAAAGCGAGGAGAGTCGGGGAGAATCGAATATTATTTTTATTCAATGTTCTTCAAATATTCAAAAGTGTAACACCTCGCCTCATTGCCTCCACTGGTGTCAGGAGGGCTGGTTCGTTTTTTGCCCAGAGGATCGGAATTGCGATTCAACGGGGAAATGCTGCTAGCATTCAAGATTTATACAGTAACTAGTTTTAGTTCGTATTTGTATATATATATATTATAAAATTTATAATTTGTATATATATATATTATAATATATATATATTATAAAGATATATATATATATATATATATATATATATATATATATATATATATATATATATATATTTAAGCATTTAATGTTGTTAATTCTTATGTTAATAAACTTAAATTTGTCATTATTACTAAAATAATTTGATGTTCTTTATAGCCGTGTGTGTTGGTTGTCAGCGTTTGTGACGGACGCCGTGACATACGGAGCGCACTTGTCACCGCGAGCGCATAATTTGTCCTCCATTACTGCTTCATTTTATACACTATACTCAATAATAAAGTAGGGTCCGATTAAAGACCAGTCTCGTCTTTCTACAGAACAACTGTTCAATTTGGTCGAGGGGACGAAAATAAATTATTCATTCGATGTATTGAAAGTAAATTGTAATATATTTTTGAAAGGGTACTCTTAAGACACCTGTTTTTTTGTTTACTGAATTTTTATAGAAATATTGAAGAACAGTTTTGTATCTCTTACGCTTATGCAGTATTAATGCACTCGAAAAATAGTGACTCTATTGACGATGGTGAATTAGGCTTATAAGACATTTATAGATATCAACGTCTATACTTGTGTAATATGTGTAATGTACAGCATGTCCTGACAATGTTTTCATATCAGCTATTGTTTGATTTTTATTGCTATGATGATTAATGGAATGGGCAGACAAAAAGAAAAAGGAGAGTAGAACATAATTTTCTTTTGATATTAAAATGAAACTGCATTTGTAATAAATCATTAATATATAGTATAAGAGGTACATTTTGCATAATTCTCTTTAATTTATCGAGTAGCTTTTTATGCTATTTATATATAATAAACATCATAACAACTCAATTAATAAATAAATAATCATAAAGCCAAAGAAAATGGTCGCAGAAAGTAATAAATATCAAATAAATCATAGATTTTTTGCTTCATTTTCTGGGCGCTGACAAATGTAATAGCCAGGGTACTTGTGAAATGAGGTGTGAATATTGCATCTCCGCGGGATGTATTCTACCCCGTGGACCGAGGCCCCAGGGGGGTGGGTCCCATCTGTCCATCACCCCTACCCTTTATACTCCGTAACAGTGCCCCTCAATTATACAGGTATAAGCTCCGATCTTGAATGTTGCTTTGTCAATTTATTTATCAATTGTCAAATTAATTGAGGACGTGTGGCGTCATTTTTTGTATGTTTGTTGTAATCGTAAATTAACAAGGATTAATTTTTATATTACTTATGTAGTTATGTGATTCCCAAATACATCTTTTTTGGTATATTTCACGTGAAAAGCCTTAAAAGCAAGTAAAAATAACCTGCTTGTAATAAAGTCTTAATTTCGAAATAATACTTTTAATTGCTTATTTAGCAAATATTTATATTAAATACAAACAAAATGAAAAAAAAATATTGAAATAAACTTAAAATTGAAACCGACGTACCTACTTTACGCAACCTTTTTTAGAGGAAATTGTCTACAAATTTTACACATAATATATTATTTTTTGTTATATCATATAATCAATTGTTTATCACAACCATGAGGCTAAGCTTCTCCCGAACCGTACTACAAAGCCGGTTAGTACTTCTTATGTTTAAAAAAAAAACAGCGTTTATTATTTATATTTTCAGCGTTTCTCATACTGATGTTAAATGGGCTAACTTCTTCCATGCGTCGGGGTCCGCACCACCCGCACGGCCAACTGCCAGTGGAACAGAAGCATCATCACTACAAGCCGAAATCTTCAGAGTCACTCACTAGGGACTCGCAACTGTTACACGACACTAAGTAATACACATTTCATTCATTTTGTAAATAAAGACTAATTATTATTATTATTTATAGTACGACACAATTTAGATGTCGCATCGGCAAAATTCGTAAAACCGATCACATCCGAATTGAGTACGCTATCCCAAATTATCAATATTTATTTCTCACGCGAATATCATCTTTGCACAAACTTAATAACTTGTAATATCATATGACCTAATATATTCGTCAATTTGACGCGTCGATTTACATTCACTTGCTTTCTCTGTAGCGTCGAATGGCGCGATAGGGAGCTATTTCTATTGGTCGTGTAAATCGGCAGTAATCGGTTTTAGTTTCATTCCATTGCATTTTCCGATGCTACATCTAATTTGTGTCTTACTATACGTACCTATTTGTTAATCATCGTGTAATGATTTCTATTGTTTTTTATTTCAGGCATCTCGAAGAAGATAATATGGTGTTAACTCCAGAAGCCTTAGCCAAGATGTCACCGGAAGAATTAGAATTTCATTATTTTTCAGCTCACGATTATGATCGTAACTCTAAGTTGGATGGATTGGAAATGTTGAAGGTGACGGGATTATAAATATTATAAGCTTATTGAAGGAAGGTTTATTATTATAACCTTAACACGTCATGCTTGTACTTTAAGAAACAGTCTTGAACGGCACGTAGTCTTGAAAGTCTCGGACGTCAGAACAAGGGTTGAATTAATTCATGTGAACATTAGCTTGTTCTAAGATCTTGAATCTATTAGCTAGTATGAACTTACCTAAGTGGGTACAACTTTGCCAGTTTACATGATATAGAACATCTTATAGTATCGAACGAAACTGTTACACTACGATGGATTTTCTAGATAGAATTTTGAAGATCATAATCAAAATCAATATCAAAATAAACTTTATTCAAGTGGGCTTTTACAAGCACTTTTGAGTCGTCATTTAACAATTAAGTGAAGCTACCACCGGTTCGGAAAGTAGATTCTACCGAGAAGAACCGGCAAGAAATTCAGTAGTTACTCTTTTTCAACATTTAAAAAATACAGTCATGTTAGCTAATACAATTAATTAAATTAAGACTCTTGATTGTTTAATTGTTATTGTTATGGTGTATTCTTATATTCATATGTTTTATTTAACTTGTTTCTTTTGTATAGCCGCTACATAATGGTACAGTGATACTCACTAAACGTGCCAGGTCTAGTCATTTTCTCCTGTTTGGGGGACTATTCCACTAGACTGTTCTACGGCAGATATTAATTATGTTATATTAGTAGGGTAATTATGTTTGTCAAGCCTTTTTGATTCATGATTCATTAAGATGTTTTACGATTATTGCAACACGCATTTAATACATTATTGACGATTTTACAATATGGATATTTATATTTTTAGGCAGTTTATCACACAATAGAACATGAAGTTCCCGATACGGACAATGATGACTCTATAGAACCAGAATCAAATAAGATTAATCTCTACATTGGTTTGTAAATTTATTATTTTAAGTGGTAAGAATTAATTCAATTAAAAACTGCATTCGATAGCATTAGTAATAAAAGCTGTTTATATATGTACATGTTTATGAACAATATATTGTTTTACAGCTCTTGTAGATAAGACGTTGGAATCGGATGACGGCGATAGGGATGGCTATATTTCATACTTAGAGTATCGTGCGGCTCGTCAAAACAATTCAGCTGACAGAACTCCAAGAGTTATAGTATCTGGGAACTCTCCGTCGTAACTTTGTAAGTAGAATTATTTAGTAGTCATCAGAAAACCTAAAATTTAGAATTGTGATGCTGCCTGGTAATAAACAAAGAAATGTACACAAAAAATATCATAGAAGAGATACAACAAAGGCACGGAAAAAATGACTTTTCACTTTTAACTATTGGAAAAATATTGAATGTAAAAGTAATAGGTTTTATTTTTAATATAATTTGGACTTGTTATAATAATTGTAATCTCTTTTAATACCTTGAATGTCATCATCAATTAATTTAAGATTTTTGAACTCAGTAATAGTTAGTAAATTGAATAAATGCCTATCTTTATACAAAGTAAATCAAATGGAGATAGGTACGTCGAAAATATTTAATTATTTATATTTATTCATGTAATCGCTGGGGTTGAAAATAAAGTTCAACGATACAGTGACAATTTAATGTATGACTATAATTGAAACGTACTTGACATATTATGGATCCTTAAAATAAAATTCATTTACAGAGTTTAAAATTGTTTGCAGGTCTAAGCTGTAAAATAGTGCTATGCGCACTGGTAGCGCGTCTGGCAGGGCAGCCCGCGTTCGCCCCATGTTGCAGCCTCTTTAATTCCGTTCGATATGTCCTCATAGGGCTCCAGGTCGATGCTGTTACTGTAATATATAAAACGAAATGAATTAAAGTAACTTTGAAATATATATTTTTTTAGTAATCATAATTCCATAATGTCATAAATAGCAACATAAAAACTATATAGTTGAATATTAAAACCTATTAAAAATGTAAATAATATATTAATAAAAATTATAATTTCATACATTATTTATTGGAGTTAGGAATTTAGCGCGGAGGTACTTTTATCTACCACCGACAAAAACATATGATTAATGTGTGTTAATTGCTAATGTTAATAGTTCTACGTCTAAACATAAATACCCTTGAAACAATTTAGTTCCCTGCAGCAACAGTTCGGCGCCAGAAGCGTAGAGCGCTGCTTGATGAGGCTTCTGACAAGACAAGCGGTACAGACAGCCGTAATCTTGGCTCTGTTGCCCGGCGAGGTAGCTCAGGTACAACATGATTTCGTCTTCAGTTAGATAGTTAGCATTTTTATTTTCTAGATTAAAAAAAAAAACAATTAATTGTCTCGCAACATAAGTGTCTTCTAAAAAATTTAATAATATTAGCTCACTGTGCCGTCAATCATCATAACACGATGTCATTTTAATAAAATGCAAAACACAAAAAAAGTTGCCATCTTTCCGCAATTTTACTATTATAATTATTAAAAATTTTAAGAAAAACATATGATTTGCTTGCTTAAAAAAATTGTTTTCCACAACAATTTCCAATTGTTTTTATTGATAGCACTAAATTCAAACCTATTTAACCAACATATAAAAAAAAGAAAATCGTTTGACTCACAGATATTATCATAGATATAAAAGTTTTTTTAATCGTGCACAGCTTTTATTTATCATTCATTATTCTTATTTTAAAGCAGTTGGTCATTTAGGTGGTAAAGTCCACCGACGGTCAGATAATCCTTCTTAAATAGGATTACATTTAGGATGGCCGATGGACATGACAAACGCATCACGTGCTATTGGATTTACTGTAAGTACCCTTACTGACCATTAGTTGAAAGAAAAAAAACAGGAGTCACAAAAATTTAAAGGAAAATAGAACGAGTTGTAGTGAAATAGTTGTCAAATTGCTATCACAAACATTGTTACGTATTGAAAAAATGTTTTGTTAATACTTCAAGGTGTCACGAGTAGGCAGATGTGTTAAGAGAAGCGATGTGCTACCGTTTTGCGGTATTTCCCCTTCATTATGCCTTTGTATAGTGATTTAAAAGAAATCGGTAAATTATGTCAAATTATGGTTTCATGAGTTAATTAAATTTCGTTTATAGTCTACTTTCGTTTATTTCCTCTACCTTCTTGTTTATATTTCTCGTTAAAGGATAAAATGATATTTAAACTATGTCGATTTGAATTATATATTTATATTACGAAACTCTGCTTTGAAAATTAAGAACAAAAATATAAAAAAAAAATGTCTGAATAATTACACATTGAAAAAAATAGATAACGAATAAATAAACAGTTGATGATTACCGTCCAAGCTCCTTCCATAATGATTTCCTTTCCACGCACCGGCTCCGAAGAAACCAGCCGCCAGTATCAATGCCTTGAGCACGATCAGTATCACCAGGTTAGTTAGGTTCAGACTAAGAACCTAAAAATAAATGAATTTAACGAATTGGAACATTCTATTTTATTACAAGATCTACATTAGAGTTTTTGGCTTTTATTTGTGATAGCACAATTAAAAGCATCAATCGACATCATCAACGAGAATAGGTTTTTCTCTAAATTGTCATTCGACGCAGTGTTTTTAGTAATAGCTGCACTATTACTAATTATTGTATTGTTGGTATTACGTTTTTTTTATTTAGTAAAAAAATAAATTTCAATAACAAAGTAAAGTAAGTGACTGTAGGTGTCCCACAGCTGGTCAAGTGACTTTTCTCGTTTGGGGCATAGTAGAATACATTTGATGAATTTCATATGATACGATTTTATTTTTACCGCCAGAACGAAGCACACATATAAATTTTATAAAAATTCAGTCGTCCTCAAGATTTTTTTTTAATTATAAATTAAAAATAGCTTAAACATTTCTATACCATATTTTTTATACCTTAGTGATATTTTTACGGTATTGCAAGAGGTAAAAAACTGCCTTATTTTCTTTTATATTTTGTTCACTAATTAGGAAAATAATTTCGAAGATTACCTATTTGTGATGGTAGTAAACAATCTATGTCTTACTTACCCATACAAACCTTCTTCCTTAAAGCAGTTAAATTTATTTAGTTTTAAGAATGATTCATCGTCCTTCGAAAAAGATACCTTTGAATTATTTATGACTCACTCACTTAAAGTTTTGTTGAATGTTATCTCTGTCAAGCGTCAATGGAATGCGTGCAATTTGAAATTTTAAGTGCGATACGAACCTGCGACATGCAGTCAAAACCAACCTGGCTACTCCCCGTGGATCTGGCAATGAAGTCCTTAGCCAGGCTTGACATAACTTGACCTCCGCTCCCGCTTAGGAAGTTTCCAGCCGTATCAAGAAACGAAGATCTTGCGTAATTGGACGTATCGTTAGCATCGATGTCATATCTATCGGCTGCGCTTTGACTCTTGAAATTTGATGCAGTCTCTTTGGGTAGAAAAGCGCTCGAATCGTAGTTCTTTGGATACATCTTCTTCGCGTATTGTGGCGATGAGTAAGCCCCGGAATGTTCCGTGGAAGCGACAATAGGGATCAGCAGGAGTAAGTAGATAGCAACCATTTTGGCAGGCGGACGGAAGACAACTGGAAGGAAACAGGTAGCGTTCTTGTGCATTTTGCGTCGGTCTTTGTATTTCGCTATTTTATCGCTCCCAACTCTCTTTTGTTTATTGCACGCACGATGACATCCCTTAATGGAGCTATTGTTGTTGCGCTTAAGAGGTAGTTCTTTTTATCGTAAGAAAAATTCTATGAAACATTTCAATATAATGTTTGCTTTATAAGATTATTTGATATGTTTGAAGAATTGGTAAAAATGCTTTTCATAACCTATATTAAAAGAGATTTCAAAGTTTATTTCGTTTTCTTGTTTGTCACAGTATCTAGTAATGATTCAGATGTTAGAGAATATTGACGCTGCAGTTACTCCGTCTAATAATATATTGAGTTTACTGAATTTTATACAAGCTCATTACTATAGGAAAACACTAATGATTACATGTCGTTCTTGTCCCGTTATAGTGGCTTGTTATAGCAGAGTTATTTTTGTAATAATACTGTGACATAATATTACATTTGTTTGGTGCGAATTCTACAACCATTAAGCAATATTTTTACAATGTCATGTCCATTGCATAATTGATGGTTTGGAAGAGATTGCTTTTCTTAGCAAATGGTCGGCCATTGTGTAACAATTAGTACATTTTTTTATTATATGCAATAAATTATATTTAATCTGTATCACTACCGAGTGTATTTATAAACAGTTCCTTAGAAATGAATAATTCCATATCTTTTCATTTGATGTTAGTCTAAGTTTTAATTAAAGAAGAAGGAATAATTTTTGTACGTTTTTATTTTAGATTTTATGGTTTTTAAAATAAAATATATATAAGATAATATTATTTCAGGGGCTGAATTGACAGTCTATATTTTGAGCACACCAAATACCTACTCGTAGTAAATTTTTCATTAATTAAGTAATTGTAGACTTTATCCCGGAAAATATACCTAACGTTTGCATCTGTATAATACAAGTCGTTCATATATTCAACTATTGGAAATCTTTGAGGAACAATATCCCTTTCGTTGAGTGAAAGTAAGGTCGTTGTGACAAATTGACGTAAACAGACAATTTTCCCCTCGGTTGAATGTGGATATGAAATACTAGCACAATCAGAGGATCACACTATGCCAGGAGTACCTAAATTAATATAATAATACCGTATCAACTTAAAATAAATTAAAAGGTATTCTTGATATATTGTAGAACCGGTACCAAAGATAGACCCAATTTTGTAAAAATCGTTCTAATGATTTTATCGCAGGACATTTTTTTACTGAAACGATATGGTATAATATAACATATAACCGTTAATTGTTAGAATAAAAATGAAAAAACAAAGTTTCCAAAAAAAAAATATCATTTACTATTTCTTGTCTTTATTATAAATTGTCATGCCGCAGCAAACTTATCTTCAGAAATATTAATCTTGTGAATATAAAATACGCCACTAATTCACCACTGTTCCTAAATTAATCTTACTTGTTATAGTAACGAGTTTTTGGTAAATAACAAGAACTATAAGCTACCAGTAAGTGATTTATTTACGATCGGCATTTTCCGCACCTAAATAAAATTAGGTACGACGATGGTGTACGCAGCACTGAATGGGTTAAAACAATAAACGCTTAGACATACTCGGGCGAGCAAGTGGCACGTTATGTCATATTGTTGTGATTATTATTATTATAATAATGCTTGTTCTACTTCCCTAAAATAAATGCATTGTTCCGGTAATAGTGCTCTTATTTATGACGCGATGTATTGCACTATAATAAAAATGTATCTAATTGTATGCTCGATTTTCGAAGTAAAAATCCAAGTACCTAGGTATCTAAAAATTAAAACAATTAATTGGTTCTGATAATTGAGGTGTCATCACTTTATGTTTCTGTTAATTTATGGGAAAAAATGTTTAATCCGTAATTAAGGATTGTAGGTGACTCAAAGGTGAGGTTCTTTTATGGGTAAGGGTAATTGTATGGGTCTTCGTTTTAACATATTAATTATTATATTATGATTCAATGTGATTTCGAGTCTGGTCTCTATTTCGACAACATTTATATAAATTTAACATTGCTTCATACTAGTCAACAGTTTTAGTATTTCAATATTATATTATATTTTACAAATTATTTAATATCTGCAAATGTAATTTAAATCAAAGAAAATGACGGACACGAGAATCTGATGAGAATTCAAGAATTTTTCAAAGATTTATGTCATTATGCTTTTCTGAACCAAACTTAAAACGTATACAAAAATTAGAAGTTTCGATAAACTTGCATTTTAAGATGTCCATAATTACTGAACTATTTAATTCTTTTAATAATAAGGGTAACTAAATTGTTCCAAATCGTACCGCTAGATGCCACTGTACACAATTTCCTACAAGAACTAGTGACATCTGTTAAAAGTTTACTGTATTAAGTTAAAATGATAAAACCTAGATGGCGCTAACAAAATTCGAAATTCCCTAATAGTAATAAGTATGAGGCATAGATGTCGCTTATATTCTGTTTATTCGTAAACACGAAATAAGGTTAAATTTCTTTCTATTATAGATAATTAAATAATTACGATTCAATATGCGATTGAAATAAGTACAACCATTTATTTTTATTTTTGTTAATTTATAAATAAGTACTATTACCCTAAATAAATACAGGTATTTTCGCAATTTTTTTCCGATTCCACATTATTTTATAATTTCAACACAATATCAATAAAATGATTAATATGAATACTTGATTTTTTATATAAAATTAATAATGAACTTTCATTCAAAGTTCACTTGAAATGAATAAGCTCATCCACGAGTTTTTAAACTTCGGCCTCAGTTCTAGATGAGAGCAGACATTTTCACTTTTCCACTTTTCATCCCTTCTCATAAATTATAAGCGTACCTAAGGCTAATTACTTTTCTCTAATGACGAGTTCTCTGACAAACACGTCATTAATTAACTTATAATTAATAATTCAACGTTAAAATTTTAGCAGCTCTATTGTTATTAAAAATGTATAAATAAGTTTGTTTTAACATAATTTCTCGATAAAAGACCTTAATATATATTAAGGTATTTTTTATTATAGTATATTATAAATATTTGATATATCAGCTAATCTGGCTTCTAATCAGTATTGGAAAAGTGGGACCATAGTCTAACATGCTGGCCCAGTGTTGTTTGAAGTGACTGAAAAAATAACTTTGAAGAGTCGGAAGTGATTGCCAAATTTATGTATTACAATCCAACAGAGTTTAGGCCAGCAGTGGGAAATTTACATGCTATTGATGATTTTAACGTTATGTCTAAACTTTTAAATGGCTAATTTTTTATTTCATATAAACGTATACCATTGCCCAAAAAAAGTTCTCTGTTCAAATGTAAGCGGAAAGCAGAACGTTATATTATTAGGTACGATAAATATATTGTGAAATTTTATGAATTATATCTTAGAATTAATATTGTAAATAGTTCGGAGAGCTTTGTTGCAGAAAAATCTATTTCAATATATGTGGCGTTTTCCCATACTGACATTCTTAATGACATAAGACTATGAAAATTACTTAAACAAACTGCCCCAGCGGTACAATGGCCTTTAAACAATGTATATTTTACAAGTTGCAACACAACTTGCATAAAATATCTCCGCCCCGGTCATTCCACTCTGTCGGTCGCAGTTCAACTGTTTTCGGTAAGCATGGAGTCAAATGCAGCGTCTTTTCACTGAATCACTGATGCTGTGAACGGAGAGCGTGAGAGCGGTGAAATTGTTTTGGTAGCAAAAAGTGAAACCGGGCCTTGACCGTCACGACCGCAGCGCTGCGGAGTCGCTTTGACTATCGCTAATAGTTATGATAATAATTCATGCTATACACACTTTCAATTTAATGTTACGTATATGGTACAGTACAAAACAGTAATATAGTATTACTGTTTTGTTTTTTTTTAACATTATGTATCTTTTAGTTACTTATATGTTATGTAATAAATACGTTGAATTTCTATGATAGTTTTGTGTACTGACAAAACTTGGAACGTTGATTATCTATTTTTTTTTATTCATATGTTCGGGTTTGCATTTCTAACAATCTTATGTGTTTTTTTATTGTTGTTATTACTCATTCTCTGATACAACAAATAATTATGGCATTTATCGTGAATCAAAAAAACATTTTTTTTTTTGGATAATAGTTCACTTCAAAACTTACAAAAAAATTAATTTACATTTTATAGAAAATCAGCTCTATTCAATCCTCTGTTCTCATCTGAGTAAAATGTTTAGGCAAATCGAGGAAAGTGCTTTGTTACTATTATAAAACGGGGGGCCATTACGCTTTCGAACTTTACGACCGTGATGCAACCGCGCTCAACTACAGTAAGTGTGACGGATACGTAAGAAGTGAACTAGAAAAACTATAGATAATAGTAAACAGTTATACACGAGTTAATGTCTAACTGTTGATACTACCGTAAGAGGAAATAGAGGGGTTTTATTTATTGAAAATAATAATAAAAGTGCGAATTGCTCTCGGTCTAACTTCATCATATAATGAAATGAATACGGAACAATAACGGGATATCGTCTGAAAATTTTTTAAACAGTTTGTCAGTACATTTGTGGTGTTTTTACATTTATAAAATTTAAGAATTTAGACATTTTTATATAACAGGAAAGTTTGAACAAAAACAGGGATGACGAAATCGGATTTTTTTACTAATGCAATAATTGTGAAGTTCTTTTTTTTTTAGGATTTTGTTCGTAAAAAATAGGTTTTTTTATACAAAATGGGTATAAAAAATGCATATGACTCCACACCACCTAATGGTAAGTGGAAATCGAGTGGAAACACGTAGATGATCAGAAAAAACAGCAAGAATGAGCTGCACTAATCGCTCTCGTCAGGAGGGCCTGCAAAATGCCTTGACGCCTGTCTGAATACGGTATCCTTAAAACTACAAAATAGATTTTGATCCGAATTTTCAAATAGATAGAATGATTCAAGAGGAAGGTTTATAATACTGAGGTATATAATACATGCATGATATATTAGAGAAACAATGGCAATTTGAGACATTTCAAATGGCATCTCAAAATGTCTCAACTGTGGTACATCCACAGTATTGGTTTACATAAAAGTCACAGACTTATATGGCATTACTTTTGTTAGTAAGTAGTAGGTACTTATTGGTAGTAATGATTTTCCAATGAGGACTTGACAACTTTTTCAAAATAATATGAAAACCATTTGAGATATTTAAAAAACTTTTTAGGTTGAAGTATATTCAAAACATTTATGAATGGAAGTCTACTTCGCTCATATAGACACCGCGGGCACGTTTACAGTGGTTTCGTTGGAACCAATTTTAATGACTCGGTCACACGTTTCGGCCGAATCCGCTGCTATTTCGCGTTCAATGTTGGCCTTGAGGTCTTCCAACGTCTTATTGGCTTCTATTAGGATAGATCAATGACTTGACGTAGCTGCAAAGAAAAAAGTCTAGAGGCATTACATCGCACGAACAAGGTGGCCAGCCGACTGGTCCATTTCTTGAGATAAGACGCTCATCAAACTTGTTCTTCAATAATTCGATCGATCGATAAACGTGTGGCATGTAGCGCCGCCCTGTTGAAACCATAGGCTGTCCAAGTCCATATATTCCAATTTGGGCCAAAAATTGGAGTTAAAGAGCGCCCACCGACTTCGAATTTCTAGTGTATATTTTTACAAACGTGCGTTTACAAACTAAGTTCAAAATTGTCATGTCCCTATTGGAAAACCCCATACTAGGGTTATGTTTTTAAAAGAAATATTGGCTTGTTTTCAAAGCGATTTTAAGCAATACATCATTAATCCCTATCCAATTAACAACTTTAAATACAATAAGACCGTGAATGTATAAAGATGTTCTGCATTATATTTAGTATCAGCAATGCATCTGTGCGAAGCCGGGGTAGGTCACTAATTACTAAGAACTTACTTGTAGCCTCAGACGAATGCATTAGAATGCCGATATCTGTAATACTTATTTTAAATACGTTTTCCTTATTCATTCATTCGGCGTTCCCGACTCCATTAGTTAATTTATCAAACTTATATAATGCTTGAACAATTTAAAAGAATGGAGTGAGTATTTTTAAATTGACGTTGCAGAATGAAATTGAATGTGTCGCACACTCTCACAGACTCTTTTTCTCAAATAAAACGCTTCGTTATAATAACGATACATATATTAGGTCCTTACACAAGAAATTAGCGTTTTGTCGTACTGACCCCTTTGTTCTGAAATATCTCTTCTTTGGTTGAGATTCCAAATTCAAATTTATAAATTCATGTCGCTTATATATCCGAGTTTTGAAAACAGTCACTCATTTGTTTTTTCCTCATATTTTTTCTTAGGCGTGGCTTACTACCACAAATAAACACAATAGAAAACCTAAAATATTGGTCTATTTACGAGTACGAGTTCCACCGTGGCACCAGTGCTGTAGAAACAGGTTGTAGAATTAATGATGTGTGAGGGCGCTGCTGTCGCAAAAGAAAGACCGACCTTCGGAACTAAGCATGTGGCCGGTCAGAGACCAAAGAAGAATTAAAGGCTATTGTAGACGCGGATTCATCACATAGCACTTCAGAGATAGCCGCGGGCTTCGGGGTAAGCGATAAAACTGTATGAATCCACTTGAAACAAATCGGAAAAGTAAAAACTTTAACGATTCATTTTGTGAATTGAACTTGCCAACATGCCACGACTGTTGTATTGCTCCTCCGACACAATAATCAAGGTATTTTAGATCGAATCATTAGTTATGACGAAAAGATAATACTGTAAATCAGAAGCGCTCGTCGAAATGGCTGAACCTTGGAGACCACGCCAAATACTAAATAAAAAATTGACTGATAAATATACTTGTGACTGATTGGTGGACTAGACTCGGTGTCGTCCACTACAGATTAATAAAATCTGGCCAAACGATTACGGCAGATATCTATTGTCAGCAACCAGTGGCGGCGTAAGGCGTGGGCGATGTGTGCCTCACGGTGCAAAGGGCTTCGCGCCCGAAATTTGATTAAAACAAGGGCCTCGCAAACTGTATCTTGCCCAAAGTAAGATTCGATCTGCTGAGCCACTGCTGCTTCACCACAACGCAAGACGACACACAAACAAGCACTAAGTTAGATGAGATACAATTGGATTGTCTGCGACATCCACCGTACTCGCCAGACCTTGCTGAACTATTTTCCGGAATTTGGACAACTTCTTACAAAGAAAAAATTAATCTCTGGTACACCGTTCCGAACTGCCATCGAAGAGTTTATTGATTCTGGCTTGCCCCTTTCTTTTTTAGTACAGGGATCAATGAACTACCTACGAGATGGCAAAAGTGCTAAGATAACAACGGTGCACACTTTGATTAATTAAATATATTTTACAAAAAAATATATTACTCCCATAAAAAACAAGAACAACCTGTAAATTCCCACTGCGGGGCTAAAGGCCTCCTCTCTCTTTGAGAAGAGGGTTTGGAACATATTCCACCACGCTGTTCCAATTTGGGTTGATGGCCATCCCATACAAAACACCAAATTCATATGTTCTTATATAATTACATTTATTTATCCTCTACTAGTAAAAATAACTTCATTCTTTTTATTAAGGTTAAACAAACTATAACTAAGCGTCACTCGACGGTTATTGGTCATCACTGCTTACAGATATTGGCGCTTTTAGACTTTTTAAACATTTCTTACACGGCCAATGAGCCACCAGAACTAAAGACCAACCCTAATGAACTAAGATGTCATGTGTCTTATACCTGTAATCACACTGACTCAATTACCTTACAAACTGAAAAAAAAAATACTAAGTATTGCTATTTAATGGTAGAATATATTACGATGAGTGGGTGGTACTATCCAGACGGACTCGCAACGTCCTACCACAAATACATTTATTATTGTATATCTGTGTATTGTGTTATAAAATGTTATGCAATAATATTCATATTAATAATTCATTGAAATGGAAAACAATACAATTTATCGATAATAACAATCAATTGTTTTGTTTAAAATCAACCGATGCATATAATATGGTTTACATTGTACATTGATAAAAGAAGCGGAAGGCTTCCTTGCTATTGTGTCGCTATACAATTTTCTTCTTCCTCTAAACTACGTTTATCGCCCGCCTTGTTTTATAACATACCCTTATGATTAGGATATCATAAATAACGATCTAGTTGTACTAAAGTGTCGGTTGATGCTTTGAAAACATCATTTAAAATCCTCACGGGAAAACTTGGGTTTTTCCTAATTAATTCTCAATTAATATACGTCGAGCTCAAACACCTTTAGACTTAATAATAAGCATTTTCTTGGACAAGGGCATGATTTGATTGTTGCTGATAAAAAAACTAGAGGTGGCACGGGACATCTGGTTAGCAGTAGCAATAGGCTATTTGACTGGTTTTTAAAATCCATTTTATATTATTTAGTAGAGGTTAAGGAACCCATTAAAAGTTGATTTTTTTATTTTTGGTACACATTTGCCGAAAAATATCATATTAAAAATTCCATATTTAAATAATGCGCGAAAAAGCTACTTGGACAATATGGCGCTGCAATGGGGTCAGTGACGTCACTTTGCTGTATTTTAATCTGTGGAACATATGGTAGAAAAGCAAGGTTTACAAGAAAGTGACTTCATCATAAGCCCGGCCAATCAGGAGCGTTTTGTGTCACGTGACAAACGTTTGAAAAAATGCATTTTTATTTTTAGATTTTTGAATAAATTAAGTATTATTCAAGTTTCGTTAGTAAATAACCATTTTTAAACTCATAATATACACTGATTACAATAATTGCTATACATTGCCTATTAAATAAAATAAACAATAAAATATATAACAACGTTTAAAGAGAATGAAATAACAATAATAAAAAAAAACCACGTAAGCCGTGTGTAATAAAAAGAGATAGAAAGAAAGAGAAAGGGTCTTCTGGAGGAGACATAAGGCTTTCCCTACAGAAAAAAACTGTATTCTATAAATATTTAATGAGGACATAGGACCCAAATAGTCTCCTTATATTGTAGCGGCGCGATACATTATTGCTTCATTGAACTTGTTTAACAATTTTGAATACGTGTTGGTTTTTAAAAAATCTACTATATACTTAGTTACCCTACTTAAGCTACTTACATGTTGTATATATATTGTTCTTAATAAATTATTTGTAATATTGTGATTGTTTTTTAAAAGTGACACATTTACTTTACTACAACAACAAAAACAACAACAACATCCTGTATATTCCCACTGCTGGGCTAAAGGCCTCCTCTCCCTTTGAGGAGAAGGTTTGGAACATATTCCACCACGCTGTTCCAATGCGGGTTGGTGGAATACACATGTAGCAGAATTTCTATGAAATTTGTCACATGCAGGTTTCCTGACGATGTTTTGCTTCACCGCTGAGCACGAGATGAATTATAAAGACTAATTATTAAGTTGTCTTTATAATTATTTACTAAAAATATCTTTACAAATTATTTTTTTATAGCAACTGGTTCTAATTAACTTTATCTCATAAATTACATATATATATATAAGGTGAGTTCGCTACGATCTTGTACAGATGTTGTTCTATAAATTATTTAAATTTAATTATTATTCTGGTTAATATTGTTTTTAAAAATAGTATATAAACGGTTAATAAAATTTATTCTGAAATAACTTACGACAATTTTTTATAATTTGTACAGAATGTGGCTTAAAAATTGGGTACTATTTTTTTTAATTGGATGAGCTCGACTTTTATTACCATTAGTAACTTTAGAATATAAAATATTTAAAAATGTAAATTTAACCACATTTTCATAATAATAAAGCCACAAGTGAAATCATAGAAATTGTCATCGAAACTAATTTTGTAAGTTTTAGAAAGCATAAAGGAACTGCGAGGCGTTAAATAAGAGAGCGCTGACAGAGAAAAGGTAGCACCGTGACCGGCTAGGAACAATCGTTACATGGATTGAGTAATGCATTTATTTTACCGAGTATTTAATCGTAAAAATCTATCTACAAGTATTGGCAAATTGGAAATCCATATACATTTTCATTTAACGAGAGCTCAAACACGTGTTTTTCGATCTCATCTTTCTTTCAATCAAGAGATTATATTTTTTTTAAATCTGCTTCCGAATATCAATTGATTTTGTACAAATACAACCAAAATATATGTATATATATACTTATTTTAAATATCCTTATTAAACGTGAAGTTATATGGAATTGAAATAACTATATCCTGTAATCACATGTATACATTTTTGTATTATAAATAAATAAATATTTTTCACAGGACAGGTTTCTTATCTTCTTTTCATCATGCATGTAACATTCTGCCCTGATCTAAATAAATTGAATAAGGATAAGACGACAATGATGATAATTTCAAATAGGAGCAGGTCTTCTCGTTCCCCATGTTATTAAACATTCCCTTAATAAACGGTAAATAAAATTTAAATTATCTTATATTATGCATCTACGATACGATTTTATAATAATTCAGTTATATTGTGCTCTACTAAGAGTTTATGATTAATATATATTTATTTATAATAGAAAACTTTTGTAATAAACAATTTATTTCCACTTGAATTTTACTTCCAAAATTCCGATCACAGTTTCGTTGACGTTTAAAACGCAATTTTTTCGCAAATCCAAATTGAATATCATAGATTAATAAAGCTCTCGACCAATAATATCGCGTCAATTTGCTGTCAAATTTTGTTTATTTGGTTTTTTTCATGTTATGGTAGAAATAGGGTATACATTATACATATATACATATTATAGTAGATAAACTCTATTCTTTAAGCCAGGACTCATGAATTAATAATCATAAACGTCTAAATTAAGTTAATTACAAAAGATAAAAAAATAATCTTTGCTACACTTATATGACTAGTAGTCATTATATTTAAAAATATTGCTTGCTAACAAGCATCTAAACACTATCAAATTCATAAATGATCAAAGTTTAGGTCACGCAACGGACGCTTCGTATAAAAATGAAAAAAATCAAATCTGGGTTATAGGCAACATTTTCCGCTTTTAAAATGTGTACGTACTACACGTGGGTATAATTGTCTGGTATGTTGATGATAAATAATATACTTTTTAGCGTATATAACAGCCAATACATGTCACTTTGATAGGTTAACATAAAGAGAAGGTTTGAAGGTTTAACCGCGCTGACCTAATGCGGTTTGGCAGGACCATCCGTTACACGCACTATTTCATTCACGGAACACGAGATAAATTTAAAACAGTACATGGATACTCCATTTTTCTTGCTTAGGTTTGAATTAGTAATTTTTGGCTTTACCCACTGAGCCATTTCGTCACAAATCGCGGAAACGAGTCCATAATAATTTCGGTCTATCAGTTATTATAATATGTATGTAGATATTAATTGACTTATTCTCCTATCACATGTATGGGTTGTTGAGATCACTGGTTTGTTTATCTATACTAAATTCCAACATTAGATAAAAATAATATAACAAAAAAAAGCATTTACGAGCATACCCATATTCACCTACTTTTTGTAATACAATGTTTGTATAAATATATCATTATAAAGAAATCGTACTTAATACTATAATCAACTTGTCTAGAGCATCTTGATGGTGATGTCTGCAGTATGATCTTGTGATTTACCTAAATGTGATTTATGTTATTTTAATTTCATTTCGAAGTGGAAACGCATACGATATTATTTATTTTATTTACTCCCATACAGCTTTATCTCAATGTATTTCACGCGGTCAAGATTTATACTGTCACTATTTTTAATTTATATTTGTATATATTTCAGGAATTCATGTTAATAATTCTTTTTAAATATATGTTTACATTGAGATGGTTACATATGAAGTATCACTTGTCATTCAAGCAAGAGTTTCGAATATAATTTAATTTTACGAATCACATACTGAGTTAATACCAATCTACTGAGTACTACTACTACTACTGACTACTGAGTTTCTTCTCGGTAGAATCTACTTTCCTAACCGGTGGTAGCTTCACTTAATTGTAAAATGACGATTCAAAAGTGCTTGTAAAAGCCTACTTGAATAAAGTTTATTTTGATTTTGATTTTTGATTTTGAGTAACTTAGGATACAATAATATATTTTTTTATTAAATTCTAACGCGTACAAGGACATTTTATTGCTGGAAACGAGTATTTATTGATTTTTTTTTGCGGTTTTTCTCGATATAATCTACATTCAGAGCTAGGTATTTTTAGACATTTAATATAATCTTGTGGAATGACGATTTAAAAGTTCTTTTGTATTTTGTATAAGCTTTGTATTTGAGCGAACTATATTTTGACTTGGATTGATTAAAGGCAAAAACAAAGTAACAGCTGTTTCGGTTGAAAGCAGAAATGGGGAACTGAGAAATGTTATGGAACAATATAGTACAATACCATCACGTTAAAAAGGTAAAAGAATCTTTGTTTACCATTTACAATAGTAGTAATCACCGAAAATAAATATTCAATTATCTTTTTTCACTGGTAATACATTATTTCTGATATAGGTTATAAATTATTACATAGTATAAAACAAAGTCACTCATCGAAGTCTCTTCCTATGTATGCTTACATCTTTAAAGTTACGCAACGGGTTTTGATACGGTTTTTTTCAATAGATAGAGTAATTCGAACGAAAGATTTATATGGACAATTTAGTAAATAAACACTGATATTTTTTAGAAGTTTCAACTGTGATGACACACCTTTGGACCCGTACGAAGCCGGGGCGGGTCCCTAGTTATATACATATACATGATTTCATATCTAGTCGATTCCATACATAAATAAATAGTAAATGTAACGTTTTCCGTATTTGTATGCATTATCCCACTATCATGAATTTTATTTCCGTATGTGTAACATTAAATACCCATTTGTTCGCATTAAAAAAAAAACATATTGCGTTACTTTTGTATAAACCCAACGGAGAAAGTAGTAACAAAGCATTTTACGAATTACATCTTATGTAACTAAATCATAAACAAATTCCATTTGTTAAAAAACCTATGCCTTTCGAATTGAATAGTTAATTCGTCACAAATTGAGCTTTTGCATGTAACCGCGTTATCTCGAAAGTGACCAGGAACTCTGTGAATGGTTCTCGATTTTTAATAAAATTTAAACAACTTCAACTCTACCAGATCACTGTCATAATCTCATTTCTACTTCTCTCGACCTTTTCGTATAAATATACCGAATGTATATTTTTAAGAACAATATATTTATGAATTGTAAATAGATGTGCTCTAAGATCTCGCTCGTAATAATGAGATTGTACTTTTAAATGTTTCATTCAATTCATCTATTGGTTTATTTATCAAACTCTTTTATTGAGGTCTTAGTCTTAAGTTATGTAACAAATAACCTACTAGATTACTCAATGAACGCACTTTCTCATTCAAAAGATTGAAAACTATTCAATGCGAACTGATAGTAATTCTTGGGTAATCTCAAGAATTAACGCGTAAATATGCGTTAGAATAAGAAAATAATAAATTATATGTTTTATTAATCTATTCGATTCGAACTAAATTACATTAATAATTTTTTTTTTCCATTGTGATTTCATCGTTTTTTTCATTCTACGCGATTTAACAATTTTTAATTTTTATTTGTTTTAGTTAAGACCTTGATTTTAATAATTATAGGTATATCCATATGTTAATAAATAATTATGTATTTTTTAAAATGTGTCTTCTTGGTACTAAATTTTTTGTTTCATTATATGATTTATCTAACTTGATTAAAAAATATGAATATTAAATGTCAGTGTCAATGGTTATCGCTTTACAAAGTTGCTTGTTTATAATTGGTATGCAAGTGTTGTTTATTTTCAAATAGCTGCGGGCCGCGAGATTGGCAGGTAAAATCACACAATTAGAGCAGAGTTGATCAAATGATAGGTTTATTGCGGGGAGAGAGCTGCACGCAGTAACTGCAATGACTATAATATATAATTTTTTTAATTCATCTATGCAATTACTATGAAACCAAAGCCAACCGTGTTAACAGATACAAGAATATTTAATTAAAATCGGTGGCATTTCATTTTCATTTACGAATGTTTATTTTCAACAATATTTTATCAATTAGAGCATTAAGGATTTTAGTGTAAAATAAATCATTTTAAATGTGAAAATACCATTAAAATCTGTTAAGAAAAACGATAAATTATAAATTCAAGTCTGTGAAATCTTTCAGTATTATTCGTTCTGAGAAAGCATTGTACAAAATGAAAAACGTTTTCTCCGCGACTCAGGTCAGGGATCCGAGAGAGATGCGATAGTCAATTAAGATAAGCCGCCAGCAAACGACAGTCACAGTGCAATTATGTCGCTCATTCGTCGTGACCAAACTGAAATTACCATTGCATTAGAGAGCAGGGGAGGCGGTTATTGTGCATCTACTATCAAAACTATATCAGTAGAGTTTTGTTGCCGTCAGCGCTCAGTCTACACGCGCCTTGTCTGCGCGCTTACACGCGAACGAAAGAAAGTGAAATCTTTATAATGAAATTGATAGTGGTTCTACAAATTTGCTTTGTTCATTTGACGCTTGCTAATCCAAATGACGAAATACGAAACAATGAAAATTTTAAAACGTATCAGTTGGACGTTCCAGGAAAAGAACCGATTACGATAATCGAATCTGCACCAACACAAGATGACAGTCACAAAAAGTGGGACGTTACTGAAACGACATTAGATAATGATTCTGATATTAAAAATCTCATGACGCATTTAATGGATGATGGTCATGATAATAGACCACGTTGCTATGGGCCATCCTGTCAAGAAGGATTTGTCGAGAATGAAGGACCTCAGGAAGATTTTGAAGATTATGTAATGGGGAATTCGGATAAGTTAAAAGATTTTAGTGATTTCTCTAATGAGCGTCTGCAAGCGATAGCCGCATTAGCGGCAAAATTAAAAAAGCAAAAGATCAAATCGGACCGTTTTTCTTCTACATCGAATCAAGAAGATGATAATGATGATAAAGTATTTACGTCATGGAATCGTCTCAAAGTAAAGCAACACAAGCATCCTTACGACGACAAAGATGGCTGGGTAACTTTGGAACCTGTAGCTTGGTCTACAAGTAAAATATCAAAATGGAAACCAAATGTGAAAAAACAAAAGCCAAGTTACTGGAATGAAGACGAAGATTCCAGTGCTTCTAACGATGATCGATATACTCCTTACCAAGATATGGAGAATAGCTATGTGTACCCACAGAAAAGACCAACTTTATCTCGTCCTGGTTTCATTAACAATAAACTACATATACCACAAGAGTATGATACGGAACTGCCATCAAAACCCTCTTGGACTAAAAACAAACCACAACAACAACAGCCAATGCAAACCTTTCAGTCAACCTGGGCCACTGATGATAGCCGACGCCCCTACAGACCAAATTGCGATAAAGGTGAATCTTACCCAAATGATGAATCGATGTATTACGGAATGTCAGACACTGTCATGACTGATTCTCGTCCTTCTAGTTTTCCATATGAATACGAAGCACTTCACCAGTCGTCGATGCAAAAGCGGCCAATCCGAAGGCCTACTCAAGTTGTTTATGCTGGTGAATCTGAAATCGACGATGATCGCTCAGCGAGACCGCCACACGGTGATGGCCAGTGGGTATTGCTATCAACCACGAAAGGATACAGACACAAAAAGCGACAAAGATCACTGGAAACACCTAATGATAAATCTGATATACCTTCAATAGTATCACACCAAGCTGTGTCGCTTACTGTATTACCAGCCGATGATGCTTCTCAAGTTAATATGACTACGTCACATGGGGGTTTGTTGGAAGTCGAAAGAAGTTTTCAGACTGTAGAAGAAGCTAAGAGAGATATGGATTTAAGAAACGATTTGGAAGTTGCCGCAAGTCAATTGAGACCAGTTAGGACTAAAGTAATAAAAAAGAAGATATTTGGACACAAAAATCCGCTTGATAGTTCAACCGTCATGGCGGCTGTTGGCGCGGGTATGGTTCCTGCGACGATGGCCATGGTCGTGCCAATGATGCTTGGCAGACGTCGGAGACGAGATATCGACTTTAAGCATCAGAATTTGCATTTTGATAATATTGTATATTGATATTAAGTCTTTAGGAACAATAATTAATTTATTGGCATAGTTGTAAAGTAGAGGTATTAATGTCTGTGATTATTATTATTATAGTTTTAATTTTGATGGACTTATTCTTTAAATTATTATATTTCGTTAATATATTTAAATGATATATTTCTGATTTTTCATTATTTATTGAAAACTTTCTTAGTTCATTTAGTAATTTAGGCATAGATGAAATAGAAAGAAACGCCGATAGATAACTTTTACCTATATTTTAATTAACCGACTTCAAAAAAAGGAGGAGGTTCTCAATACGTCGGGGCCTTTTTTTTTTTTTATTTTTTTATTTTTTATGTATGTTACCGAATTACTCGAAGATGGCTGGGCCGATTTTGACAATTCTTTTTTTGTTTGAAAGGGTATGTTTTACAGGTGGTCCCATTGTCAGGAGATCAGGATCTGATGATGGGATCCTGGAGAAATCGAGGGAACTCCTCAAATTTTATAGGCACATCTATAGTGATTTCGGTTTTATTCAAAGTGCCTTGGTCATATGCTCACGAAAAGTGACATTTGATGAAGTGGAACTGATGATGAAGACCACAACTAGTAATCAGAACCTATTAGTAAGTAACTATTTTACGGGCTTAGTTCTATTTCTTTAAGATAGTCGTCAAGCAATTGATGTTAGTAAACATGCCTATGATGAAGTCTAGCTGATGGTGGACTACCAGGAGAACTCCTCAATGATTAACGGCATTAAAGTGAATGACAAACACTACCAATTGTAATTATAAATAACAAAACAACACTGAAAAGCAGTAAATAAATTTTTATAAATTAAAAAAAACCGCCTTCAAAAATGAACTAAAAAGAAAAAAATAATCAGTTACATCCATATCCAATTTACGATTTTTTAATCACCTTTTGAAGGCGGTGCCAACAAAGTAAATAAATTCCTATATTGAAATTATTTAATTTGTATCGATAGTAAGGTTTGTCTAATGGTGTCATCTATACAATAAATAGATTTAGTTTTTCAACCGACTTCAAAAAGGAGGAGGTTATCAATTCGTCTGTATTTTTTTTTTTTTTTTTTTTTTTTTTTATGTTTGTTACCTCATAACTTTTTACTGGGTGGACCGATTTTGATAATTTTTTTTTTGTTTGAAAGGTAGTGCTTCCCGTGGGGTCCCATTTTTTTTTTATTTTTTTCCGATGATGGTATCCGTATGAAAACGACATAAGTCTTAAATTTGCATTATGTATATGCGCGACAAATAGGTGAATAACTCAAAATCACGTTAACCAATTTTGATGATTCTTTTTTTATTATAAAGGATATAGTTTAAGGGTAGTTTGGTGAAAGTTTGGTAAGGTTCTGAGCACAGGATCCATGACAAATTAAGGGAACGGGAGGGAACGGAACAATTCTGAGGAGCACGTTAGCAATACTCGGTCGAATCTTTTATTTATGGGTTACTTGGATATTTGAATCACCTTCCGGAACGTGGTTATGTTCATGTAATTGTCATAATCGAATATTATAATCAACTAGCGACCCACCCCGACTTCTCACGGGTGCAATACTGATACTAAATATACTAAAGAATTTGTTTATTTACGACATCACATTGCAAACTTCTAAAATTGTCAGTGTTTCTTTACTATATTGTTCATTTATTATATACACAAACGTTCCCCTTGAATTACACTATCTATTAAAAAAAACCGCATCAAAATCCGTTGCGTAGTTTTAAAGATATAGGGATAGAGAAAGCGACTTTGTTTTATACTATGTATTGACGGAACTCCTAAACGGCTTACAGTTAGGGTGCGATTTGGGGCAGAATTTCTTTCTGTCTTTAATCAAATTTTGTGTATATGATGTGATGTCATATGATGTACGACATAGCATACGAATAGCTCTTTTGCAAAGTTTTTTTACTGAGGTCGATTACAGCTCATTCGAGGATGGTATCTCGTAGTTTATGCCGCATGACGTATTAAAGCCGCATTTTCGAAAGTCTATTTTTGCTTTATTTAAAAGTTTCTTTTGAAATTGTCCCTGAAGTAGTTTTTGATTCATATAAACGGCACGCTTAATCTAACCATATTAAGAAAAAAATGTTAGTCTACATCAGCTTCACTTAAAATCAAAAAATAAATAAAATTTTAACAAAAAGAAAAACCGACTTCAAACAAAACAGTATTTTAAAACAAATTAAAATGCACCAAAAAGTAATAAAAATAATTGCATATTTAACACATTTTTGAGAGTCCTCCTAGGTAAAATGAAATGAAAAATATTAGACTACTTAAAAGTCGATTTACGATTATATAATGTAGTTATAATTATTGCTATATTTGGAGTCGGTGTCAGCCAACCCTATACTATACCTATCAAAAAACAATAGGAGAATACTTTAAGAAATGTTTCTTACGAATTACCTTTTATACGATATTATACTGGGTCAATCAAGAGGCTCGTATCGCTTCGTTCTTTTGATTGTTGAAGCGTGTGCCTGTGGCTGACACCGGCTCCAAATATAACAATAACTATAACTACGTTATATAATCGTAAATCGACTTTTAAGTAGTCTAATATTTTTCATTTCATTTTACCTAGGAGGACTCTCAAAAATGTGTTAAATATGCAATTATTTTTATTACTTTTTGGTGCATTTTAATTTGTTTTAAAATACTGTTTTGTTTGAAGTCGGTTTTTCTTTTTGTTAAAATTTTATTTATGTATGTATGTATTATGTACCTATATGCATATATAGCAATGTTGGCACCGACTTTGAGAGGTGATTAAAAAACCGTAAATTGGATATGGATTTAACTGATTATTTTTTTCTTTTTAGTTCATTTTTGAAGGCGGTTTTTTTTAATTTATAATAGTAGTTACAATTCGAAAGATATTTTAACAAGTTGAATTGACAACAGTTTTGGTCTAATAATTTTTAGGTCGAAAGAAATTTTTAATATATGGTAATGTAAATATATATCATTAACTTATTAGCGTTATTTTGTATACTGTATGCTAGTTATAATATGGTGGTTATAATTTCTTAATTTATGTTGCATTTAATTAAAGTTTAATTAATTTACGCTTCGGAGAATCACTTTCATTTTATGGTAATATTTTATAACATATTATAATAACAAGGCTAAGTCTAGATAGAATAAAAATGTAATTGTCGTTTGTACGAAATAATTAAAATTCCTATTAAATAATTTATTAAATAAATGCATTTATTAGTAAATAGAGAACAGTATTTAATAATTTAACATGCTCGTATATATCATTAAGGTGAAATGGCTTCGTAAATCGTGATCGCGTGTCCCTAAACTTGCGTTTATTTCAATTTTAATAATAGCTTAAATGCTTCTATGGTAATATAATTTTATTATATATAAATTTTTGGGGAATCAATGCGCCATTGAAGAAACTTTAATATAAGAACTAAACTTTGAGGATTTATAAACTAGTTTTTATTGTTATAGAAAGAAAATAATTCATTGAAAACTATATCTTCGTGCTCGATATTTATTGAATGAAGTATTTCAGAAATCTTTTTTTCTTGCTTATTTTAATAATGGAAAATAAGAAAAATTGTAATATGCGTTCAAATTGAGCAGACTCCAGACGACCCAAATGCCATCTCTCTTCTAAGGAGTAAGAAACTTCTCTGTAAGAGAGAAATAGCAATAGGTTGTTTTATATAATTAAAAAATAAAAAAACCGAAATGTATATAAATAAATAACTTAATCATACCGAAATATACTTTATTCAAGAAGGCTCTTAAAAGCACTACTGAATCGTTATTTAATTGAATTATACGAAATGTAAACGAAATGTACGTATTTTTACCGAGAAGAACTGATAGGGAATTCAGTAGTTACTCTTTTCTTATACTTTAAATACTATCTTAATCAGGATGTATACTTGGTGGTAGGTTGGCAAACCCGTCTGGGTAGGTAACACCAACTTTTTAGATATGCTACATCCAAACAGCAAATAGTATTGTTGGTCTAACTTGAAGGGTACCAGCGTAGCTGCCGCTTAAGGTAAGGTTTATAAAACAGCTTTATTATATATAATAATAATGGCGCATTTGTGTGATATAAGGAATCGTTACCAAACCTAAGGTACCTAGATATACATAAGGTAAAGGGTAAGGTATAAGAAAAATCGTCAAATTACTTTAATTGGTCAAAAGGGGTTAAATTAAAACACTTAAAACTTTAACAATAATCAAGAGATAATTTAATATAGTCTTATCATTAATAAGATAAATATTAAGATTAACTTATTTAATATAAATTATGTTTGCTTATAAAGCATACATACGAAATAAGTAGTGATATAATAATTATTGTTACAAAAAATTGGTAAAAGTTAATATTTTTGTATGTTGATCGATTTGTTAAGGATTTTGGCGTACACTTTAATCGTACAATTTTAAAGTTTCAAACGTACTTGATTCGACTTTAAAATCCAATACTTTGGCATCAGCAATCCTCCCATCGTATCATTCGATTACAGCGCCATCTATAGTGGAGTATTGATTGACGGACTAGCTTTAATGCAATATCCATAAGACACGAATATATAACACATAGAACTCCGATGAATTACTGTATGAGTAAAATTTTACATAAATAATTTCACGTAATTTTTAAAGGATATATATAGTATATTAAAAAACTTCTAATGCATTATTAAATCAGTAAATTTAGATATTTTATCTATAGTTTTTTGAATGTTAGGTACATTGTCTGGTCCTGTCTCTGGTATACTAAGGGCACCTGCGCCCAGCTGAGAGCCATCTTACATTTACAAAACATAGGGCCAGCTCTGTGTGGTTAAGGGTTAAGCGGCCCATGAAAGAAGGTTCACAGTTTTAAATAATATCAATATCTTCCTGTTTCTGGGCGATGGTAGACTCTGCCGCTTTTCACAGCATCGATGAAATATTTCACGCCGAACAACGACGCTATCAAGATCACTGCAACAATTAAACATTTATAATTATGAATGATATATAATTATTTTATTCCTGACCCTTAATTCTTTATTGAAATAGACTTTATAAGTGTTTTAGAATTGGCAAGAAAGAGTCGGTTCAATATTTAAATTCTATCGAGCTGGATCGCCAATAGCCCAATAGCAAGTCTGTTACAGAATGAAAGACGTATAAAACCATTACTTGTTTTATCATGTACATGTTGTTTATTGACAATATAAAAATAAAGGTACGTAATTATGTTTTTTTTAATTGGTATATTTTTTTTTTAATATATTGTGTAAGCGCCAACACAAATATTTTTTAAAAAATATATATGTATTAAAGACTTTAAGCACATTTACAATACACATAAAACGTCGCTACTTAAATTCCGTTGTTTTGTCGCGTGACGACACATCGAGTGAGAAGGGGACAAAATCACAAACCTGGAATTCGCTGCGGTATTTCTATTTAATTGTAGTCGTTGAACTATAGAAAGTAGACTATGTACGTAGAATTTATGATATGACTATTATAACAGAGAGCTGAGATGGCACAGAAGACATTCAATGGAATTGCGTGGTGCTTTTATTTTAGCTTCAAATTCCTCCTCCTTAGTAGAGTAAGGTAAAGGTTTTTTTTTATAGTGCAGTCTTTTGGTAATCATAAAGGTTTCAATTCAACTTTCAACCTGGAAAGTTTTATTGTGTGTGAAAGTGTGAGTTTTGAAAACGTTGGTTTTATAAATCGAGGATCAAGGAGATAACAACGATCCTACAAAGAACCTCTACTTACTAGAGTAAGTATGAGATAGACCTCATGGTGGAATGGAAATGAGTTATTTGGTCATTACGCGCGTTGGAATGATCACACACTGATTGGACACACAAAGGAAAGATGACATAAATTGAAACAAAATTTTCTTTAACCTAATTAATATGTAACTATTTAAATAAAAAAATAATTAGGAAAAGAGTGCGAGAAGGAATAAAAAACAGTGTTTATGGCCCATTTTTTTTAAAATAGTGAATCGAGTGATAATCATAAAATGAGGTGGTAGTCGAAATCTATAAATTTCCAACCATAAAAAGTATCGGAATATTTTCCATGTGGAATCACCAAATTTGTTGACTTTTAATATTAACCGTATAAACAAGCTGGTTTTACATGTTTGTTTCAGCAGGTTTATTTTAAAAGCCATTTGTTGATTCAGACTTTTACGACGTGACGTTTATACAAACAATATTTGACCTTGAGAGGTTTTTAATTATGGATATAAATGTGCCATTTCATCCCCTATCAAGTCAATAGACGCAGCTAAGTCGACGAGGTCATACTTCAATAAAATACGAATGGGAGATTCTAGTCATAATATAAAGCATAACTATTAATGGAATGTTATAATTCCTTGGTTTATTTACCATCCGATACAGCTAGCACTCCCAGCATCCACCAATTTCTATGTAATGCCTCCCACGCGATCATGACAATAGTGAAGAAGATATGGATGAAGCTGTACACGAAGAAAGTCTTAATAGCTTTATACCTCAACTGAAATTTACAAAAATTAATTATGTCATTAAAAAAAAAACATGTTAGTATCAAATTTCTATAAAATATCGTTAATAAATAATTATTGTCTATGATTCGTTTTCCGCTACCTACTATCCATATGTATAGTAGATTAAACATATTTATTCCCAATAAAAAATATATAATTAATTGTAATGGTAACACTAATAAATTAAATTGTTTGTAAATTTAAATTGAGGCAACATTTATAATAAATAATTCGAATTAATATTGAATAAACATAAACAGGCTTTAACTTTAATATTATTTTCTATATTACAATTAATAGTTTATTATAATAATGTAGAGTAAGTATCCTTTTTAAATTACTGTAAATTTTTTAAATTAAGAACTTATAAGAAGATTAAAAAAAAAACAAATAGAAAAAAAATGAAGAAATCAAAAAGATTCCGTGTATATATATTATCTTACTATATCCGGTATTTACTCGTAAATGTAAATTATAATTACCTTGTAAGCACCGATTGTAAATATTGTAGCAAACAGCGATAACAGGAATCCAATAGTTGCATATGTTACGAAATATGATAAGACCTTAATGTCATTTTCAGTTTGACTGTTGCCCTGCACGGGCTCTTCCGTGTGGTTCACATATTCTGGTAAATTATTATTACCCAAAAGGACCACATATAGCTGGTATATCTCGAAGAGTAGTAAGGTTAAACCGAAGATCTGAAAATAGAAATATTAATTTATATATTATTGACACTAAGTGTTTACACACTGTGTTGTGTTTACCTATACTTAAAGTAAAAAGTAAGTAAAAGTAAAGTAACAGCCTGTACATTTCCCACTGCTGAGATAAGGCCTCCCCTTCGGGAGAGGAGAGGGTTAAGGAGGAGGAGGGGTCTAAGGAGAGGGTTTGGAACATATTCCACCACGCTGTTCCAATGCGGGTTGGTGGAATGCACATGTGGCAGAATTTCGATGAAAGTAGACACATGCAGGTCTCCTCACGATGTTTTCCTTCACCGCCGAGCACGAGATGAATTATAAGCACAAATTAAGCACATATATACAGTGGTGCTTGCCTGGGTTTGAACCCGCAATCATCGGTTAAGATGCACGCGTTCTAACTACTGGGCCATCTCAGCTCGTTTATATACTTATATTTTAAAAAGTCAGTGAATTTTCTGCTATTATTAGTGGTAAATTTTTAGGTACGGTTACACTTATGAAAAAATATAGCAAAATCATGTAGAAAATACTTTAATCGTATTTATCGTTTGATTTATTAAGCGACGAGTTAGATTGCTCTAATGGTTGTAAGCAGAAGCAGAAGTGTGATTGCTCTAATCTTTCCATCTGATTTACACAGGTTTCCTCTAATAGTTTTCCTTCACACCGCGCACGTGATTAATTGCAAACATTATTTAAGCATATGAAAATTTAGAGGTTTGAACCCGCAATCTTCTGTTCAAAATTGGAAGTCTAACCTCGGAACTAACGGGCTTTTCGATTTTCATTTTCGAATCTCGTTTGAATTAATTCACAGAGTCCCTGTCTCTCATATATAATTATAATCGAATGAATCATAATATAATAGATATAATAGAATACAATAGACGTGTAAAGTGATAAAATTGGTAATAGTATGATAATACTAAGTATAAAAATTGTATTATGAATGTTGTATGGAATTAAATAACTTACAATCACGATGTATCCAAACACGATGTTTCCCAGTCGAAGCGGAAAACAGAATAAGAATTTTCTAGACATATTCCGTCTTTTCGGGTTCTGAAATTGAGACAATAAAAACATTACGCTTCTGAATTTTTAATTAAATTTATTTTTAATCAAGAATGTCCTCTTGAGCCATTTATTTATAGTAAAAACGAATAACTTTAATGACCCCTGTGATCGGTATTTAATTATATAACCTAGGACTAAGATTATGGGAAATTTTCATAAAACTATCAAATTAATAATGTGATTATTATCTACACCCTAATAAAGAAGAAACGTATAATTTTATTGAACCCTATGATCAGTATCCTGTAGTCGGGATCTGATCGACTTATATAAACTATTAAAATAATGGGAGATTTAAAAATAACTACAAAATTAATAACATGACGTATATCTTTTAACACATCGCGTAATGTTTTGTTTGTAATATTTGTTTCCTCTATACACACACACACTACACTTGTGGTCACTTACGATTTCGAAGCGATGCATTAAATTGGTTGCACTATAAACTCCAAAAGAAAAAAAAAAAACAAAACAGAATATAATTAATCTAACAACACGCAACGTGACACGACTCCCGTGTTCAGAACCGCTTTACAGTATGTCATAAGGGGTTTAACGTTATCTACATGACCAGTGACCTTTAGCAAATCATTATTGATATTCACGTTAGGTCCCTTAAATACAAAAATCCGATTTTATGTACGTACTATTTATACTTTCAGAAAAAAATTTCAACTGCGAGTTGTTTTTTAATGTCGAATGAAGTTAGTTGTAGAGGCTTCTAGGCAGTTAAGTCTCGAAGTATCGCTGGTTTCAGGTAAGAGTTTAGGTTATATATATCAACATATATATATAAATGTAATCCTAATGAATAATACTTTTGTAAAGTAAAAAATGAATATATTAAATTACAGTCGTTTTGACGTGTTTTTCTGAAAGGCCACGTGACTTTTTTGGCGCGGTCCCCTAGGCAGTTAATCAGCAGTCTACGTTTCTATAATTATAATCCATTACAACTTTCATATGCTAAAATATAATACAGGTTAATTTGTGTGCAAAGAATACAAAAGTTTGCTGATTGAAGTGTCCTTAATCTTTTTCCAAAAGACATACATTATATAAATGTTAATTCGGAGATTTTCACAGCTTCGCTCAAGCGATGGATATTCAGCCTTAGTTAAAACAGACGTTCTCGGGTATCGCGTTAGAACTAGCGCGCACTGGTGATTTTTGTCACGGTTACTGTTTCGTCACTCTTTGATATTTATTTATTTATTTATTTAATAAGTACACTAACAATATACATATTAATTGATGGCTTACACAACATCCAAAAAAAAGAAAAACAACGTTTATTTAAAGTTGAAATTAAAATATATTATACAATTTAAAAAAAGATTATTGACCTATGCTATCGTCATTTATAAACACAATAACGAAATAATAGAACAGGAAAACAAAAAATAAAGAAAACAAAAAACAACAGGAATTTAATGCACTATTTAGCTGACAAAAAGTAATCCATGAGCTTTTTTTTAAAAGTAATGAAGCTATCATGAAAGATGTCAATGCCATCATAACTTTTTCACTCTTGTCGAGTCCATGAATATGTATGGAGTTGCGCGCACGTTACGACGTGACAATTGGGTGACATTTGTGTCAGCATCTGCACATATTCACGGACTTGACAAGAGTGATGAAACAGTCACCGTGACAAAAATCACCAGTGCGCGCTAGTTCTTATAAAGTAATGACACTAACATAATAGTCTCGATAATAATAAAACTCGATAAAGTTGTCGTTTACATCACAAAAAATGTGTTCTCGAATAGGATCAATTCATATTTAAATTATAATTTATTCAAATAGTCATACACTTGGTAACAGGCTCTGAGAAATAATTTAAGACTGTTCGGTTATATTAACGGCAAAAAACAAGAACATTCTACGATAAAAATACATTACGTATTTTTATTATAAAGTATAAGCCTAAGTAAAGTTACTTGGGATTAGCTTTTAAATCGTTGTACTTTCATAATAAACGAATTCTTTGTAATCAAAACATTGTATAAATTACAAAACACAAAGCTATTTATTGGTTAGTTTTATTTACACTTAATACAATTTAACATAATTTTTATATATGTCTATGATTATAATATAGTTCCTATTTTCAAGCAAGTTTAAAAACATAGGTTCGAAGGCCATTGCAGGCAACTTTGCAGGCCTATTTTTAAAACAGGGGCTAAAATGAAAAACCCTGAGTAAAACCTCAAAGTAGTTGTTACAAAGATACGAAGAAAGTGAAAAAAACCTTCTAGTTACCCATCACATGAAGGGGAAAGATATGACTAAGTAGCTATGAATGTGACGGACAGAATAAAACTCACGTTTGTTAACAACGAAGACAAAAATGCAAACAACAATATTTATATGCTTAATCGTATTGCATACGTTTCATCGAAACTATTTCAAATAACATAGTATTGATTCGGTTGAATAATATTCCTATATTTATTCAATTTGTAATGTTTATTTACATTAAAATTATATACTAGACTTGCTAAACTATTAGAAGTAAATGTAAACAGTAAACATTTCCGTCACAGTTCTAATTTTGAAACGAATAGAGATATGTATGTATTGATCAATGTAACATTTCATTAAATAAACATTATCAAGTAGCACTTATTAAGATAAGTGATATTAGTAGTTCGGTCCATAGATTTATATTTTTGATATTTTTCATAACATTTAAATAAAATACATTTTATATATAATAACATTTTTAAATAATTATTGTGTGGACATTACAATAAAATTCATTTTAACACTTTTTCGTTTATTATTTTATTGGATTACTTGCCAATTTAAACAAAGAATTAAATTTAAAAAGTATGTAGCAGGTCCTTGTATTAATTTTATAATACACCTGTACGTTTTATGGTCAGCTGCGTTTGCCTTGACATTGTTTAAAAGGTCAATAGCTATGGTTTTTCTATATTAAAACCACGCTTATTGATTAAAAATACGAATAACTTATGCTCACTAAAATTATTATTATAGTGAATTGATGAGAACAACTAATTGATGATAAATATGCTTTTGATATACTGTTCGATTTTAATATTTACGTCACAATTATAACGAAAATTAACATTATAGAAAGACTTCTTCGCTTCGCTTACCTTATGGTGTTAAAAATACAGGATATAATGTTTTCACACAAAAATATAAAACATTAACTTATTTCACGTAACACTATGAACACATACAAAGGAAACTGTAGCACACTTGCAATTTGAAGTATTTACTTTTCATGAACGAGTGAATTCTTTTTAACAATTTTTATATTTTATTTACATTGCTCCTGCGCACGGTCTAACCTTAACGTCGGTTTGATCGAAACAGCGGGTTACGTCACGAAAGACGACAAGTCTTGCATCTCGCGATCTCGACTTGAATCGAGGACTTACATACATCGATCAAGGTCGGGGACAAATACTAGTCTGACTCAGACCGTTTTTGTTTTAATGACTCTAGAAAATGCCTTTATAAAATGCGTGAAATATATGTTAAACTTCTAGAGGCATATATTTCTTTTGACGTAAATTTAAAATAACAATTAAATTGATTGCTGTTAAATACGTCCGTGCTATTGACCGTCATTAAGAATAAAGTGATAATGTTTTTTGTCGTTAACGCAGGTGTAGACTTCCAACGTTTGAAATTGGAAAGCTTCAATATAATTGGTCTACAATTTGCATAAATATGGCTTCATTTAACGAACCCTTTTATTCCTTGTACGGATTAAGCACTTTTGTAGCAGACTTCAAAAGAGAAGGATATTAATTCGGCTAAGTTGAATGCAGTCAAACAAGACGTATTTGATATTCATATTATTTTAATAGATTTGTAGTTCTATATTGTATTACTTAGGCATCTACATATAAAGTAAAATTGGACTGTCTCCTTGTAAATAAAATAACCGATTTTTACTAAATGTATACCGAAATATTTATTTTTACAATTTTTGTCTGTCTGTCCCTCTGTTGGTTCCGGCGATTTGGAACGGCTGGAGCGAAATTAACGGAACTTTCACTGGTAAATATCTGATGTAATAAGGGGTAACTTAGGCTTCAACAATAATTGTTTTGTTAAATTAAAATGAGCACGAAGCCGTGTGCATAGCTAGTCTGATATACTCGTCATACGAGTATAGTTTTGTTAAATTAAAATACCTTTACGATAAGACTATATTTTTGAAAAAAAAATGAATAGCAAGTGCCTCATCATAGATCATATTTATCAGATGAGTACCCTCATTTTCATTATTAGTAATATTCCTTCCCAGCTCTATAATCTTCGCTCTTGGAGCCTCATGAACGCAATAGAGGGTCATTAGGTGACGTCATAACCGCCATTCCATTGATGATACGCCGTAAAGTAAATTAAAGGCTACACGATTATTGTACAGTCAAGGAACTATAGTGTGAAATTGCTTTATCATACATTTTTGTGTAAAACTCAGTTTAAATTACAATAAATATTACTTTTGGCTAATGGCTAAATATAAATTGCGTGTGTAAAGAGCTTTAAATGTTCTCTGTATATTGATAAATCAGATTGAGTATTAAATTAATAGTACATAATTAACAACTTACACTTAAGAATTCATAATGAAGGCTAATACTAGGAAAACACCGTATAGGCTTCTTTTTATTAATTTATTTTGTACATTTTATAAAATATTATTTTAGAATAGAATAGAATTTCAATTGACGTTATCGTATTACATGTTTTGACATAATCAATTTTAAAATATAAAATCTAGTCGCTGACCGTTTTTCAGTTTATACCTACAATTTTATTTACTAAAAAAGTGATACCTGTACTCAAAACCTGTACTCAATTAAGTTTGAAATGTAATAGATCCAAAGTGGCTGTCTTTTTCCTTTTTAATCATTGTAAACTTCAGGTTTACAGTTAACATTAAGTTTGTTAATACCGCATAAATGCTGGATAGAACCAGGACCATTAAATTGAAGTTATATCTTCAATCAATTGAGGTTAAAATCAATTATAAAAGTAGAAAATTAGTTTTGTATTTTATCAAATAGTTCGCACATCGACAAACCGATTGAGTTCGAACTTTGTACAATTGTTTTTGGCACATGTGTGAAGGTTTTTGGCATTGTATCATCAGCGTATTATGGTAGCGCACGTGTCTCACAAAACAATTAAAAAAGCCTTGCCAAGCTTGCGGTATTTATTTATTTAGTTGGTATTATACTAAGCCAAGCAATAATACTTTTGTTTTACATTGGTATACAGGACGAGTGAGCCAGTGTAACTAGATGCACAAGCGACTTAAGATATAGCTCCATTTGAGGAATGAGAAATATTTCTTACAACACTAATGGGAGTTGACCAACAATTGTGTTATTTGCCTGTCCGGCTAATTATACCATAGATATATATATATTCTAGACATGGCAAATATTCCGATTAATATAAATTATTAGTGACATCAATAACTGTCAATATACATATAATCATTATAAAGTATGTATCGAAATTACAACTGCTTGTCTAAAAACTACTTATAGATATGTTAACTAGTGCTATTTTCTATTACCTGTTTTTTATCTTTTAAACTTAGTAAGAGGATGAATAGCATTCTAAATTTGAAATTTGGGCATAAACAATAAATGTTCTTTACGCCTACTGTTGGCTACATTTTTTTTTGCGATTAGTCAATCGCCCTGACTTCGCACCATAATAGTAAGTTAAAATGACCAGATGACTATTATAGGAGGAACTCTTTCCAAGAAAATTATAAAAGATTTTTATAATGTAATTACAAGATGTTTAGTTAGCGGTCTGGGTCATCAAGTGTTTCTTGAGCTAATTTTATATAGTGTTGATGATCATATCTTATCTTATCTTATCTAGTGGTTAGATTTTAAAGTGAATATTGCCATCAAATAAAGTTAAGCCTGCTCACTTTTGTATGACATAATTTGTAATGTGAATAATGATCTGTAACGACGAATATTCTGTTTAATTTTTTATTTGGGTTACTCAGTTAATTTATTTTAGTGACGTCACTGTATCACCTTATTAAATCTTCATATAAGCCTTTGTTATGTTTTTATATGTTTCAAACTTCGTAAATTCTTCATCATCCTCCACAATCATATCATCCTTGATCCGAGGGGCATGTATTAAAAGAAAGTTTCGTTTTAAAACTATATGAATTTAGATCTAATAAGATATAATTATCTTATATAATTGACGAAACATATGACAAATTAAACGTTTTGCGATTTCATTTTATTAAATAATCATAAATTTCATGAAACTTTCATGACTTTTCATTAAAAATAATTATAAATAGTCGTTTCAGCAAAGGTACATATTTTCCTTCGATTATTATGAAACACTTGCATCAACTTGATTAAATGCATAAAAAATAAATTGCTAATTTGATTACAATACAATTTCGCTTCATATTAAATAATAATATTATTAGTAGTAGTTAGGTTAATACTTGCATTTATGATAATATTAATGGGTAGATTAATTAGTTTGATATTGTGGAGCAGCAACCTCAGGCAATTGTGTGGTAATGTGGGAAAAGCAGGGTCGTTCAACTTAGTTGCTGCGAACGAGTTGCTTAGTTTAATAAAAACCAGTTAAGATCAAGTTCAACTTTCCATTATAGGGTTTCGTATGAGACTAAAAAGTTGATAGAAATCATATGTGATGTCTGTTACGTTTGTAACATGTATGAATAGTGGATTTTTTTAGAAAATAAATTTTCAACGTCGAATTTCACTCGAATTGTTCTACTGAACGGGTTATATTTGAACCGTTTCTGCCGTTCTTTTTCATTTCTTTTATTCCTTTACTTTTAAGGTAATACTACCAAAAAGAACTTTTAATTATAATCGATTATAAGAGTATATCATAATCAGTTCTTCGAAGTCCACAAGCATACACTTGTCTACAAAATTTTAAATTTGTGTGCCTTTTTATCAAAAATGAATTTCACATATTCATGTTTCTTTATGCGTCATATAACGGATTCGATGATTGTATGCTAATACAAAGAAGAACAGTTTTTGAAACTAAATTTTGAGGATTCCATAAACAGCCGCCATTTCTGTGAATGGTATCGAATGTTAAAGCCATTTACGTTATTGCAAAATGCAAGCTGGTTTTTGGATTTCAAAAAGTTGAATCAAGTTCTTCCGACGATTTCTGTATAAACTGATATTGATTTTCTTTTGAAGCATATTCCATTGCTTAAATCTTGATTTCAGTAGTTCCGCTTTATCTTTTGGTAAATTTAAACCTTATATGAGTTCTTTATCATTCATATAATCAAATCTGTGTGTGTATGGTATCCATGAAATGTCTTGTGTTTTTTTTTTTAATTAATTTGTTTTGCAATATAATGGAACTAAGCAGTTTTTAAACGTTGATTATTAACCAAAGCTGCTCAAGAGCATCTTTGGTTAATAAATAACATTTATTGTTGTTATACTAGCTTTTTGATTTTTAAATTTTACTTTAGCCTTTTTTTGCGATAACCTCGCTGTTAACCGGGCATCGCTTACTCCAGTCGAAAAGCTAGCTAATAGAGTTGCTAACGCCACTTAATGCGATTTACAAAGAAGACAATGCCTCGCATACTTAAAGCAAGAACGGGCAGGGTTGAGGACTTAAGAGGTCAAAGAGCCCTTCAGACGAGAGGTTGATGTTCAAAAGACCTAATACTATTTTCCTATTCATTATTAACTGTTAACAAAAGTATGTTTGAAATATTTAATTTGACCTCAGATGACCTTCGGAATGAAACTCGTTGATGCAAAGTAATCTTAGCAAACACAGCTGTTTATTCACGTGCTTGATATGATTTTAAAATTCATATTCATAGGCGATTAATTAAAATATTGTTGAGACATCTCGTCGTATGAAATTTTGCAAAATTTAATTTCATGCATTGTAATATTGTTAGCTTACATTACGATGTTACAAATTGTACGTAGTTAATATATTTTATATTGGCATATTAGACTTACTAAGGTTTGTCCACTAGAGGTGACCTTTATTGAATTCTACTTTTATTATGAAAGAACTTTGCTAAATGAAATCCTTTTTTCACTCAGTTATGTTTTTATTTATTTATAATGTTAAAAAAGAGTCCCTTGATAAAAAAGGTCTGTTTATCACATAACAAAAACCATGTGAAAACATGTGAACATGGCTGGGTAGGCAGTTAATCATATTGACGTTATTGATTGACTGTAAGGACGGAGATGATGGAGTGAGCAGAAATTTTATCTAATAACTTTATTACTTTATCAAAAATGAAATAAAGTGGGCGTGACTGCCTAAAGGGAGAAATTGGCGCCGCCTGACTTTTTGCTTTGGTACAAGTGCGCATCTTACAAAAAACATTCATGAAATCATAAAAGTTGCTAATTTTATTATTATATAAACATATATCAATATTAAATACGTTATTATTAAATGCATATTATGCTTGGTGCGCACCTGTTTCCACGGAATTATAATTCTGGTAACAACAATGGAGACAGTTTTCTAGTTGAATACAAAATAGGATAAAGATGTACCTACATAGGATGAGAAGTTATGTAAGTATCATAATTGTGAGATGAAGTATTATAAATGGTACAATAGTAAAGAATGTTTTAACCAGCAAAATTAAATGTTCTAAAATGTATGTACTTTTATTTATTACATGATTAATACATGATTTTTATTTATTTCTTTAAGTACATGAGCCTAGATACGATGATTAATATCGAGTGAATAAAACTGCGTAACCTTAATAAAAAACTCATTTTGCTAAGATAAACTCATATACGTATACCAATTCTTGGTCCATCGCCTCAAGGAAATGGAATGTTTACTCCGCAACGAGATATTGAATCTCCGCAGCTTGAATATTTCTACGTGAACGATTTCATTTTACGGACGATTAGTTCATATTACTTTACGAATCCCTTTTCTATTTATAAGTTTTTTTTTTGCGTAATGTTTATCAAATATTTTATTAAATAAAAATATTGATACTACCAATTATACAAGATAAAGTCTTAATCCGTACGTACTTGAAACATTTCTGCATCAGATTTATGTCATTTTCTTCACATATGTTATTAATATTATATCGTAAATATCTTACTGTGGAACACGAGTATGAAAAATCAGGAGTTTGATACGCGAAACTGATTATAGTAATTATAAAATAATATATAGGATACATGTATCAAAATAGTATATCATCGTAATTGGGTTGTCAACATTTCATAAGTGAGATACAAAGTGAATTGTACGGTAGAAAATGATTTTTTTGTAGTGTTCTATATCTACACTTTGTTGTTGGCACTGTAACACTTTAATGTTTTAATACAGCGATCTCATACATCTCATCTCTAATACAATTCTCGTTCAAATCTCGTTTTCTTCAAATATCTTACAACCAAATATTTATTTTAAGTATTAAATAAAATAATAATAACAAAATAACAATAGATAGCAATATAACTATATCAGATAAACGCGTAGCTTCCATCAGCATTTTTCCCCTTCAACCATAAACATTGATGTTTTCCTTCTTGTTATCATTGCATTGCTTAACTCAAACACAGTAAAAGTATATGTTGGTAGGATAACCGATGAATAACATTTACCCACACCGACTTACACATACCCTCAAGTTATCTTCTGAATATCGCTTTGAGTAATGATACAAACTTTGATAAAATATAACTTGAGTATATAAATTCTCTTTCAAGATTAGTTTAGTCAACATTGCTCGAAATAATTATCAGGCGAATTTTTATATGTCACATTTAACTAAATAATACCTCAATCTATTTATTAATTTGTTGTAAGATCGTTAAGTATGTAGTCATTTATTTATTTATTTATTTCATAGGAAGCCAACATAACGTACAATGATCTAAAATTTTTAACAGTAAAAGTTTTACAATATAGAATATGTAGCTACAAAGTACATTACAATTATAGGCTAACTCAGCATGCACTGTAATAAAAAACAAAAAACAAAAAAACTTTTCTCACACTCTCACTCCATGTTTACAAATATATAAATTTAAATTATTCTACGTGCGTTATATAGAAACATTTAAAAAAAGTTTTTAAACAGCAAATATTAAAAATAATAATAATAACTTCATAGCAAACATCTTATTAAAAAAATAAATAAAAAAAGCAACTTAATCTCAACAAATTGTTAAAAAAAGAGTTAATTAAGGTAAAACTATTATATGTATAAAAATATCATTACTAAAATTTGTAAATATAAAAAAATATACTCAAAAATAAAAAATAAAACGTTCACTTAAGCTAAATAAAAACAATTAAAAAAAAAAAAAAAATAACAACACTATGCTTATCTATAAAGTTTAAACCAATCTAAGCTTCAAATTGAAAAATAAGTAGGAATAAAAAATTTAAACAACGAAATAGCTAGTTTAAACACACAAAATAAAAAATTATAAAATAATAAACAATGAAAACCATAAAATAATATAACTCTTTTGTAAGAGGTATATAGACCATTCCGCAGATATTTTTATGATAAGTATATTACGTTAAAAGTTTAAAATATTTTTTTTATTTTTGCTTTGTAAGATTTTAGATTATCGTTATATATATCAATACCAACTTTTTTAGAAATTTTATTATAAGTTCTAAAAGCCCTATTTAAAGGTGCCGTTATTCCTAAATTTGTTCTCGCAAACCGACATTTGAAAGTTGGTGTATTTGTATGCCTCGCGTTAGGTCTCGGTACTACTATTTTAAATTCTTTTAATAATTGAGGACAATCAATGTTACCTGATATAATTTTATGTAAAAAGCATAAGTCCAGCATATCTCTACGATTTTTTAGCGTTATCATATTGTAATGTTTTAATAAAGCTTCATAATTATTAAGCATAATCATGTTTCTATCTTTGAATCTAACAAATTTTAGCAATTTCTTTTGAATTCTCTCTATCCTGTCTATATGAAGTTGATAAAAGGGACTCCATGCTACGGAGCAATATTCTAATTTACTTCTTATAAACGAATTAAATAATGTTATTATAGAATCTGGTTTTTTAAAGGTTTTTGTACTTCTTTTTATGAATCCTAATATTTTTAATGATTTACTGGCCAGTTCGTCTATATGTGGGATAAAGCTCATTTTAGAGTCAACAGTTATACCTAAATCTTTTATTTGGTTAACTCTATTTAAATTAGATTCATTTATCTTGTAGTCATAAATAATATTGGATGTTTTTCTGCTGAACGTTAAGATGTAACATTTGCTTTGATTTAAATTCATATGGTTTTCCCTACACCACTTTGCAAATCTGTCTAAGTCTAACTGCAGCAATTTCGAATCCTGTAAACTATTTATATTCCTATAAATTTTCAGGTCATCTGCATAAAGTTGAATTTTACTGTGATGAAAACAATTTTCCACGTCGTTTATAAAAATACCAAATAATATGGGACCCAGACAAGAACCTTGAGGAACTCCAGAGGTTGCCGAAAACATATATGATTCATATCCACCCATGACCACATTCATTTCCCTTTGTTGTAGGTAATTATGCAAAAATGTAAGCAGGTTTCCGTTAAATCCATATCTGTGAAGTTTGTTCATTAAAATATTGTGATCCACGACATCAAATGCTTTAGCCAAATCGGTATAGATACAGTCAACCTGATAATTATTATCCATAGATTTAGAAATACTATTAACAAATGTGGCCAAATTAGACATTGTGGACCTGTTTTTAATAAAACCGTGTTGATGATTTGTTATTAGTGATTTCATTGGCCAAGTTAAAAAAGGAGATAGTAAATTATTAGTCATTTAATTTAAATATCACGTCTTCGTAATATTGAGAACTGGGCCTTAATTGATATGTAAGATACGTTGCGTCGCCAAGAAATCAATCAATGAGACGTGGCATGACTTATGATAAGCGTTTTATATTAGAATCGTAACGATGCTAATTATTTTATCATTACCAGCTGTGTTAGTTTGGCTTAATTGGACAAATAGTTTACTCAGTTTTAGGGTATTTGCACTATTAATTTTTTTTACCAAATAATTAAAAAAATATCAAAAACCTGCTCATAAATTAAAATAATGAAAATAAATATCAAGGGTTTTTTAAGGTGAAACGTTAATGGTAGTTGGAGAATTATAGGAAAATGAAATTTCAAATATGGTTTCGCTCTACACAACCGCAGTCCCTAAGTGACCATATGACGCTATGGCATAATACATACATATTTGCAATGTCGCTAATGAGACGGAAATCTATAAATGTTGCATTTAATATCTTCAAAGGAAAAATGTGACATGTGTAGAAAGATGTACATAAAAAGAAAGAAAGAAAAGAAAGTAAAAGCAAAACCGTGTTTTTGGGGGTAATCTCAAATGAACCAATACTTAACGACCTTGAAAATTAAGATTTTATGCACCTAGCATGTACTCACGCGAGTATAGCACATACTCGTCCTTCAAACCCGAACACAACAATACTGCTTTTTGGCGGTACAATTTGCAATGAGTACCTACCTAACCAGATGAGCTTACACAAATAATTGGTGCCTTGTCCTGAATACTCTCTTGGATCTTAAAATATAAAACGAAAAGTAGGGAAACTTCAACATATTATTTATAATATATTTGTTACAATTTTTGTCTGTCTGTTTGTTCCGGCTAATCTCTGAAACGACTGGATCGATTTTGACGGAACTTTCAATGGCGGAAATCTGATTTAATCAGAATTAAGTTATGTTACAACAATAACTTTTTTGTTACGCACTATGACGCGGGCACGGCATTTTATGTAGAATATCTACATTCCTACAAAACATTGCCTTCAATAGATATCTCAATACAGACCACATCCGTAATGAATGTTAGAAATCAATAAATAATGTACAATCACCTGCTGTTGGTCTCCTACATGCATGTGTCAATTGTGGTTGAGTCCCTTTGTAGGCTCGCATAGACCGTCAAAAGCATAGAGATGGAAATAGATGTGTATAATGGTATCGCAGCAGAGCCGGATTTAAAGGTCTAGAGGCCCCCGGACCACAAAGCAGTGGGGGCCCTAGAAAAACAGAAGCGTAGACAACCTAATAATTATATTATCATGAATTAATTACTTTTTTTATTTCAATAAGTAAGCTGTGATTTATTTACTTGTATCGGTAACTTTTAACACATTAAGTAGTAAGATTATTATAATTTGACTATATCTCGGTATTTGTTAACTCGCTGAAAAGTGTGGCCCCCACTCATGTGGAGGCCCCAGGGCAGTTGCTCCGGTTGCCCTCCCCTAAATACGGCCCTGTATCGCAGGGTTTATTTTACCAGGAAACAGGAAAAACTAACCTGTATATACATAATTGTGTGGATAGTTTACCTATATTGTTCTACTAGACAACCACATTAATTGTCCTTCCGTAATGCAGGCTAAGCTACATGATATTCTGCTTTGTCATCATTACAAGCATTATCTTCAGTAGATGTTAAATACATTGATGAACATTATGTTGTACTTCACATCCGGATCTATCGAATTACACTAACCCTTTATTTATTTAACATTTTTTATTGTAAAGACTAATGCCGCATTAATAATAATATATTTTAGTCCGGCCAATCTAGACGTTCTGTGATACATGAATTTACAACAAGCTGATAATAATCCTGTGTATGGAAAAAAATACTCAAGGTCAAGGGAAACTTCAACATTTTATTTATATTTGGAACAATTTAGCCAATTAACAGCTTGTTGTAAGTCTATGTATCTTCACTCTTGTTTTCTGGCCTAATCCGGTCAAATTAAAAACAGACAGACTGACGGACAAAAATTGTGAAAAATTCATATATTGGTATATGTACCGTGTATTACATAAAAAAAAACAGTTAGGTATTTTAATATTAAACAGACACTCCAATTTTATTATATGTATAGATACATCGGCAACACGCGCACGTATAAATGAGAAATATATGAAATAAGTTACTTTAATTTGCGACTCGATATACATAAAGTGTACAAAGTTAAGTTAGTCTTATAAACTAAATATCAGTAAAGTTTACCAGATTGACTGACGCAGTGATATTTTGTAGCCGTAGTCCTATATCAAACTATGGTTATACTGCCGTGGTATAACTAAAATGCCGTTAACTCACATCTGATCGTTTTCAAAACTCCAACTTTTTAACGCATATTAATAAGAAAAATAGTAATTATGTTCTTATTCAAACTCAACTCACACTCAAATTGCTTTATTCAATATAGAAGACACTTTCTTACTGATGGTCAACTGAAACAGTACCACCGATTCGGAAAAGAAAATACCCTGACCTGAGAAGAACCGTCGAAAGAAACTCAGCGGGTTTTTTTTCGTCTCATGTATTATATAAATAACTATTTAAGTAAAATGATCGTTTCATTCCCAATTGATGGTATTATCGATGGTTATATGCATATTACGTTTTTGCCCATAGCTCATAATTGAGTTTAGGTAGATGGCGGCATGTGCAACCCACCAACCCGCATTGGAACAGCGTGGTGGAATATGTTCCAAACCCTCTCCTTAAGGCCTCCTGCCTTAGCTCAGCAGTGGGTAATTTACAGGTTGTTACTTTACTTTACTTTTTTTCTTTAGATAACGGCATTACAGATATACCATGGCAGTATTCAAAATAACAACTTAATAACATCATTGCGGATTTGTAATAACACACTATTTACATACAAAAGTGACATAACGCTTATCTCTAAGGTTAAATCAGATGCATCGTTGAATAAATAGGCTATTATAAATTCCAATGTTAAATATTCAGCGGTAGTTTTACTGCATCGCGTGAACTTACCCGTGGCCTTGTGTCTGATATATTTGGCAAAGCTTTACAGTCGATATTCTGACTCATCCTCGAGTTGTAACCCTGACTTTTTATTCACAATTCATAGTTATTTAAGCTAATTTTATTTATTAATCTATATACTACACATATATATGAAACCGAAATACTACTACCAGATTAATCAGGAAATCTCAGAAAGTATAACTTCTACAAACTTGAAATTTGTCAGGTAGAAGATTCCACATACGGTTTAGACATCCGCTAAGAATAGATTTTACGAAACTCCAACCCTGAGGGGGTTGAAGGGGGTTGGAAGTTTGTAATTTATAACATTTCGCGCGGGTAAAGCCGCAATTTCAGTTGGTATGATATAATTTTTATTTTAGTGTCGTCATCAATATAAATGAAGCGAACGTATGTGCACATTTTTTCAGGTTTAATAAAAAGCAAAAAGTAATAAGGGAAAGTTCCCCTGGTTAATTAGCTAAGAACATATTTTTATTTTTAATAAAAACAGTTTTTCTCTTTTGAAATTTAATTACATAAAATTGTGTAAATATTAACATTAGGTCATAAAAATGTATTTATTTAAATTAAATGATTAAAAATATGATAATATAATATAATACTGAAAAAAATATCTTGAAATTGTTAACTTAGGCAAAATTGTTAAAATCTATTACTTTTTTAATATTTAATTCGAAGCTTTAGTGATAGTAATTATACTTACTACTATTCATCAAAAGAATACCTTTTAGAAAAACACGCCTGAACTTAGGCTCGGGTTCCATCACAGGACAGTAATTATTGTAAAAAACACAATTGTAAATCTGTGTATATAAATTTGAAAAGAGCTCACTGGAGGCTGCTTTCCGAAACGGTGGTAGGATTTAAATATTACTGATTCGAAAAGACTTCATTATGAAAATTAATTGAATAAAATTGATTTCATTTGCAACTACTATTTTAAAATCCACATTTCGACGTAAAACTTAGCGACTTAGTAGTGATCGTTACAGCTTATTTCAT